>NC_082594.1:116602975-116922138 GCF_030936135.1 Gavia stellata | reverse complement strand
CGCGATCGACGCGACGACGCGACGACGTTGACGTCGACGACGCGACGACGCGACGACGACGACGTGACGACGCGACGACGTCGACGACGCGACGTCGACAACGGGACGACGCGACGACGCGACGACGTCGACGACGCGACGTCGGCGACGCGACGACGCGACGACGCGACGACGACGCGACGTCGACGACGCGACGACGCGACGACGCGACGACGCGACGACGCGACGACGAGACGTCTATGACGCGACGACGTCGACGACGCGACGACGCGACGACGTTGACTTCGACGACGCGACGTCGACGACGCGACGTCGACGACGCGACGACGCGACGATGTGACGACGAGACGTCTATGACGCGACAACGCGACGACGCGACGACGACGACGCGACGACGTCGACGACGCGACGACGCGACGTCGACGACGCGACATCGACGCGACGACGCGACGACGTCGACTTCGACGACGCGACGTCGACGACGCGACGTCGGCGACGCGACGACGCGACGACGCGAGGACATCGACGACGCGACGTCGACGACGCGACGACGTTGACGTCGACGACGCGACGTCGACGTCGACGACGCGACGACGACGACGCGACGACGCGACGAAGTCGACGACGCGACGACGCGACGACGTCGACGTCGACGACGCGACGACGACGACGCGACGACGCGACGACGCGACGACGTCGACGACGAGACGTCGACGACGCGACGACGCGACGACGCGACGACGTCGACGACGCGACGACGCGACGACGCGACGACGTCGACGACGCGACGTCGACGACGCGACGACGCAACGACATCGACGTCGACGACGCGACGACGACGCCGCGACGACGAGACGTCTATGACGCGACGACATCGACGACGCGACGTCGACGTCGACGACGCGACGACGTCGACGCGACGACGCGACGACGCGACGACGACGTCGACGACGCGACGACGTCCACGTTCGACGACACGACGATGCGACGACGCGACGCGACGACGCGACGACGACGACGACGCGACGACGCGACGACGCGACGTCGACGACGCGACGACGCGACGACGCGACGACGTCGACGACGCGACGACGTCGACGACGCAACGTCGACGACGCGACGACGCGACGACGCGACGACGTCGACGACGCGACGACGCGACGTCGACGACGCGACGACGCGACGACGACGACGCGACGTCGCGACGAAGTCGACGACGCGACGACGCGACGACATCGACGACGCGACGTCGGCGACGCGACGACGCGACGACGCGACGCGACGACGCGACGACGTCGACGACGCGACGACGCGACGACGCGACGACGAGACGTCTATGACGCGACGACGCGACGACGCGACGACGTTGACGTCGACGACGCGACGACACGACGACGCGACGACGACGACGCGACGACGTCGACGACGCGACGACGCGACGTCGACGACGCGACATCGACGCGACGACGCGACGACGATGACGCGACGTCGACGACGCGACGACGCGACGACGCGACTTCGACGACGCGACGACGCGACGTGACGACGAGACGTCTATGACGCGACGACGTCGACGACGCGACGACGCGACGACGTCGACGTCGACGACGCGACGACGCGACGACGACGACGCGACGACGACGACGCGACGACGCGACGACGCGACGACGCGACGTCAATGACGCGACGACGCGACGATGTGACGACGAGACGTCTATGACGCGACGACGCGACGACGCGACAATGACGACGCGACGACGTCGACGACGCGACGACGTGACGTCGACGACGCGACATCGACGCGACGACGCGACGACGCGACGTCGACGACGCGACGTCACCGACGCGACGACTCGACGTCGACGACGCGACAAAGCGACGACGTCGACGACGCGACGACGCGACGAAGCGACGACGTCGACGACGCGACGACGCGACGACGTCGACGACGCGACGACGTCGACGACGCGACGTCGACGACGCGACGACGCGACGACGTCAACGACGCCGCGACGCCGCGACGACGCGACGACGCGACGACGTCGACGACGCGACGACGACAACGCGACGACGCGACGACGCCGACGTCGGCGACGCGACGACGCCGACGACGCGACGTCAGCGACGCGACGACGCGACGACGTCGACGTCGACGACGCGACGACGCGACGACGTCGACGACGCGACGTCGACGACGCGACGACGCGACGACGCGGCGACGTCGACGACGCGACGTCGACGACGACGACGCGACGACGCGACGACGCGACGACGTCGACGACGCGACGTCGACGTCGACGACGCGACGACGCGACGACGACGTCGACGACGCGACGACGCGACGACGCGACGACGTCGGCGACGCGAAGTCGGCGACGCGACGACGCGACGACGTCGACGACGCAACGTAGGCGACGCGACGATGCATCGAAGTCGACGTCGATGACGCGACGACGCGACGACGCGACGACGTTGACGACGCGACGACGCGACGACGCGACGCGATGACACGACGTCGACGGCGCGACGACGCGACGACGCGACGACGCGACGACAAGACGTCTATGACGCGACGACACGACGTCGACGGCGCGACGACGCGACGACGCGACGACGCGACGACGAGACGTCTATGACGCGACGACGCGACGACGCGACGACGCGACGTCGACGACGCGACATCGACGCGACGACGCGACGACGTCGACTTCGACGACGCGACGTCGACGACGCGACGTCGGCGACGCGACGACGCGACGACGCGACGTCGACGACGCGACGTCGACGACGCGACGACGCGACGACGTGACGACGAGACGTCTATGACGCGACGACATCGACGACGCGACGTCGACGTCGACGACGCGACGACGTCGACGACGCGTCGTCGACGACGCGACGACGCGACGACGTCGACGTCGACGACGCGACGACGCGACGACGCGACGACGTCGACGACGCAACGTCGACGACGCGACGACGCGACGACGTCGACGACGCGACGACGCGATGACGACGACGCGACGTCGCGACGACGTCGACGACGCGACGTCGGCGACGCGACGACGCGACGCGACGACGCGACGACGCGACGACGTCGACGACGCGACGACGCGACGTCGACGACGCGACGACGCGACGACGCGACGACGAGACGTCTATGACGCGACGACGCGACGACGCGACGCGACGACGACGACGACGCGACGACGCGACGACGCGACGACGCGACGACGTCGACGACGCGATGACGTCGACGACGCGACGTCGACGCCGCGACGACGCGACGACGTCAACGACGCCGCGACGACGCGGCGACGCGACGACGCGACGACGTCGACGACGCGACGACGACAACGCGACGACGCGACGACGCCGACGTCGGCGACGCGACGACGCCGACGACGCGACGTCGGCGACGCGACGACGCGACGACGCGACGACGCGACGACGTCGACGTCGACGACGCGACGACGCGACGACGACGTCGACGACGCGACGACGCGACGACGACGTCGACGACGCGACGACGTGACGACGCGACGACGTCGGCGACGCGAAGTCGGCGACGCGACGACGCGACGACGTCGACGACGCAACGTAGGCGACGCGACGACGCATCGAAGTCGACGTCGATGACGCGACGACGCGACGACGCGACGACGTTGACGACGCGACGACGCGACGACGCGACGCGACGACACGACGTTGACGACGCGACGACGCGACGACGCGACGACGCGACGACGAGACGTCTATGACGCGACGACGCGACGACGCGACGACGTTGACGTCGACGACGCGACGACGCAACGACGATGACGCGACGACGCGACGACGTCGACGTCGACGACGCGACGACGTCGACGCGACGTCGACGTCGCGACGACGCGACGACGCGAGGACGTCGACGACGCGACGACGCGACGACGACGACGCGACGTCGCGACAAAGTCGACGACGCGACGAAGTCGGCGTCGACGACGCGACGACGACGACGCGACGACGCGACGACGTCGACGTCGACGACGCGACGACGCGACGACGTCGACGTCGACGACGCGACGTCCGACGACGCGACGACGCGACGACGCGACGACGTCGACGTCGACGACGCGACGACGCGACGACGCGACGACGACGTCGACGACGCGACGACGACGACGACGCTACGTCGACGTCGACGCGACGACGCGACGACGTCGACGATGCGACGTCGATGACGCGACGACGACGACGACGCGACGACGACGACGACGCGACGACGCGACGTCGACGACGACGCGACGTCGACAACGGGACGACGCGACGACGCGACGACGCGACGACGACGACGCGACGTCGACGACGCGACGACGCGACGACGTCAACGACGCGTCGTCGACGACGCGACGACGCGACGACGCGACGACGTCGACGTCGACGACGTGACGTCGACGTCGACGACGCGACGACGTCGACGACGCGACGACGCGACGACGCGACGCGACGACGACGCGACGACGCGACGACGCGACGACGTGACGTCGATGACGCGACAACGCGACGACATGACGACGTCGACGACGCGACGACGTCGACGACGCGACGTCGACGACGCGACGACGACGCGACGACGCGACGACGTCGACGACGCGACGATGCGACGATGCGACGTCGACGACGCGACGACGTGACGACGACGACGCGACGTCGCGACGAAGTCGACGACGCGACGACGCGACGACGACGCGACGACGCGACGACGACGACGCGACGACGTGACGACGACGACGCGACGTCGCGACGAAGTCAACGACGCGACGACGCGACGACGTCGACGTCGACGACGCGACGCGACGACGCGACGTCGTCGACGTCGGCGACGCGACGACGCGACGCGACGACGCGACGACGTCGACGACGCGACGACGCGACGACGCGACGACGAGACGTCTATGACGCGACGACGCGACGACGCGACGACGTTGACGTCGACGACGCGACGACGCGACGACGACGACGTGACGACGCGACGACGTCGACGACGCGACGTCGACGACGGGACGACGCGACGACGCGACGACGTCGACGACGCGACGTCGGCGACGCGACGACGCGACGACGCGACGACGCGACGTCGACAACGCGACGACGCGACGACGCGACGACGCGACGACGCGACGACGAGACGTCTATGACGCGACGACGTCGACGACGCGACGTTGACGTCGACGACGCGACGTCGTCGACGCGACGACGTCGACGACGCGTCGTCGACGACGTGACGACGCGACGACGCGACGACGTCGACGTCGACGACGCGACGACGACGCGACGACGTCGACGACGCGACGTGGACGACGCGACGACGCGACGACGTCGACGACGAGACGTCGACGTCGACGACGCGACGACGCGACGACGTCGACGTCGACGACGCGACGACGCGACGACGACGTCGACGACGCGACGACGCGACGACGCGACGACGTCGGCGACGCGAAGTCGGCGACGCGACGACGTTGACGACGCGACGACGCGACGCGACGACATGACGTCGACGACGCGACGACACGACGACGCGACGACGCGACGTCGACGACGCGACGACGCGACGACGCGACGACGAGACGTCTATGACGCGACGACGCGACGACACGACGACGTCGACGTCGACGACGCGACGACGACGACGCGACGACGCGACGACGTCGACGTCGAGGACGCGACGACGCGACGACGCGACGACGCGAGGACGTCGACGACGCGACGACGCGACGACGGCGACGCGACGTCGCGACAAAGTCGACGACGCGACGAAGTCGACGTCGACGACGCGACGACGACGACGCGACGACGCGACGACGCGACGACGTCGACGACGACGACGCGACGACGCGACGACGACGTCGACGCTACGTCGACGACGCGACGACGCGACGACGCGACGACGTCGACGACGCGACGTCGACGACGCGACGACGACGACGACGCGACGACGCGACGTCGACGACGACGCGACGTCGACAACGGGACGACGCGACGACGCGACGACGCGACGACGTCGACGACGCGACGTCGGCGACGCGACGACGCGACGACGACGACGCGACGACGCGACGACGCGACGTCTATGACGCGACGACGCGACGACGCGACGACGAGACGTCTATGACGCGACGACGCGACGACGTTGACATCGACGACGCGACGACGCGACGACGCGACGACGACGACGCGACGACGTCGACGACGCGACGACGCGACGTCGACAACGCGACATCGACGCGACGACGCGACGACGTTGACTTCGACGACGCGACGTCGACGACGCGACGTCGGCGACGCGACGACGCGACGACGCGAGGACATCGACGACGCGACGACGCGACGACGCTACGACGCGACGACGCTACGACGCGACGACGCGACGATGTGACGACGAGACGTCTATGACGCGACAACGCGACGACGCGACGACGACGACGACGCGACGACGCGACGTCGACGACGCGACATCGACGCGACGACGCGACGACGCGACGTCGGCGACGCGACGACGCGACGACGCGAGGACATCGACGACGCGACGTCGACGACGCGACGACGTCGACGTCGACGACGCGACGTCGACGTCGACGACGCGACGGCGCGACGACGACGACGCGACGTCGCGACGAAGTTGACGACGCGACGACGCGACGACGTCGACGTCGACGACGAGACGTCGACGACGCGACGACGCGACGACGCGACGACGCGACGACGTCGACGACGCGACGTCGACGACGCGACGACGCGACGACGTCGACGTCGACGACGCGACGACGCGACGACGCGACGACGACGACGCGACGACGACGTCGACGACGCGACGACGCGACGACGCGACGACGCGACGTCGACGACGCGACGACGCGACGACGCGACGACGCGACGACGTCGGCGACGCGAAGTCGGCGACGCGACGACGCGACGACGTCGACGACGCGACGTCGGCGACGCGACGACGCGTCGACGTCGACGACGCGACGACGTTGACGACGCGACGTCACGACGACGTCTGCGACGTGACGTCGACGACGCGACGACGCGACGTCAAGGACGCGACTACGCGACGTCAAGGACGCGACTACGCGACGACGTCGACGACGCGACATCGACGACGAGACGACGCGACGACGCTACGACGCGACGTCGACGACGCGACGACGTCGACGACACGACGTCGACCGCGCGACGACGACCGCGCGACGACGCGACGACGACGACGCGACGTCGACGGCGCGACGACGCGACGACGTCGACGACGCGTCGCCGCCGACGCGACAGCGCGTCGACGTCGACGACGCGACGTCACGACAACGTCTGCGACGTGACGTCGACGACGCGACGTCGCGACGACGACGACGACGCGACGTCGACGACGCGACGACGTCGACGACGCTACGACGCGACGACGCGACGTCGACGACGCGGCGTCGACGACGCTGCGACGTGACGACGCGACGAAGTCGACGACGTTGACGTCAACAACGCGACAACGCGGCGACACGACGACGCAACGTTGTCGACGTGACGGCACGACGACGTCGACGACGCGATGTCAACGACGCGACGACGTCGACGACGCGACGTCGGCGACGAGGCGACGCGACGACGCGACGTCGACGACGAGGCGACGCGACGTCGACGACGCGACGACGTCAACGACGCGACGTCGACGACGCGACGACGTAACGGCGTGTGGGTTTTAATTCCATTTTCTATCAGCCCATGGCTTTCTGTGGTGGTTCTGGCAGCCTTTATTGAAGCGTTCCCATGCGGGCCCTGGCTTCTCTGCAGAGTGTGTTCCAGAAAGTTCTGGGGTCTCTGTCAGCTGCCTTGGGATTGGCTGGCCGGTGATTCTTAGCTGCCTTGTGACTGGCAGGTTTTGGAATGTGGGTGGGGCTGCCTCTCCCGCCGGAAGGGCCTCCTGCCGAGGGTCGCTGAGGGGTGGGGATGGGAGCAGCGCGGGGAGCTGTGTTGGTGCCTGGTGGGGGGTGCTGCTGGGGGAGCAGGGGCCAGAAAGGGGCCTCAAAGCTCTGCCTGCCTCGGTGCAGGACTTGGGAGAGAGGCTGAGAACATGGCGACTTGCTGTGGGGGAAAATGAGGCGGCCTGGCAGGAGAAGGTGGCTCTCCTGGATCCTCGGCATACTGCGTCCTTTTGGTAAGTACCGATTGAAAGATGTTTTTGTTTGTTAATGGGGCTATTGGTGCTGATAGAAGGCAGCTGGTGGTGGAGGGCTCTGGCTGGCTGGCCGGGGCACGCTTTTGTTTCTGCAAACTGACCAGTCTATTCTTTAATTTGAAATTACTCAGGGGAATAAGTCGCCGTCTTCATAGCTATTGCTCCTCCTGCTGCCTTCAGAAAGGAATTGTGTATTTTTTGAAGGGGGATCACCTGCTAGCTCGCCTTCGGGCTTGTCACAGAAAACATTCTTTCTGAAGGCACAGTTCAGATTTACCTTCCAATCTATGGTGTGAGTCTTTGTGGCGTAAGAGCTCTTCAAATTCCTGTTGTTTATTTATAGGGGAAAAAAAAAAGCTTGATTGTGCTGTTGATCTACGAGAATTCAGTGAGCGTAGACTTGCACTGACTGAGAAACGGAATGATCTGCTGACAATGCATGGCACTTGTGGAGATACCCAGTCTTGTACTGTGATTAAAAAGTTCAGAGCTGATGAGCACCAAGTGTCTGAAAAGTGAGTGAGTGGATTTGAGAATGGCTCCTAAAAGTTGCAGATCAGAAGATGTCATGGAAAAGGAGTTTGTGAGCTTAGAGCGTGGTCCTGCTTAGAAGGGGAAAACTAAGTAAATACTGCAAAATCTTTGACTGCTTCAGATTAGTTTCCATTTGCAAAGTGTTTAACTGTGGGAAATTAGCATGTCTGCTGCACTGATTAGGTGACTTCACATACGAAAGGAAAGCTTATAGGTGTCTGTCATTGAGTTAGGAGGGTAGAAGAGGTGTAAGCATCCCACATCTCTGGAGGGAAGGGACTGCAGGTTTTAATGGTCAGAATTCCTCCACTGGGCATGCGAGTCGTACCTCTTGAAAATACTTGTTTGAGTAAGAACTTCCATGTTGTGAGGTTGCATATTCTTCGGAATTTCCATGTTCTGAGTTCTAGCTGGCCACCCGTGGCAAGCGGTGTAGGTCTTTGTCCGGCCGGCCGGCCGGGGCAAGCGGTGTAGGTCTTTGTCCGGCCGGCCGGCCGGGGCAAGCGGTGTAGGTCTTTGTCCGGCCGGCCGGCCGGGGCAAGCGGTGTAGGTCTTTGTCCGGCCGGCCGGCCGGGGCAAGCGGTGTAGGTCTTTGTCCGGCCGGCCGGCCGGGGCAAGCGGTGTAGGTCTTTGTCCGGCCGGCCGGCCGGGGCAAGCGGCGTCGGGCCCTGCCCGGCCGGCCGGCCGGGGCAAGCGGCGTCGGGCTCTGGCTGGCCAGTCGGGGCTAGCGGCGTCAGGCTCTGGCTGGCTGTCCACCCATGGCAAGCGGCGTTCGGACTTGGCTGTCCACCCATGGCAAGCGGCGTAGGGCCTTGGCTGTCCACCCATGGCAAGCGGCGTAAGGCTCCGGCCGGCCGGCCGCCCGGGGCAGGCGGCGTCGGGCCCTGGGCGGCCGGCCAGCCGCCCGGGGCAGGCGGCGTCGGGCCCTGCCCGGCCGGCCGGCCGCCCGGGGCAGGCGGCGTCGGGCTCTCGCTGGCCAGTCGGGGCTAGCGTTGTCGGGCTCTGGCTGGCTGTCCACCCATGGCAAGCGGCGTAGGGCCTTGGCTGTCCACCCATGGCAAGCGGCGTAAGGCTCCGGCTGGCCGGTGGTCCAGGGCAGGCGGCGTCGGGCTCCGGCCGGCCGGCCGGGGCAGGCGGCGTCGGGCCTTGGCTGTCCACCCATGGCAAGCGGCGTCGGGCCTTGGCTGTCCACCCATGGCAAGCGGCGTAAGGCTCCGGCCGGCCGGGGCAAGCGGCGTCGGGGCCTTGGCTTGCCACCCATGGCAAGCGGCGTAGGGCTCTGGCCGGCCGGCCGGCCGGGGCAAGCGGCGTAGGGCTCTGGCCGGCCGGCCGGCCGGGGCAAGCGGCGTAGGGCTCTGGCCGGCCGGCCGGCCGGGGCAAGCGGCGTAGGGCTCTGGCCGGCCGGCCGGCCGGGGCAAGCGGCGTAGGGCTCTGGCCGGCCGGCCGGCCGGGGCAAGCGGCGTAGGGCTCTGGCCGGCCGGCCGGCCGGGGCAAGCGGCGTAGGGCTCTGGCCGGCCGGCCGGCCGGGGCAAGCGGCGTAGGGCTCTGGCCGGCCGGCCGGCCGGGGCAAGCGGCGTCCGGCCCTGGCCGGCCGGCCGGGGCAAGAGGCGCAGGGCTCTGGCCGGCCGGCCGGCCGGGGCAAGAGGCGCAGGGCTCTGGCTGGCCAGTCGGGGCTAGCGTTGTCGGGCTCCGGCTGGCTGTCCACCCATGGCAAGCGGTGTCGGGCCTTGGCTGTCCACTCATGGCAAGCGGCGTCGGGCGCCGGCCGGCCGGCCGGCCAGGGCAAGCGGCGTCGGGGCCTGGATGGCCACCCATGGCAAGAGGCGTAGGGGTCCGGCTGGCCAGCCGGCCGGGGCAAGAGGCGTAGGGGTCCGGCTGGCCGGCCAAGGCAAGCGGTGTCTGTATTTGGCTGGCCGGCCGGGGCAAGCGGTGTCGGGCTCTGGCTCGCTGGCCAGGGCAAAGGTGTATAGGGTTCTGGCTGGCCGGTTGGGGCAAGCTGTGTAAGGTTCTGGCTGGCCGGTTGGGGCAAGCTGTGTAAGGTTCTTCCTGGCCTTTTGGGGCAAGTGGTGTTGGGATGTTGCTATTCGTCCTGCGTCAAGTGGCTAAGGGTTCTGGCTGGCTGGCCGGGGCAGGTGCGTAAATGTTCTGGTTGGCTAGTCGGGGCAAGCATTGTAAGGGTCTGGGTGGCCATCTTGTGGAGAGTGGCTAAAGTTTCTGCCTGTCCAGCCGTGGCAAGCGGCTGGATTTCCGGGCCAAGCATTATAGGGCTCTGGTTGGCTGGCCATGCGAAGTGGGGTAGGAATCTCTTTTTTTGTTGCCTGCTAGATTTAGGGTTTGTTTCTGTGGCTGCGGAAATAGTAGGTTTCTGTCTGCTCTGCTTGGGTAAGGGATAGGCCTCGAGCTAGCTGGCACGTGGTTTAGTGGGATTTTTTTCTGGCTGCCCCAGGGCCTGTTGTGAGAGTAGCTGGCTGTACACAGAGGGTATGGGTGGTCAGTTTTAGAGAGTTTCTGTGACTGGTGGCTGCTGATTATATCTCTGGTCAGCCAGTTAACGCTGTTGCTGGCTGGCAGAGGAAATTGTCACTCTTTCGGACTGTTTGCGTGAGTGTAGTTTTGGCTGCTTGTCTGGCCAGGGAGAGACTTTGTTGCTGACTGGTAATAGGGAGCATGGCTCTTGTTTGATGTCCAGGTGCAGGTGGTCTGTCTCGCCGACCTGGGTAGAGATGCTCTGGCGTCCTACCTGGGGGGAGATGCTTTTGCTGGCTTTTGCGATTGAAGGGGTAGCTGCTGAGCGCAGCATGCCAGATAACAATTGTGAGAAGGAACATTAGGAGGTTGCCGTCAGGAGAAGAATAATAAACAATAATTCGTGTTTGGCAGTCTAAGGGTATCAGGTGGACATCAGAAGGTCCTGCCAGGCTGCAGAGGCAGCACAATACTGGATGTTTGAGGATACTTCAAAGGTCCTGAATGTGATGGGAGAGGGCAGTAGTATGTCTGTGTGTTATTGGATGATTATGCTTAGCCTTTCATTTCAAGTTGAAGATCAATTCCTTGAAAATCCCTTCGGATGCCTTCCTTCTCTTATGGAGGAGGGGTCTCATGATCATGAAATAAATCTTTTGTAGTTCTACTCTTGCGTCCCTTTCTTCCTTGGTCATCGAACATTCCAAATCACTTCTGTAACAGAATTTGTAGCCCATATGGGACCCCCTTGTCCACTGGTCGACTCCGGTGCCGCTTGGGGAGCGTCTGATCCCTGGACCAGATGAGTTCATCTATTTCTGCGTGTTGTAGGGCATGCGCTGGGCCCAACCACAAAGAGGTGAGGCAGTGGGTTGAATTTCTGTAATTCTGCGTAATTCCTTTAATTTGGAAACAGGACAAGGTGTAGTGGAATGTACTTTGTTATCGGAAATCTGGAATAATTGGACCCAAATTGCTGGGTACCCATGGATTGTCAAGAAAAAGGGCTGTGGAATAGTGTTAGGATACCTGGCTGGCTATGACTGCTTTGAGGGTCTAGAGACCAAAAGTAGCTGTCAGCAGGCATTTTTAACTTTGACCGCCTAAAGTTTTTAAAGCTCATAGTGGAAGGCCATTTCCCAGCTCAAATCGATTAGTGGTACATTTGGGATAATTGGTGACATGATAGATTTAATGGCAATTATACAAGCCAGTCTTGCAAAAATAAGATAAATAGTAATAACAAAACCAAGGCATCTCCTTAGTCACTGCTATTCATGTAAGCTCAGGCAGCTGCTATAGATGTGTCTCTATCTCCTTTACCTCCTATTGACTCTATCACTCTTTCTGTTCCCTCTTCTGCATCTCCTGCTTTCCCTTCAGCAGCTGTGCAAGTTCTGCTGAAGGAGGTAATTAGTCCTCCTCCAGTGGCAGGGGCAGCTGGAACCCTAACAATTTGGTCTGACAGATTTGGTGTTATGGCAGCAACAAATGCCCTCACTCCAGGAGGACCTGGAAAAGGTTCAGCAAATGATTAGGGGAATTTTTAGAGCATATTACCCTGCTTGGTCTACATGTTTGGTGGTTACTGGAAACTGTATTTACCCCTGAAGAGCCACTGTTGATTTTGCAGAAAAATAGAGAGTGGGCTGCTGTTCCGGATGGTAGGAGTGCATGGCCGGACGCAGAACCAGGCAGGAATTATCAGACCAAGGCAGGATTAGATGCATTAAGATTATGTCGAAAAGGGTTAGAAGAATGGTTAGTTGGACAAAGGAAAAAGAATGCCTACAAGGTGTTAACTGGGCGGGAGAAATAATTCCAAATGTTTGGGGGAATTGACCCTAAAGCCCTGCAAAATGGGTCTTTGCTTGCCTCCTTATTTGTCGATCAAGCGGCCCCAGGTATTAAGGAGTATTTTAACCAAGTTCTCGGGCTTGACAAGGGAAGCTGATAGGAGAGAGAGTAAGAATTGCAGTATTTGGATATAATGGGAGGGATGAGGCTAAGGCTGGGCAGAAGAGAAAACAGCAGGAAGAGAAGCTGTCTGTTAGCAGCTGCTTTGCAAGGTAGGAATTATAGGGGGCAAAGAAGTAATAATAATGGAAATAGGGAAGTAGACATCTAAATCACACAAGACCAAAGGATTACTGCAATAAAACCAAGATATTGGAAAAGAGAATGCCCTGTGATCCTGAGAAGGGGACTATGACAGCAACAAAGGAAAAATCAAATTAATCAGGAGCTGAACAAAAGCGACGAACAATGACAGTTACCAGATCCCCAAGCCCTAGCAGTGGAAGGAGATAGAAAAGTAATCCTCTCAGGGGACTCTAAGGAACCAACTATAGATTTGAAAATTGGAGATGAAACTTAACCCATGTCTGATCGATACTGGTGCAACTTATTCAACATTAACAAACCCCCACGAAGGATCAGGAATTAAGGGTGAAGTAAACATTGTAGGAATAGAAGGTAAATCTACATTTGTACCCAGGACAGAGGAAATGATGGTACAGATAGGTCCATGGTCTGTTAATCATTCTGCTGTTGGGATTGGCACCAGCAAATTTGGTGGGAAAATATTCATTACACAAATTACAGGCAGAGTTGCAGTGCACACCACAAGGAATTATGTTGTGACTCCCGATGGATAATGTACCAAAAAATCATGACAACTGTAGCAACTGAAGAAGGGATAGAAATACCCTAGGAACTCAAAGATGTACCTAGGATTTTATGGGCCCAGAGTTTTGCAGATGTAGGGGTGATTAAGGTCAGCTAACCCAGTACAGACAGAAATGAAGGGAGGCAAACCTCCCTCCTTAAAACAATACCTATTATCTCAGAAAGCAAGGGAAGGTATAAGACCAATAATTGAAGATTTTCTGCCAAGAGGAATTTTAACTCTTTGCGAGTTTCCCTGTAATACTCCTATCTTGCTGGTTAAAAAACCTAAACTAGGCTCATGGAAAACCAGTTTATAGATTTGTCCAAGACTTATGAGCAATAAAGAAATGGGTAACTGTATTGCATCCACTAGTTTCTGATTATTCAACAGTTATAACCATGATACCAGCTAACACAAAATGTTTTACAGTAATTGATTGGTGCCCAGCTTGCTTCATTATAATGGTGCATCCAGAATCTCAGTATATTTTTGCCTTCACCTGGGAAGTTAAATGTGGACTACATTTCCTCAAGGGTTTGCAGGATCATTAACTTTATTTTTGAAAATTCTAGTGACAGATTTACAGGACACAGAGTTAACCAGTAACTCTGCATTAATACAGTATGTGTATGATGTGCTAATACCAAGTACAAATAGGGGAAATTGTGTTGAAGACACAAGTAATGCTGATTGCTTTGGCTAATAAAGGCTATTAAGTCTCCCCAGCCAGATTACAATTCTGTAACGAAAAGGTAGGGTTGTGGGGTTTTTTTAGGGGTTTTTTTTTGTCACAAGAGGGCAGGAAAATACCACATGACTGAACAAAAACTATCCAAGGTATGCCTAGGCCTACAACTAAGGAACAGGAGCAGAGCAACAGTTGCATGCTCTGTACCACTCTTAGTCCTCAGGGAGAGCAGAAAGAATGAACCAAAGCCTTAAAGATATAGCAAAGATTTGTACAGAGACTAAAATGGCCGGATGCTATACCTGTTGCTTCAGTGCATGTAAGGTGAAGGCTGACTAAGTTGAGATTGACCCAGCAGAAGTATTATTTGGAAGGGATATTAAAATTCTGAACATATATGACTGCAAAAACTAGTCATTCTGGTCTGTTGCCTTTTTTTCATGACTTCTACTCCTGGAGAGACCCCCAGCTCCAAACCTCTGGTGAATACACCCAGATTTCAGTCTCCAAGGAGATAAAAAGAAATGTTTATGAAGAAGGGCTCTAGAGGGAAGAACCAGGGGCGAGTATCAGCAGTTTCTTGTGTCTGGTAACAAAGCTTCAGCAAAAGGCACAAAGTGGTTTTTGCTGCTTTTTCAAGTCTTTTGACTGTCACATTAGGTTATTCATGGTACTGCAGTGTGACAGCATGGGGAATCCCTGTCATAACCACCTGCAGTCTTGTGGTTGTAAGGCTGTTTTGGTGGCTTTTGTCCCCATTCTGTGCTGTGTTGAAAGATTTTCTTAAATAAGCCTGGCATTAACTTTTTCGTGACCACAGCAGGTGTAAGGCTGAGACATCGTTAAGTGAATCCTGCAGGAAATTTTAACTTACGAAATCTCTTTACCTTCGTAAATAATGTTTATATGATTAGTTTGAAGATGGCAACATTAGTTAAATTTCCCAAGTTCATCTTCCAAGTTGGGATTTTGCCAAGTTGATTTTCCCCTTACCAAAATGCGGTAAGGCAAAGCAAGGAGAAACAGGAAAAGATGAACAAGTTGGTCTGGTACTTCAGGAGTTGAGTGGGTGGCTGCAGAAAAATCCTGATTGGCAGGAGCTGAGAATATCTGCTGGAGATGATTTTGGCTGTTCCCCCAAGAGCAGGCTAGGCCAAGGACAGTGAGCTGGGGGCACTGGTGGCAGAGATACACGATAGCAGCCTCTGAGCAAGATCCATATGAAACTGATTGGGGGCTGAAATTCATCTGAGTTTTCTGAGTTATATTAGAGATGAAAGAAAAAAAAACCCCGGTTGGCCTGCAGCAACCTGTGGCAGCTTGGATCCTAACTTGACTTCTCCTACTGTTGTCCACTCACAGAAACAGATTTTCCTCTGACTGTGGTGAAACTGGCCAGAGCACGTAGACTACAGGCACTGTGCTTGCTGTCCTTGGTATGGTTCTTCAGTTAAGTTCTGTTCATGTAGCAGCGTGATTGAAGCCATACGTCTGAATAGCTCTGTAATAATATCTGGGGTTTTTTTTCCAAAGCAAATGCAAAGCATTTCAACCTGCATGCAGTGGTGCTAAATATAAGTTGTGTAGTTTCTAGCAGTTATTCCATATATGGACTCTTGTTCTTCTTTTGTCATTGTGGGCCAAACTAGGAGAGCTATGTCAGAGAAACCGTATGTGATTGGTATACTTGACCTGGACAACTGGGATCCTTATGTTCTTGTTCATCTCACCTGGCAGTGAGGTGATAGTCGAACGCCAAGGTGAGGTGGCACGTGGTAGATGGTGCTGGGACCTACAGCAATGGAGTTGATGCTTTTACCAGGTGCAGCCTGAGCCTGTGCCCCAAGCAGGGAGTATGGAAAGGGTTGAGGGTGTGTGGCAGAAGTGTTGAGACAGGATGGTATCTGCCGTCAGACTATGTACCTGGAGCTCAGCACTAGCTGTACTCCAGCACCCCGAGAAGCAGTGTCGCACAGTGCCTCTTTCATGTGTCTGCTTTTAGGTCGACCTGCCTGGGTGACCCCAGCTCCATAGCTGCTCAGTGGTAGTGGCATTAGAGCTGAAGGCATGACATTCATCCTGAGCTGTCTGTAGCCCTGATCGGTCTCATTCAGCATCTGAGAGCGAGGTGGGAGGGGGGAACTTGTGTATGAATTGTGGGACCTGTGACAAGCACAGGGATTTTAACTTGTCAGAAACGGGACCTGAAGACGACCTCTTTCCAGCTTGTTATTTCCATATTCTGAAGGCATGGGACTACTCTGCTGTGCAATACAGGGCAGCAAAGGGATCAGCTCTCCCAGAACGTGAGACATGTAGGCACCATGTGCATAAAATCAAAGTGCTACTGCGAGTTTTTCTACTTGGGTTACTTTGAGCAGAGGGCTTCTGTGGACTAGATCCTTCATTTGCTCCTAGGTACTATGCAGAGTCTTCTCTGCCCCTTCAGGGTCCTCCCTGCCCCGTGCTGTTGCTTGAATGATGCATTTTAGACAGAACAGCAGCATCTGGTTTGGTGGGTGCCAGATAGCTTCAGTATGCCATAGCAAAAGCGAAGGCTGTCACAGGAAACGTGAGACAAGGGCCAGTGATGTGTGTCTCACCAGCGAGGTGTCTGAGGCTCGGCAGACGTGCTGCTGGGAGGCCTCCCACATTCCTTTTTGTGGCTCAGAGAGGGTATCGATACAGGTTTTCCTTTTATCAGCACCGTTGCTAAGCCTCAGCACAACAAAGTCCTCATCTGTGTTTGCAGGGTCTGGATGTTCCTTCCATCCCTTGGCAAGAGAAAACTGAAAATATCCATGGATGCTCTGAAGAAGAGAAAGCATTCCCGTGGGCCCCTGTCACCAGAGATCTGACAGTCCCCATGGGGGTGTCCCGGGAGCTCCAGAAATCCTGGCCCTGACTCTTGTACATGTTGGACCATTCCTTCCCTGGAGGTACTACAGGCTGGAGAAGTCACATGTACCCTGTCCGTAATTAGGTCCAGAGCCTTTCTGTAGCAGTTCCTGATCTCAGCATGTTTCTGTAATGTGTTTTTTGTAATTTGTAGGTTACTTTAAATGGCCCTGTCACAGAAACAGCATCTTTAGTTGAGACTCTGACATCAGCTTGTCTTTGGAGACAGGCTAAGGGCTGAGGTGGACTTTTTATTTGATTCGGAGCAGTCTTTATTATGGCCTTTTGGGGTTGGAAGCTGGAAAAACAGAGTGGCGATGTGTCTCCTTCACTCTCTTCCCCTTAACAGTGGCCTCTGATTAAACCTCCTGTTGCGCAGTTGTCAGCAGCTGTGGGGTGCCACGCAGGGCTGGGTGTTGTCTGAGGGCAGAGGACCAGCCCTGTGGAAGCTGGATGGATCGAGCTGAAAGGGGGATCACCTGCAGGTTGCCTTTAAGGCAGAGGTAGGAGGAATGAGAATGAAAGTCCAGTTTCTTTCTTTCCTCCTGATTTGCCTTATTCAGCATCCAGGTGAGAGCTGGTCAGGAGAAATTCCACGGCTGCAACTTTCTGTGAAAACTGTGACAAATGGGCGATTTCAGGAGGTGGGGAGAAACGTCGGTGACCTGTGTCTGTCCTGTCTGCTTTCCTAAGACTTGACATGAGACCTCTCTGCTCTGGTCCATGTGGTGGGGAAGAGCCTCTCACCTGTCAAGACATGCTGGTAGACAGCGTGGTGCGCATCCACTGAGGTGAGTGCCATGTATGCTAAGGGTGCAGGTCAGCATTGAGAAGGGGCTGCTGTCGGTAGAATTATGTCTATCCACAGCTGCAACACAGCCTCTTGGGTTCTCTGCCCCTCCAGGACCACGTAAACCAAATGCAGCTGGCTGGACATCACGGATCAGGCTGACAGGTTCTCTCTGGTGTGTTGGGTCCCAAAGCAGCAGGGTTGCTGTGCTGTATCACAAATGCATGGAGTACGCGTGCTGCGGCAGATCATGGGAGGCAAGGGCCAGGGCCAGTGGAGCGGGTCTCACGCAGAGCATGCGGTATTTTGCAGGCCTGTGCTTTGGAGCTGCTGGGGAAATTCTGTGTATGTCCATATTCTGGGCTGTCTGTAGCTGGGAGTCTGGGAACGTGCAGGTTTATTTCCATTTTACAGCTCTGTGCAGGGCTGTGGAGTCCATGACATAAGAGGGCCTTCACCTATGACCAGAGGTCCTGGTCACTCTTGTTATGCCAGTACAGCCTATTTTGTCCAAAAGTCACTTGCTCTGAACGTGATCTACAGGAGTACCTTGATTATGTATGTCCAATTCCTAAATAAGTTGTCAAATAGCTGTAATTTCACAGCTTTGCTATTGGAGAGAAACAAAGTGCATGACAGTCTCTTTCTTTATCACCACGTAAGCATTACACCTTTCTGTGTTATCTTTGCTATTTTTTGCTTGCTACTGCTATTTCTTTGATCAAGAAAGAGTTCAGAGTTCAAGCATAGCTCTCTGGCTAGTTTTATTTCACAAGGAATTCATATTCTTACGAATCTTCTTCAGTCTTTGCATCTTCATTGGTCTCTGGGATCCTGCTGCCCCCACACAGAAGCATCTCTCAGGCTTGCCCCCTGTTCCTGCCTTGTGGCTTCACAGTTAAACTCTCATCAGAGCCACTCAAAGCATGTTTAAAAAAAATTTTCTCATGCATGAGTAGCTGTAGGTGTGGATTGGATAGATAAGCTAACGTCGCTGCAGGCCTCTCCCCCCTCCCAGTGCTGCGCAGTCCGGGTTGTACCTGCCCTGGCAGCCTGTGGTGTAGCTGTGGCCATGCTGCTCCACCGGAGCAGATGGATGGACAGAAGAGCAGACTGCCCACAACCAGCAGCGTTTCCTGGCCCGGGGCTGGTGCTGGGGCAGGGAGCCCTCAGCAGCAGCCTGCAGAGCCGGCTCTGTGCGTCGCTGGGGCCGCAGGCTTATTTTCTGTTTCCACGCTTCGAGTTTCTGGCATTTAGCTCTGCTGCCTCTCTCTGAAACTACGCCTGTGTATTTCCTCCATTAATGCTGACCTGCATTAACGACAGTAAAAATAGGCGCGCTGCTTGCGCTTAGCAGCCTATTTAAAGGAAGATGTGCGGAATTAGTATGTACAAGTTTACTTCGTAATACTTCACAGCTTATTTCCTGCTTTACTTACAAAATCAGGTTTTTCAATGTCCCATGCTCCATCAATGCCTCATGTCATGTAAGGAATGAATCTCCGTTCTCTTTTCATGATGCCGTTGGTGGCTGAAAGGGCAAAATGGGCTGTGAGCTTGCAGCTCATCAAGTAAAAAAGATTTTAGTTCACCTTCCAACTACAAATTCTTGCCTTTTTTCTTTTTTTTTTTCTTCTTGTGGTTTCTGTTAAGCCTTGCAAGGTGTTTTTTGTGTGCAATAATCGCACAAAACTTTATGCATCTTTATATAAAAAGGGGAAGTGAATTCTCTGGCTAGCCAAGGGTGTTGTGAGCATTCATTAGCCAATGTTCGAAATTAGAGTCTAATCTCATCTAAAAAATTCGTTATATATGAAATTTGAGAGGGTTGCTCTTAAGAAGATGCTGCTGATTGATGACAACACAGATTGTGCATGTGCTGTTGTCTTTATCCTGGCTGTGATTTCCTTTTTTTTTTTTTTTTTTTAGCTAGTGAGGATGTGAGGGACAGAAGGAGCCTAATGGGACTTCATATACTGTGTGATATATGGGGCACTTGCAGTCAGAAATATTGAACTCATAAATGTACTCATTTGCCCTGGAGTCACTGAGAAGGAGACTAAATACAGGACACCGCAATGTCACAGTCATGCAGAGTCACTTCTGTAACAACAGCGCTACAGTAGAAAGGCTGTATTTTTGTTTGATTTTATTGCAAATCTGTAAATGAGCTCTGTGAGGCTGCTATCATTGGCTGGAGGGGAAGGTAAACTTTTGCTGGATTTGGCTGTATGCAGACCCCTTTTGTATTTTGTTGTTTTTCTGAGATTCTGAACATTTTGGGGTGCTATTTTGAAGTGACCCTGCACAGGCTGTCTGTTCTGTCTTGTGTCTCCAACACAGCACTGCAACCCCAAGCTCTACCAGCTTGCCCTTCAAGCATGAAGGTGAAATGGAAGTTGAATGTGCACATCCGAGGCAGATGGTTAGCCCCAGTCTTGCAGTGGTGTCTGAGAGAGATTTTCTTCATGTTATTTCAGCAGTACAGAAGGAAATGAAAGTCTTTCTTACTGTAAATACTTTTCTCTCTCCCCCTTCCTCTGCACTGCTGTGTCTGAAGACTCACTTCACTGCTTTTCTCAGAGGTGGCTATTTCTGTCACATCTTAGATCAATTTAGGCCTGTCCTATGCACATATGATAAAGACAGGATGGTACTATGGTAGCCTTGAACAAACTTGTAAATTTTGGACACTGGGAGCAGGAGGTGAGAGGTAACTGTCATTGCTAAGAAGTCAGAGGGCTAAACTGTTGGCTGAAATGGGGAATTATCAAGCAGAGCCAAATTGTTTGAAAAATAGTGCAGACCACAACACAAGGGATTTAACCATTTCTCAGAAATGCGTGTATACGTGTAATTCCACCATGTGGAGCTTCCTTAATGGGCTGTGTCTATGTCTGTGTCCAGAGAAACAGCACGGAAGTGTAAGATGCCCAGCCGCATCCTGAACTGCTGTCACAGTTATTCCCTAGCGCATCTGCTAAGTGCATCTAAAAAAATCCAGATGTTGGCTCTAATGCTATGGCAGTTTACTTCCTCCAGTGAGTGAGATGGTTTCTGCTGCGTTGTTTGTGTAATCCACCTCGTCACTCAGTACAAAATGCCAGCGTGCTTTAAGCCATCTCAATAAATGTGGACAAAGTATCTGGCCCTGTGTGGCCCTGTAGATAACTGGTTCACAGCTGTTCTTCAAGATTGGTTTTTCAGTCTCTTCTCTGGGATTGGCACTCCAGACAGAGCTGGGGTGGCTTTCAGGCTGCATTCATTCTAGTTTTACGATGCAACTTCACTTCCTGTAACCTTTTATTCTTTGCCCGGGATGGCTGTATGGAGCCCTTTCCTGCATGGCAGGTACCATTCGGTCACTAGAAGAGCCCAGTAAAGTTCAGGCTGGCAACATAGCCTTTGCGTACAGAGGGAGAGCCTTCTCCCAGACCTTCTGCTTTAAGACTCTCTGTGAGTGATTGCTGTTGGTATTTCAGAAAATCAGCTGGTCTGCATGTACAGTGCTTTATCTGACTGGACTGATTTCTCTTCCTTGGGTGGGGATGCTGTACTTCGATAAACCAGAAAAGGGTAAAAGAAATGGGTGTTTTGCCTTTGCCCAGTCTCAGCATTAGCATCGTCCTAGATGGGTTGAACTGACCAGGAGATATTTTTGTCTCTTCTCATCTCTCAGCCCTGTTCTCGCACTTGCAGGACTTTTGCAGACCATGTTGTTGCTCACATTGGTTCAGCCCGAATTCAGTCACCCAAAACCTTGCAGGTCTATTTTGAAACATTTTTCAATCTGTCCACTATGGAGTTTCTTTTCTTTTTTTTCAATCTTGCTTCTGACATCATTTCCTGAACGCTATATTCACTGAGCTCTGTAGCCAGATCGTCTTCTCAGCATATGATGCAAGGAGCTCTTTAAAATGGATTTCAGCTCTCCTTTTACTCTGCAGTGCTTGCTGGTGATAATAACTGTTACTCATGGTAAGTGGGATTTTTCTTTATGCAACTGGCACAAATTTGCTTAGATGAGCAGACACCTTAATTTTGCTCCAAGATCTTTTAAGGACTTTACCAGGTTTGGGGAGACATCAAATAGTGTAACTGCTAATGCATGAAAGGGGCAGTCAGACCAAAGTAAGACAGATTATTTTTTTAGTAAAGGAGCGATAACTAACAATATAGTACCTTCTCAGTGTACTGCATCTGTAAAAGCATTTTAGCGGAGAACGTAAGGTCCTTGTACGCAGAATGCTGACGGGAGGGGCTGGAGAGCAGTGTCCTGCTCCTAACACTCGGTGTGACCTTGGGTTAGTCCCTGAGCTGCTGTCGCCCTACCATTTACCCATCTCTTGATTTGCGTACAGCAACTTAATAATGTGCAAGGATACTGTGAGACTTGTTCAAGTGAAAACTGCAACCTTACTCTTTGGGTAAAAGCAGCTGTGCAGGCAGCAGTTGTTTTTGCTACCCTCTGTACAAGATCCATGGTATTGATGCCCTGAGGATCTTTCTTCTCACAGTGTCTCAGCTCTGAGGGGGGGTGGTAGATGGTCATGTCAAATTTGGGGAGAGAAAAGACCAGCTGCTCGGCCTTTCGTTGCCCTCTGCCCATGGTGTGCACACACTCCCATGTTATCGTGGAGAAAGTTGGCCTTTATAGAAGGCTTCCCACTCCTCTGATTATCAATTACTGGTGAACCCAGCCTGTCACTAGAGGTGGGTCTGTCCCTCTTATGTCTCACCTGGGCGTCTGCCTTTCTGGGAGGTAGCTGAGAGGGGATGGATGGACACGGCAAGCTCGCTGCCCACTCTCTATACCTCTCCTTTCAGGCTCTGTCACCTGGACTGGTGTCCTCAGCGGTGGCTCAGCAGTCTTTTCTGTGGGAATTCAAAGTCTGCAGAACCTCTCCAGAATGAGCAAGAGGGACGTGAGATGCTTGACAGCTGTCTTAAATGATACTTTGTTGGCTGAGTGCGGCACTTCTGCTGGCAGATGCCTGAACTTGCAGAATGGCTCCCTAGTGCTGAGGAGTGTGGAGAAGGAGGACGAAGGAAAATACGAGTTTGTTTTTCACAACACCACCAGATTTTTTACACTGGAAGTATTTGGTAAGTGGCCTTCTTAGCAACAAATAGCTTTTGAACTTGTGAGCCTGGCTGGAAGCTGGTGCTTTGGAATTCTTCCTAAGAGACTGCTTGAGCTTGCAGGAGCTATAGGTGCTTCTGGAAGAGCTTTGTAAGCCTCTGGCACCTCAGGGAGCAGTAATGGTGAGTGTAAACTAAGGGATGCTTTTTGCATCCATGTTGTCAGTGTCTCCTGTCTGTTGAGCATTCCTTCAAGTGGCCAGTCAGTTGAGCTACGTGCTATTTTTCCCTGATACAAGAGACAGCAGCATGGAGTGTTTGTAAAGTTGAGCCTACAGTATGTAGACATGTAGCTGGAGATTTCAGTCCATTTCCAGAGTACTCTTCTTGATGGCTCTCGCAAAAGCTGTCACTGACCGACAGCATTTTGCTGCCTGTGGACATGCTTCCTTAAGGACTTAACCCTACCTGACTTGGCTCTGGGAACTGAACTGGACTTCAGTGCAGGTCTGAATTGAGGCGTGCTGGGTTTTTCCTCTGCTTCAGACAGCCGAGGAAAGGTATTAAAGGAATCTGGGTGTGACTTTCTGATTCTTAGCTGCCCCCGAGCAGCTTGGAGGCCAGCATCTTCTGGGTCTGTTCAGAGACCTTACCATGCCAGTCTCCCTGCTGTCCTCCCTGCGGCCTCGGAATTGCCGCTCCCCTTTGTGTGCCTGCTCATCCATCTGTGGGGTGAGAAGACAGAAACAAAGTCGCTTTGGTACAGGATCCAGCTCATTGCTTGGGTTAATATGGAGAAAGCTTAAATGGATTTGCCCCCCGGCTGAATAGTGCTCCAGACAGCCAGTGACCATTGCTCTGGTCCTCATCTCCACCGTTCCTTTTGCAGGGCTTTCACTTACAGAAGCTTCTAAAGAAAACGAAGCGTATGAAATTGCAATGAAAATGTCTGAGCAAACTGGTCTCAGCGAAGACAAATGAATCCTTACACCTTTTGGGTGCAAACAGGCGGAACTGCCGTGGAGAATAGGTCAAAGATGTGACTCCTTGGCACAAAGATCAGGGCCTTAGACTGGAAGTAGGCAAAGACTGCAGAAGTGTCCTGGGTTTAACCTCCATTTCAGTGGATTTGCTTTGGGAACTTCTGTCTCCTTCTTATGTTCTGTTGCCACACCTAAGTCAAGGGAAACAATTTCACAGCAAAGGTATTCCTGGAGGCAGTGAATTTTAGCTGAAGGTGGTGTCCTAGTTGAGGAAAGTGATTTCTGAGCTTATTTACATGGATGTTTGCATAGATGTTCTCAATGTGACTCTTACTGTCATAAAACTATACCACTTCTCTGTCTAGTCTGTATTTGCAAAGTGGCAAATGTAGGAGATGGGTTGGCTCCTTGTAGTAGACTGAAAGAGAGAAATGCAGGAAAATCTAGTAAGATCAATGATTCATTACTTCGTTTTAAATTGTTCTAGTCTGGGTCATCCTATCTAACTGTGGGTGTCTAGTGTTGGTACATATGTTGGGCATGATTTGTACTAGTTCCTCTCTAAAAAGAGGAGGCAGAGTGACAGCAAAAGTACAAACCTTTGGTGGAGGGGAGGGCTGTGTCTCCTCTGAAGCTACAGTTATCTGCTGATTGCAGAGAACGCCTCTGGCTGGCAGATGCTTTGGGTATTTCCACCATCCTCTCAGATGAGGGGCTTTTATTTTTTGCTTTTTCAATTCCAATAAGGAAAATGGAGAGACGCCAGATTTTTGTAGCATCCCCAAAATAGGGACCAAGAGTCACTAGCAGGGTTGGGTGGGCACTGCTAAGCATTTCAGGGCTGGGAGCAGGCACTGAAGAGCCTGGTTACCTTTTTCTGTGCTCCTTGGCTGCCAGCAAATGTGGTGGTAGTAAGACTGCTGGTAAGGGAAGCTCCTGTCTAGCTCCTGTCTAGCTCATGTTCGCTGCTGAGTCTGCTCCTCACCTCTCTATTTCTCGCTGTTCCTGTTGCCCTGTGCTGTGTGTGCCCAGAGCCGGCCATTGGAATCCAGTGCTTCCCTAATGGGACTGGAGAGTTGTCCTGCGATGTGACCAGCAACGAGAGCACCAGCTTTCGGTGGCTGCTCAATGGCACTGCGCTGAGTGCCCCTGAGGCTTGCATTAAGGACGGCGGGAAGAAGGTTCGCCTGGACAAAACTGTGGCTGGGGAATTTGTATGTGAGGTTTATCATGGGAACAGCGTCACGAAGACCAGGCCTGTTGTGCTGTCTTGCAGCTATGGTGAGTAACGGCATCTCCAGAAAATCTCCCTTTTGGTCTCTTGCAGCAGAAAACTAAGGAGTTGTTGCTGTCTGCGTAATACCAGACTCTTCTGTCCTCTGGCAGCTGCCCTCCAGACTTACCACATCCTCCCTTTAGAAAGTGTCCCCTAGACTTACTTCTCCCTCCTGTGTCTCAGACTGACACAGCCTACAACCACAGAAGGGATGAAAGTTTGTTCAGGAGGTCATGCTGCCCAACTCTGCAGCAAGGGTGGATCTCTGTCTGTTTTCCTACTTCCCAGTGATGAAGACCTTGCACCTCCTGTGCACCGATCCTCTACGCCGGTTTGGAAACACAAGCTGCTTCCTACTCTGACATTCATCCACTACCCAGACAGCCTTCCAATTTCTGCAACATCCCTGTAAAAACACCTCCGCTAGTTCAGCCCTGTTGCTGCTGGACTCAGCTGAGGTGTTTTGCCTTGTCTCTTTCCTCCTTATCTAGGCCAGCTGCACAAAGATCTACCAGTCTATAGAAATGTGTCTCCATCAGCCTCACACCATCAGAGGTGGGGTAAAGACACAAATCATTTACTTATGGAATGTAGGGTTTTTTCCCTCCGTGTCCCTGCTCGGATATGTAGTTCTGTGAGAAGGCTGTGACTTTATCCATTTGCAAGCTATCCATAAATGCCGAGTACTCTGCTTGAATAAGGCCATAGTTTAATGAGACAGAAAATACGGATCCTAGGACTGATCAAAACTGCCAGAACCTCATGATGCAAAGCACTGGTCTGTGTTATAAGTTCCCATTTATTTAGGGGAAAAAAAAAAAATATTAGATAACCTTGGGTGTGATTTCACTTGCATCTCCAGTAGTGAAGGTTTTTCTCTTCTCTGGCAGTGAAGGTGGTCATCAAAACTACATCAGGGTGGCATAATTTAACCATAAGGTTTTTGACTAATTTAGCTGTAATTAAGTTAATCACCATTGCTACTAGAGAAATTGTACTGTGCAATAGCACCTAGCATTTTAGAAATTGTCTGAGATGCTCCAGGTCCACAGCAGATCCTGTCTTTTCTGCTGTGGTTGGCATACAGTTGGTGTGAAAGCAAAATTACTGACATAAACCCTGTATCGTGTGTGGTGACATTCAGCAGAAATGCCATGGGCTGTTCATACACTATCTTGTTGGCACCGCTGGCCAATCTGTACAAGCTTGGCATTTGTGATTATGGAGCAGTGATCTTAATTTTGTCCGGTTAAATTGGTCAGAGGTTGTTCAGCATAGTCAGACCCAAGTTGGCTGAGGCACTGGGGAGTAAGGATGCAAACACCCATGAGCTGTTCAGTCAAGCCCTGTGATAAATCACGCGAGTGCTGACAGTTACCATTGTTTATTCTGAGTGGCTGCCCAGTCCCCTGGGTGCGATACTGGTTCCCCATTTCCTCTTGAAAAGCCCACAGGGGAATTTAGTGATAGCTCTGTTGGGATAGACTCATATTTGGAAGGGTCTGAGAGCAATAAAGTACTAGCGATTCTACTTTTTAGTCACCAAATGCAACCACATTTGTAAAAAGTGAACTAAAGCAATTCTGAACACTAGTAAAATGAATTGGAGAGAGAAATGAGTTCAATAAATTAAAGACTAATTCGTTATTTTTGTGGGTTATTACTTGCTCCAGGCAAAGGGCTGAGTATGGTTTTTCTACTGTAGGTATAAGATCTACGTAAAAGCATCTATTTGGGCAACCTGTTGGCTGATGAAATTAATTCTGAATAGTTGTTAGCGTAAAACAATTTGGCAGAAACACTGTAAACTTCCCAGGCACCAAAGGGCTCTGATCACGCAGGATCTAAAGCAGAGGATTCAGAAGTTAACAAGTCAACATATATAAAAGACTTTTATCAATTTATTACTTGTTTATTACCAATTTTTAACACAGTATTTTATCTCAAAAAGACCTTCTTAACAAATGGCAAATTTTTAGAGAAAAATACTCAGGAAAAAAATATTTCCGACATGTATTTATGCCTTTGACAATATTCACTAAGCTTTCATCAAAAAGGAAATAAAATTATTAGGGAAATTATTTCTCATTTGCTGAAAGTTTAATTTTGGGTGTAGATTTTTTGAACTTGGTAACTGTTCCTAAAAAGACTGGAACAAGCACTCCGAAAATACTTCTAGTATGTGTGATTTCATACACAGGAGGACCTGTCTACAGTTGTTTTTACTGTTCTGGTGAGTATGTGGACTATGACAGCACGTAGTACGCCCTGGAACATTTGAAACACTTCCCAGCCTCTGGGGATATGCAGCAATTTGTGCGTTTGGGGTCTCGAAAACAAGCTCCAAATGAGCCTGTTGGTTTCTGCAGTGCAGTGCTGTGCAGGCGTGTGTGCGGCCAAAAAGAAGCCAAATGATTCAAAAAGGGATACTGTAGGTTTACCTAAGGAGTTTTAAGGAATTTGTATTACAGCAATAGTTGAGCTGTATGGTTTTTTCATATGGGAAGAAGAGTTTTCCGACTGGCTGCCCCAGGTTGGAGCAAATTGTCTCGGTGAAGGCGCGAGTCTGGATGGGTCTCTCTTTCCTGCAAGTCTGTGATGCCCTCTACCAGCTTCCCTGCTCAGCAGCAGCATACGTGAAAGTCTGACCTGCCAAAGCAACCCTGAGCAAGGGACTCTGAACTGGGTAATAATTACCACCGACTTGAGTGTGGCCTTCTGCTCAGCCATCTGTAGCCTTCGCCTCCTGCATTTCACATGATCTCGATTGGGAAGGGGAATAAAGAGAAATCCTTCTCCGAGCAACAGTGAAGCCGGTTTCCTACAGTTCTGAATCGGGTGGCTGGAGTCTCTGGTGCCTGAGGAAGTGCAGGCTCTGATCAGACTTGCTTTGAGGTTGGCGTAATCGTTACATGACTGTCCTAAGTGGATTCTCTGGGGCCTAATACAAACTATGGGTAGATTCTGCAGCTTTTCTTTCAGCAGGACATGCTAGCTTAGGTCTCCCTTCTCTTCTCAGTTGCCTGTTTTCATAAAAATTGTTGAAATGTAGTATCTTTCAAACCACCACCTTTCCTGTTAAATTTGATTAAAACTTACAAATTATCTTAGATGCTACTGGTCAAAGTAGGTAGAAAGAAATGCACACAGCTTAGTCACACAAGCCTCTTCTCTTAAAGAAAAATTCCATACCATAATTAAACGATATGATGTAAATCACAATGTGCCACAGTTCACAGTGTCAGCTCCCCTGATCCAAACCAAAGCAACAGTAATGCCCACATGCTCTAATCTGGCTGCAGGGTTTCTCCCATTTGGAGAAAGATGTTTGTCCACCCTGGTAACTAACAATGCAATGTCCTTCTTGCAGGAGACCTGCTGCAGTACCCGTGGTTCATTTACATGCTGGCAGGGTGTGCAGGGGGTGCAGTTATCCTGGTGGTGGTTGTGTCCTCAGTCATATGTTGCTGCATGAAGAGGAAACACAAGTTCATCCCAGTGCCTTCAGGTGAGTGGAGAATGCTGTTGCCCCTTGGAATGAGTCTCACAGAGGATTGTGTTTGTGCAGGCTGGGGTTGAAATAGCCTCAGCATAAACTGGTCTCAGCTGGGTGGCTACTTGTCCTCCAGCCAGCCCTCCCTTGACCTGGTGGAGCAGAAAGCAGCTTGCTGATAGGCAACTGTTATGACCAGCAGTGTCTTGAATTAAATAAACCTTGCTTTTCCTTTTTTCACGTCATGTTTGCCACCATGTGCTCCTGGCCAGAAAGAAACACAGCAGAACATTTACTATGGGCAAGAAAATTGAGCCTCATTCAGGTCTGATCCTGAAATGACCTGAAGGCTTCTGATGGCAGTCCTTTATCAGCACCAGTCCCTGAGTGCAATCTGCCCATGCCCAGTGAGGCCACCTCAAGCTGTGATCCTGCCAGCATGGCCAAGCTGGTCTCTGACAGGTTGGCAGTGGCCCTCTGTACTCGGCATCTGTCTGCTCCAGGAATGGAGCCAGTGCTGCATGAGGAGGAGATGCAAATGTGTTGGTGGTCTGGCCTCGCAATGAGCATGCCAAGGCTGCTGGGATGCGGGAGACCTCTTTCCTTCAAGTCTCTGGTTTTGGTTTTACAGAGGAGGAGAAGGAAGATGGACTAACAATGTCCATGGTCTCCAGTGAAGGTGTGAAGAGCCCCCCCAACGGAGATCATGTCGAGGCTCAAGCTGCCCAAATCGACTGCCCTCCAAAGCCTGGTGGGTCCAGTGACTTGTTTTAAGTTGGACAGATAGCTTGTTCACGAAGGTGAAGGACAAAATGCGTATGTGTGGCTGATGGGGGAGGAGCTGACTGTAGAGAAGGTCCTGGGACTCACCAGCACAGGGGAGGTGCTGCATCTTGTCCAAACAGCAGAAGTTGCAGCAGGTCATTCATCAGTACCTTACTCATGGTCAGCTTCTGCACAGGAGTAGCTCTTGCCCTCACCCAGCACGAGATGTAGCGGCAGCTGTCTCATAAGCATCCCGCAGAGGGTACTGCCAGCAGACTGGAGACTGTTCCAGCATCTCATGTGCTAAAAGACACATCTCAAAACCAGCAACCCCCCCAAAACTTAGCAGTTTTCCTGCAATTTTATCACACACATCCCCTTCTCATCAGTAACATTTTATAAGAATCGGCATGGTGTTTCTAAGCAGTCATCTTCAGGACAGCATCCACCAATATGCTGAGCTGTAAACACAGCTAAATCCCATAAAAGTCAGAGGCTTGTGTATTTCCTTAAATTAGGGCTAAAGTAAGAATGCAGTCACATTTTAAATCCTTCAAAGAAATCAAGAGTAAAACCCCAGAGCTTTAGTACAGTATGGTCAAAGAGAGTGCAGCGATAAAAACCGTTCAGAAATCTCCTGTTTTACGAGTGCCTGATATTAATACTTCACATTTTGCATTATGTTTCCCTCAATTTTGTTTCACAAACATGAAATGTTGGTAACACCTTCCCTGGTAATGCACCATCATCAGCTGACGTAGGTCTAGCAGAAACATCATGAACTAGAGCAACGTTACATAGGTCATAGCCTGGTCTCAGCACTGCTGTCTCCAGTTCTGGTGTCCTTCACCGTACCATGCACAGCCTCTCAGCAGCTCAGCTATGCTTTATGTCTAACCTTGGATGCTGCTTTGCTCTGCTTTCAAAGTATTAAATGCTACTCATTAACATAGCGCAAGAAAGAACGAAAGAAGGTGTAAGTAATTCAGGTCATTGTTTAATATTCATATACTTGAAGTGTAAAACTTTTTTTTTATATAAAAAATTCACACATTGTCAGTTTGACTAATAAAACATCCCATATTTAATTTTTTTACAAATAAGTAAAAAGCAGAGGTGCATGTGGAAACTGTTTAGGTGAGAACATACTAAATGTGTGCTGTTAGCCAGCTTTAATTACTCAGATGTAACTGAATAGATTTGGCTTTGGTATTTTGGTATGTTTTGGACAGTTGAGCCCAGAGAGGTCCAGCACCAAAGTGTCTAAAGCCGCGATGGACAGCTCAATGAGTAGTTTGTAACATGAGTAGTTATAAATAAAATTGAAATTTGGCTTGCTGATGCCTGGGGAGAGGGGACTGAACTATTTAGGCAGCCTGCAGCATCAGGGACTGGGGGGAGGATTTCCGTGAGGGTGAGCATAGCGCAGGCACTTATAAACCATTTCTCCCTTCTTTTCCAGATGCTGCCCAGACTGGTGAAGGCATTGAGCCCCAGCTGCTGGTGGAAGAAAACTTAGCAGTGGAGATAGAACCTGAGGAATTGCCAGACCCAGAGGTCATAGTTGATGTGGAAAGCCAGGAAAATGCTTCAGACTGTTTCCTGGATCCGACTGCTGACTGATCTGGCATGCTTGCTGTTCCACCCTGTCTTGAAGCCTATGACACCCATCCTTTGCATCACATAGTTTCATTGTGTGTAAGAATTGGTCCGGAAAATTTTAGCAGGGGAAAGACATGAAGTGTTAGGCCTGCTAACCTCATTTTAAAAAGAAAAAAAAAAAGAAAAAAAAAAAGAAAAAAAATATAAGAAAAAGCACATGTGTGGCTTCAAGGCCGCACTGCCATGAGCTGACAGGTTTACTAACAAACAAAACTGGGCAGCTCTTTGACGCTTTGCCTGTTAATAGACCTGCAGTTAACCTGTGGAGCCCTAGAGAACACCCTGAAATGAGATGGGTGGTTCCTCCTGCTCCCTCCCCACCACACGCATTGCCATGTCTTCTCCAGCCAGCACTTCCTGCAGGGAGCAGGCATGACAGGCGGATTGAGATGGCCTGCCAGTCCCAGACAGAAACAAGGACCTGCAAAATTTCCTGAGAAAGCCTCTTCTCAGGAGATTTCAAGGCATTTTTCACAGGCCCTGCAAAAAAAGCTTAATGGAGGTTTCAGCTAGGTATCTGCTGTTGCCATATGTTTATTTGAATTGCTCCTCTAAGCTCCAGACCCTTTGTGACGTGGCCCTCACTGCTTGCTGCGTGGGGCCAGGAGTGGTAGTAGGGGCTGCTGCGTGCAGACCCCAGGAGGTGACGCTGGCTTGTTCACCTTTCAATGCCCTGTAATGGCAGGGGGCTACCGGTTACCTTTTGCCAGAACCTAACTGCTCAGGTTGCCAGTGAGTTAAAACAGCCCTGTTGCTAGCTTGCTTGCTTGCAGTAGAAGGGTGCCTGGGACTTGGATATGTAATTGTGGCAGAAGTGTTGGTTATAATGCTGAGATCGTTCATCAGTGCAAGCATTAGTGCCTTTAGTGTAATGGTTTAGCTACCGCAAGCTGATTAAGCTGGCTATTGGCCTGTGCATGTAGGTTTTTTTCAGGGCTGTGTTTATTTGCGCAGACAGCGGCAATTTATAGAACCTCTTAGGCAAGTCTTGCTGCTACACACATCCTCTTGTGCTCAGGGGAGGTTTGCAAGTGGAGCAGCTGGGGTAGACCTGCAGGGAAGAAGGACAGGGTGAGGAGAGGGCAAGGACTCGGTCCCAGGCAGCAGGTAGCTGAGTCCCTGGCAAAGCTGCCAGGGGCTGCAGGGCTGTCAGGCTACAGGGAGTGCTGCAGGATGCACTGCCAGAGCAAGGTATTTACTGTGTAAGTGCATTTTGGTAGCCGGAAGCGAGGCATGTTGGTGTTAAACTCGCCCAATGGGCTAGAAGAGCATGGTAGAGTAAAAGCAGATATGGTAGAGATCAGGGCCGAAAGGGATGGGGAAGTGTGTATTGCATTCCTCTCTTCCCTTGTCATTTTGTCCCTGTTCTATATTGTGCTGATATTGTGCCATGAATCCCTTGGAAATGTATTTAAGGTATGCCTTGTAAATGCCACCCAACAAGATCTGCAAGTACCCCAGCAACACCAAAACCAAGCTGAACTCTTCTCTCCCAGGCGGGGGAGCTGGCGGGACAGCTGCATGCTTACCTGGAAGTCCTTCATGTCTGCGTACATGGTAAAGCTCTGCATGGCTGACGCCCAGCCATAGGTGGTTGTTCTTATTGTTTCCCTGTCTTGTGACTCTGTTTAGAAGATTTTTGGATCTTGTGTGCTGTGTTGGTGGTGATTCAGCCTGTTTCTGCTTTTTAAGGCTGGCATAGGAATCAGATTTTTCACGATTAAGAGGGAGATAATAATCCTTTTCCTCATGGTGCTGCGCTGTCTCCTTTCAGTACAAACATTCCTCAAAGGCTGCGAGTTAAATGACAGAAATGTGACGCTGAGCGCTTGGGGTGGTAGCTGCCTGTAGGCAGCACAGTGGCAGCGATGCTGGGTGAACAGGGGCCAGGTCACCGAAATGGGGGAACGTGGTCAGCTTTGCTTCTCTTCTGCACTTTCTGGCAGGAGCAGGCAGGGGACAGTCGACTCCGGTACATGCTTTGAAGGCTGAACAGTGCTCTGAGCTGCACTGGAGAAGATGCCAGTGTTTCAGGTACTGAGGGTTGACAGAGCTGCGCCAGCTTTGTCTTGCTGGGCTGGTATGTCCTGGCTCCAGCTTGCCCTAGTGCTGCCTTGCTGCTGTCAGCCCTGGGAAGTCTGGGGGTGCCCTGGCAGCTGTTAGCAGCACCACTGGTGTAACCCCAGTCTGGGAAGGATTTTTCCCATTGAGGTGGGAATCTGAGACTCAAGACGTCTTTATGAGGCAGATAGGACACGGCTGGTTTTCTGTTCTTCCTCGCTGAAGATGCTGTTCAGCAGCGGGGCAAAGGTTTCTGTTACTGTGAGGTCAGGAGAGAAGTTGTGCAGCCTGTGCTCTTTAACTGTGTGTGTTCATGCTCAGCTATTGTTCTTTTTTGGTGTTTTTTTTCTTTTCCCTGTGATGATTTTGTTCCTAATAAAAAGATCTGTTTTCTAACTTGTTTTGGAAATGTTTAAGTTCTGTTATTTAATAGTTGTTTCTTTATGGTTTTCACTGGAAGTACAGGTTGGTTTCCAAATTTTCACCTGGCCAAATAAAGGAAAGGTGATAACAAGTTACTGCTGACTAGAGCTGACTTGGGTAGTCTAGGGAACAGAGATCACAAGGACATTCGTTTGTAAGTCAGTCCAGGAGAGGCTGTAGGACAGTAGCATATAACTAGTCCCCATCGGAGTATATGTGCTAATGTACCTGCACATCCGTGTGCACCAGCAGCTCACCAAACCCTGCTCTGGTGCCTTGCCCGAACTGTGAGGTGCAGGGAAGGGATGCAGGGAGAGATGGTCTTGTTTTACCCATCTTTACCCATCTGTATTTTTTGTGACACCTAAGCTGTGAGAGAGGATGCTTGACTGCATAGCTCCTTTCGTGAGGAGGAAGTGTCCCTCTCGTGCTCACCCTTAGACAAGTGGGCCCAGACAGTGGGTAAAACCAACGTCCTGATGGTTTGTGATCATATAAAATCCCTTGACTTTACCATTACAGGGTTAGCCCTGGAACAGTGGTGTGACTGGACATGGGTGATCCTGTCCCGCAGCCTGTGAACCCAGCACCCCAAGGAGCCACCTGCCTGAATTTGCAGTTGTTTTCCAGCCTGACTACGGCGCTGCATCACCCAGGCAATAGCAAGGATACTTTCAGGCCTGGGGCTATCTGGCAGAGTAATGGGAATGGATGCTATCAGGAATATGGATGCTGTCATGGTGCTATCAGGAATTTGACCAGAAACACAGATGTCTCTGCTGCCTCTTCTGGTGGCCTTGGCGAGGCTGTGCCATGCCAGCCCTACCCTCTCTGGGTTGCTGAGGGAGCCCTTGGTGCTGGGGTGCCTCCGGGTGCCTCTGGCCTCCTGTGGAGAGCTGGTGCTTTCCAGGGGAGGGGAGCTGCAGGGAGAGCTGCCAGTCACACTATCCTCTCCGGCCACTGGTCCTGGCTGGGGAAGGCTGGGAGTAGTCCAGCGTTCATCCCTCTGCTCATCAAGTGCTAGCGGGACAAGGGGAGCTGTGCTCTGTGGGAAAGGCGAATGTTTTAGGATGTGGTTTCTTCCCAGCTGAGACAAACCACCAGTGCTTCATAGTACCGTACAGAATGAATGTTTAGATTTGTATCCATGTCAATGTTTTGTGGTGGGAAGAGAAAAATTTCCCTTTGCTTGTGGCATATGCTAAGCAACAAATGACATGAAATGTAATATGTAGTCTTTTCATCATGTAATTCATGCAGTTTATGAATATAAAAGGAGAACAGAGACTGATCTTATTTGATTTAAGATATAGGTGAAAGCAAAAGCAGAAAAGAAACGTGTTGTGTAACAGCCAGCAGAGAAAGGGGAATGAGCCCTATAGATTTTTTTTTTTAGCATTGAGGATGAAGTCATCCCCACAAAATTCTCATGTCAGTAAAGCTCCCCGTCTCAATAATGAAACAGTTTGCGCTCTGCTTTCCAACCACTACCCCAGACTGCCGTGCCCGATGTCCCAGTGGCTGTGTACGTAGCCCTTGGGGTCCTCCCTTGGAGCCCAGCCTGGGGGCAGAGGCACCAGGGCAAAAGCCAGCAGTTTGTGGGGAGCTGGAGGACCAGCCCTCCCCGCCACCATCAGCTCTACAGAAACAACAAAGTAGAAGCTGGTGAGTCTGAGAGCAGACAGACAAAACTGGTAACGGGCCAGTTAGCAAATGAAACGTTTGTTGTAAATACCGAAGAGGCGTGCGATCGGTGGTTGTGTTAACTTCTGATGAAAATCTCTGTGTAGCTGGAAAAAACCTCTAGATTTTAGGCATGTGCATAGTAAGTTCGTGTCACTTTTTATGAATTACTGCAATTCATTTCAAAATAAGCAAACCAGAAGAGTTTACTTGTAACTCAGCTATAGGATACAGTGTCACTGATAGATATCTTCAAAACCGTTTCCTTAACATTAGCCAACAAATTCTGCTGGTGCTCTAAGATCCAGAAGTGTTAGGTATTACTACTGCTGGGCAGGGAGGAGTGAGATGCCCCATAGACTTCCACAGTTAAACACACAGAACTGGTAACAGAAGCGGGCAAGAGCAGCAGCATCACCCATTTCTGTCTGAGATGGAAGCAGAATTCGGTAATGTATGATCACAGAGGGATTAGTGTTTGGGTATTGCTTGTGCCTTCAGCCAGGCCGCTCAGTGCCTGGGTGCAATCAAACCCTGCCTCCACAAGGCTAGCGGTGGTGAAGTCCCTCCTGAGCATATGGAATGCTCCCCTCTTGTCCCCTGGTGTAAAACAGGCTGGGAAACAACATCATCACCCAGTGGGGACCTTGTGACCTTTGACAACCAGTAACTGCATCCTGCATTGGTTTTGTTCACAATGAGCGCTGCATTTCCTTTCTGCAAGTTTATGTGACTCATCTGTCAGGCAAGGGATGTGGCTGGAGGCAGCAGGGGATTTCTTACTGAGAACCTAGAAGACCCTTGGATGAAGCCCTTCTAAATAGTTCTACTTTTCCAACAAGCAAATGGTGGCAGGTGTTGTCTTAATAATACCAAGATTAATTTAACCTGGATGCAATCAGTTAAGAGACACCTCTGGGCTGTGCAGGACCACTGGGAAGTGTGGCATCTTTCTGGCTGGCCTCCCTCAAACACCACTTGCCTGGCTCCAAGGCTGGCTGATGGGCTGAAGTGGAGCTCTTGGCCAGCTCTGGGATTGAGAGGCTCTTACCTCCAGCCCTCTTGATCGCCAGCAAGCAACATGGCTGAATCACATGGCTATCCACTATTGATAAGGACTAAAGAAACTGTTCCCTGCCTGTACCAAAGCAGATGCCTGGAGGGCAAAGGATGTTTAATGATAAGGAAGATTAGAGCGGGGTGGGTGGGCAGAGGCATCCTCCTAAAGTGTTCAAATATGGCTAAACCCCTCAGGAGCTGGATAGCAATTACATTCAAGTAGCATGTGAAGAGCCCAGAGCGTCTTCATGGGGGTATTTCCCACCTCAGCCAGGAGGTGGGATTTCAGCCCCAAACAGCTCCTCGTCCCTGGTGTTCCCCCACCCTCCTGTCATGAGTGTATGAGGGGCCCAACTTCATCAAATCATTCATTATGCTTGCAAGTTTAGGTACCTGACTGTACCCCTCAGCTCTCAACGCACCTACAGATGAGTGCTTGGCAGCTTGGTTCCTGCCCCAGGAGCCACTGTTGCCATCTTCTTCGGTCCACGCCTCCCGTCACCTTCAAGCTTTGCTCAGAGAAGGGGCTGTCCACCAGCACTGTGCCTCGTATTCGGTCAGGGAGCTGGGTTTGGACCCACTGGGCTGTGACCAGGGATGCCTGATATCCCAGCCGGAGCTGGCTGCAGGTCTGCAGGCAGTGAGTGGAGCGATTTGTGGATTTTCCCTTCGCTCCTCATGTGGTCCCTGGGGGCTGGAGGGGTGGGTGTTGTGAGGATGGGGTGAGGCTCTGCCATCTGGGAGATGGGAATACTTGGCCTATGCTCACTTGGTTTCTGGGCATTTTGGGACAGGGGCTGGTCCTGGCACACGGGGAGATGTCTGTAGTCTGCTCATCTGCTGTTGTGCCAAACACTGATGGTAAGGAAAGGTTCCTATCTGTAGAGGTAGCAAATACAGGTGGCTTATGTCAGCTTATTTTTAATTGATTTATTTTTCTGGTTAGCATATTCTATGTCACACTTAGCCAGTATCCGTGATAAAATATTGGATGGGGCTATAGTATAAAGTGTGTATTTTATAGTTAATATTAGAAATGAGGGGAAAAAGCAAAACTTGGAATCTAAATTCTATGCAGAATTTTTAAAACTCACCTAAACTGATGACAACTACTGATAGTTTTAGTATTGTCTAACACTATGGAAACTGGATGTATTACAGACCAAGAATTACTTGGAGGCAATTTTCAGCAAATCTTTTGGAATTGCAAATACAGTACATTAAAGAGAATTATTATCTGCTCCCGTATCATATGCAAATGGGATGAAGAAATACAGTTTAGTGGCTATCCTCTTGCCAGTATTTCTGTCTCAGCTTTGGTTTATACAAGTTCCTCTTCGAGGGCGAAACATACTTTCCCAAAACTAAGGAGTGAAGCAGTTTTAAAAGGTTTTTTTTGATACTAAGAGTCATGTAATAAGATATGTTCAAACAAACAAAAAATGAAAGAAAAAGATGATGCGATGGTGGTTTTGTCTATGAAAAGAATTGCAATAGTGACTTTGAATGCATGACTTGAAGCAAAGAACGTTAGGAGTTTGTTGCACTCTTGTGAAAGCTTTCCATCACAGAGCAATAGGCCTCAGAGATTTCTCCTCTGAAACAACAGACAAACCTATAGTTAGGGGATTTGGGACAGCAGGAGTGGGATTCAGTGATGTGTGTGAATGGGTAGTCAACTGCCTGGCAGTCAGTCTCGATTCACCTCGAGCTGGCTATAGGAGCTGGGGTGGGTGGAGGCTTTTCCGAGGTGGCACTTGGAGCCTGGAGCAGGAGCTGCCTTCTGAGTGGGACAGCCTCTGCTGCTGCTCTCTGTCGTCACAGGACGAACTGTGGCAGGACCGAGAGAGGAGGAGGAGGGTGCAGAGAGCAGAGTGACTGCTGCAGAGGATCCAAGAGGAAGGAAGGGCACAGCTTTAATGACTGAGGGTGCAGAAGTGATGGTGAGTAACGGCAGTCACAGATGCTGTTTCTTCCGTCAAATGGGTGGGGAGGCTACAGGGGTGACACGCAAGGTCTGTCTTCCATCATCTTGCAAACTCTTTAGGCAATATAAAATGTTGTCCTCCAGAAAGCAATAGTCGCTGCTGCTTTCTCCTCACACCTACTTCCCCTGACACTTGGCACATATCGTGTTCCCCAGACGGATGCATTTCTCTCCCGGTGGTAGATCACAGCTCCCCTGAGCCCCTTTGCGCCAGGGACTCCTTACTCCTCTGCTTTTCTGATGAGCCATTTGCAGAGAATGTGCTATGCTAGTTTTGATAAGCCCGGGAAGGGGAGTGAACACAAATCTTCCCATAGCAGCAAACGGGAAATACCTGTTCTTCTTTCACACCCCCCCCAATCCGCTCTCCTCCCCACCCCACCCCCACCTAGTTCTAGCCAGCCCTTTCAGGATTTTTCTCCTGACCTCACTTTCTGGTTTGGATTTTGCCAAATGAGATGGGAGAATGGTGGTAGGAAGGCAGGACCCCAGCCAGCTTTTTAGGTACCCTGAATATAGGTAAGAACTTGCCTGTTCCTGTGCACAAGCTGGGTCAGGATTTCTCGTGTTGCCACAGGCGGCCGTGGTGAAAGCTGTCCAAGTTAAGCTTCTGTTTGTACGTGTTCCTGCCCAGCTGTGGAGGGTTTGGGATACTTTTTCTTCAGGTGATTTCTGATAAGGAGTTTAGCTTCCTTACCTTTTGTTGAGAGTTTAAAGCTTTGTTATTTGGCAAATAGAAATGCCTGTTTATAGCTTTTTCTGGAGAACCAGCTGTAGATGGAGAGGCCCTTCTTTGCTGGAGAGAAGGTCAGTAGGAGTCAACACCACCATGGATTTGATACATCTAAAAAACCCCCAATGGTTGAACAGCCTCAGTGAGAGAGGAAAGTAGATGCTTGTGTTTATCCTAATTACTGATGCTGCAGAGCTTAAAGGAACGTCCAAGATAACACAAACGACGACTGCAGCTGTAGTTCCAACCCAGTGCATCCTACCTGTGTGGGCACAAGGCATGCATGGTAACTTTCCATTGAGGCTGCACTGTAAACTTGCAGCTCTGCAAAGTGGTCGCTAAGGTTCAGCAAATTTTTACTGAGTTGTTGAAAGCAGTGTGAGTGGGACACATGAGAGAAACAGAGTCAACAAAAAGCCCCCTCTTCCACGATGGAAAGAAAAAGGGGTGGCTGAAAAGAATGGTGACACCAGTCTGAACCTGTCCACTGAGACTTCACTTGTGGCAATAGATGCTCTGAATGGAAGGTGCTTTTAAATGGTGCTTTGTAGACAGATAGTTGGGAGCCAGGAGTTTGGGTCACGGGAGCGTCTGGTTCCATTTGTTGTCCTCCTTTGGACTGGCTGGCTGACCCTAGCAAGGAGTTTCATCCTCCTCTGCCTCATTTCCCCTTCTGTAATACTGGGGTGATCACACAGGCATCCTCTGTAAAATGGGTTTAAGCCTTGCTGATACACAGCAGCACCTCATACCTGCGTGTTGGTGTGGCCGAGAGCTGGGGGACCCCATGGGGTGCTGCATGCGGAGGTCTGTCCGGTCTGCAGCAAGCGCTGTGATCCAGCTGCCACAGGATATCTGACTGCCCAGGATGTGAGGAAGAAGGGTTACCAAAACTGTTATGGTGAACGCCACCTCTCTCATTAACCTTGCTAATTTGCGAAATGCTGGTTTCCTTCTGACTCTTGGGAGTGTGTGACAGAGGGAGTGTTGGGTCTTGCGTATTGCCTTGGTAGAAATACTGTGAAAAGCCACAGCTTGCTTCCAATCCCCTGGTGCTCAGATGCATTACACAGAACATCCCCTGCCTGCCTTATTGAGATCTTAAAAACTAGAAATTCTCAGAAATGCAATGACACAGCACTTTAGCCATTACCCTTCCTCGGTGACAACAAGGAGCCGTGGGCTGTGAGCATTTAGAAACACGGGCAGCTTTGTGCCTGTACTTTCCCCTGCTGTGGAAAAGGCCCGCTCTTTGCTAACGCTCACATAGCTCCCTCCTGCAGCTGCCCGCCCTTTCCTCTGCAAGCATGGCGTGTTGGCAGTGGAGCTGAGAGCGTGGTCAGGATGGGGGTGAGCCCATCCTGCTGCCCTGTGGCCCCCGCACCCTGAGGAAGTGGCCATCTGGGTCTGCTGTTGCTTTTCAGCCCTGATGTGGGGCTGGGTCACCCAGGCGAGAGGGAGGGTGCTGCCTGGTCTGGCCAGACCGGGGTCTGGTCCTGGTGTGCCACCTGTGCTTGCTCAAGGCTGCCAGGGAGAGCAGGGTGTCCTGCCGCACTGACTAGCCACAGCAAAGGTATCGGCTCCTTTTTCTGCCCCGCTTTCTGTCCTCTCAGCTTGCCAGATGGCAGGGCTGGATGGGTCGATGAGCTGAAACGGCTGTATGTAGGAACAGACAGACATCAGAGAGGCCAAATCCAGGTTCACAGGGCACAGGAAAGTTGTGGGACCGGAGAAGTAGCAGGAGAAACTGAGCTGCAAAGTGGGGATCCACACTGAGCAGCAAAAGGGCTTGTATGCCTTTGCGTGTGGGACTTGTATAAAGGCCGTTCAGGGCCCCTCCTAGGAATACAAGCCTTTAATACTGAAATGTGTTATGCAGTTGTTTGTGCTTAGTCTCCTGGATCACTTCTCATCCTCCCACTTACTTGTTTTGGGCTGTCCCTCACTCCTCTCTAGAGTTACAATAGTATGATGCATTAAAATATTGTACAAGACAGGAGTTATTAATGCATTTGTTAAGCTGGTGAGTGTCAGATCTTGACCGAGAGATCAGATGGTAGTAACAAGTTGTCTTTCCTGCATGTATTTCTAAGAGCAACTGTTCTTCTAATATCTTCCTTGGGTAGCTAATCCATCCCCTCTCTGGTGATGAAGGTGCATATTGTAGTTAATACAGGTCTTCACATATTTACCACTGCTAAGACTGGAAGAGGTTGTTCTGTTCATCTACCTGGCATCTTGTGTAAAGCAGATTGACTGCATCATGCCAACAAACTTTTGCTTGGACCGCAACGTGTTTTGCAGTAGTAGTAATGTTACTGAGATTACTGGAATAAGATACTGAAAGCTAGATGCTAAATCTAGGATCGTTATGGATGATGGAAATCAGTGTCAGACAAGACTGAAATGCACCGTCTGCAAGAATAACTGTCTGATGGGATGCTCACATCTGCTCTGGCCTCAGTCGTTGTGAAGCACAGATTGTCAGACTGCTCTGTCTAAGGATGTTACGTTCCTTCAGACCAGACTTGAACTGGGCGTCTTTTGTGAGGTTTGGCTGTTGACACAGGCTCACAGGTAGAAAAGAAGAAAACGAGTCTGAGAGAGAGAACACCTGGGGCTGATGATGTGATATTATGGACATCACAAGGGAACCATTTATCTTGGAATAATCAGCCAAGAACCGTTCTGCATAAGTCACAGTTTGAAAGCTTCCATCTACCTCCATTTAGAGAAGGATGAAAAAGTGTCTGCAGACAGCCGTTTCAGCGCCCACAGGGTGTGTCACTATTTTTGGAATATTTCCACTGTGTACAGGCAAAGCATTGCTTTCAGTTTGCATGTAACAGGCTGCAAGCCACTGAGTCAGCATCCCTGCCAAACCTTTGGCCAAAGCTTTATTTTGACTTAATGATGTTCATTTTTGCACCGCTTTATTCAAGCTGGAGTTCTTCCTTTCTTGGCTCTGTGTAAGACAGAAGTGAAAAGGAGGAGATACGTGGCCTTCATCAGCCAAATGGCTGAAAGTGTATGTGAGAGCCAGCAGTTCCGTGGCATTTCACAGTACAGAGGAAATTTCTCCTGCCAGGGCTGACTTTGCTTCTTCCCCACTCCAGCCACTGCCCACAATTCACCCCGTCCTGCAAAGTTATGCTAAAGGAGAAGGGAATGTGCCATCATGAAACCCCCAGCTACCATCCAGGGCAACACACATGGAGCCCAGCTGTTAGTCTTGCAGGCTAGGGTGCAAACTCAGGATTGCTCCCAAGAATAAGGTTGGCCTTATCCAAAACTTCCCTTCCACTTGATATTACCTGTCTGGTGTTTCAGTCAGGATCACATTTGCTCTTTTCACAAACTGTGCCTAACTAGAGGCCTGTCTTTGTGAGAAATTTAGAGGTGTGAATTTGCAATACTCTTGTCGTCTTTCATGGTGAGGGTCTCAGGTGGTGGTGAGTGCAGGGTGTCTGCCTGTACTTTCAGGGAAGATTAGTGAGTCCCATGCAAATGCCATTTAATACAGCCTAAGCGTCATACCAGAGGAGAAGGTGCAAATTATCAGACAGGCTACAAAGCCACCCTGGCTTATTGTGTGCTGACTTTCCTGAGAATAACACGCTAAGTGTATTTGTACTCTTCCTTTTCTAGATCTAATAACATTCTCTTTTCTTATTAGCCTCAGGCATGAATGTTTATTGGCTTATCACTAGGTTGAAGACTTAGAGCTGGGAACAGCTACATATTGTCTCTTGAGATGCTGCCTTCAGATGTGTGGGAGTCTGTCACCTTTACATGGAAATGTGAGTATGATACTTATATTCCCTGTGAGGAAACTGCTTAGTGTGTTACAAAGAACAGAAGAGTAAAGAGAGAGCAAGCAACGAAAGCAAACTTATATGACTACAGCACTTTGTGGCTTTTGCAGTGGAAACAATACCGCAGAGGCTGCAAAGAAACACCCCGTTGCCACGGCTGCATTCAGTCCTCTGCTCTACTGTGCGTCAGAAGATGGAGATGTCTAGCAATGTAGTGGGCTCACCAGAGGCCAAGCACCCTCAGCCATGGGCTGACAGGCCTAACTGAAGACAGGTCCAGCACCACCGTACTGGGAGACCTCTCCTTCTCTGTTGGTGCCCTGGTTTTCTAGCTGGTTTGTGTTTAGCCCAGCAGTGTTACTTCCTGTGCAACGGGTAGGAGAGAGGGTGTCTGCAGCGGAGCAGAAGAGCGTGAGGGCATTGTTATCTGCAGGCATGGCAGACCTCGCCTCATCCTGCCCAGCACAACTTGGGACAGTGTTTGGGCTGTGGCAGCACACAACTGCGAGTGATAGCTCTCGCTGTGCCTGTCCCGCTCCTCGGGGAGCGTTGCTGGTTGGCGGGGGGGGGGGCTGCTCTGCCATTGCTCCCTGCTGTAGCTGTTTTCAGGACAGGCGTCCCACGCTGCATTGCTGAAGGTACGTGCTGGGTCCAGAGCTCCTCTGTGGCAGTAGCCCAAAGCTGCTGTCCCTTCCAGAGATACCCATTTGCCTTCAGACACCGTCTCCTTAATGTCTTCCCTTGGGGGGAAACAGAGACATCAGTGCAGGGACTTCCAGTGCTCCCCTTCCAGTAACATCCAGAAAATCCCTTCCTTCTTCTAAAACGGGGATCGAAGCCCAGTCAGGGCTGCAGCACAACATTGTCTTGCTCCTCAAGAGACCGAGGGTAAAGCCACAAAGATGTTGCCATTTCCCCACTTCTCATCTGGCCCGAAGGCTGAGGTTAGAGACACAGGGTGCTTTCTCCTCATCCAGCTGGGTCTGATGGTGCACGAGGTTTCCAATCCTGGTTAGAAAAGGGGCTGCTTGGTGGGATGGACCATGCACATGCCAGGATCTCATGGTGAATCCTTGCTGCAGGTGGGTGGTGTGCCCCTTTGCTGGCTCGGCTTTGCTTTTGTTATACAAAATCTCTAAGCAAGTTGATTTTGTGCACACGCACCCAAGTACTCAGAAATACCACAGCCTGTTGTCACTTCTGTGGCACAGTGGACAGGGGACGTCAGCTACTGAGCCCTCACCACCTCTCTTGAGTGCCTCATCACAGCAAACTCATTTTTGAACACACCTTTTACATCCTTTAGGAGTGGTTTCTTGCTCCTGTCCACCTGCTGCTCTAACAGGAAAAAGGATGCCACGATTGATGTGCTGTAACTGGTCTGCTGGAGCACAGGGGCTTCCAGCCTGAGTCGTTTCAGCTGTGATTGTACAAAAGCGCAGGCATCTGGGCATGGCAAACTTGATTAACTGGAAGTAGTGGTCTTCATAGTGACTACAGGGGATCCTTTTAAGCCTTGTTCTGCTGCTGTGGAGCTTTTGTCTTTCATTTGCACCCACCCCAGTTTCTGCCTGCAGCTCTGCAGCAGGCAGTATCCAGGGAGCAGGGTGGCACTGAGCAGGTTCTGTGTGTGCACAGAGCAGGACGGTCCCTGCCCCAGCACGTTTGCCATCTAAGCGTGCCAACAAACAGACAAAACGCAGGGGTACACTGGAAGCAGGTGGTGGCTTTGAGGGATGTTGCCTTGAGGAAGAAGAGAGACAAGGTTGAGCAGTGGTTTCAGCATGCCCGGGGGCCTCCCTCTGCTCTGCTTTAGGGACCCAGCAAAAAAAAAAAAAAGGCAGGAGAGATCGGGGTTGCTGCCTTTGCCCAAAGCCCTGTAGGTGCTCAGGCTGGAAGCAGATGTGTCCAAGCGTGCAGACCTTGCATGTCCCTGCCAGCGTGGCTGGGGAGAGAGGTCCCCACAGCCCCCCAGGGCCCACACTGCTGGCACAGTCTTCTTGGCTGGGGAGATGCCAGGGGACGGCAGCCCTTGCCCTCGGCTTGTTTTTCTCCACAGAGAGTAGAGGTCAGGCACACAAATGTCATCTTGCTGCTGTTGCTTCCTCTCTCCTTTTGCGTGTGCCTCCCTTGTGCGTTCTTTGTAAAGAAACAATAACAAAAAGAAGGAAGAAAAGCTTGGTTTTCCCGTGATGTGCAGAGGCAGCAGTACTGTGACCTTAGTGTGTTCTACCTCAGGTAACTTTTTCTCCTTTTGTGCAAAAAGGGGTAGTTTTTACCAGTATTAGTACCGGTTAAAAGATGATGAAGCCAGAGAAGGAGAGGTGTCTTACAAGACCTTCCTATGACTTCAAGGAAGAATGACACGAATGAACGAGAAAGATTTGTCTGATATTATACATCTCCTGTGCCACAGCTTTTCTTCTGTTTTCTTTCTTGGTCTACGTCTGTAATAAAAAGCTTGAAGATTTCAGTGGCCACTGTAGCAGAGGGATTGTGTTGGGGATGATATGATTCCAAATCCTCACCACCCCATCTGTTTCACATTGGAATCGGGGATAAAGACTTTATTAGCTTCTCACGTGTTGCCATGTCACCCATGCCTTGTCCCAGCTTCTTTTCAGACCGTCTTTCCCACACCAACCAGCTTCAGGGCTGGTTTCTGGCTAGACCCAAGGCAGTGTTTTCATCCCCTTCCACACTCATCCATCTTTTGCAGCTTGCTCAAACGGCCGGCCGTGCCTGGAGGACACCTTTGTGTGGCACCAGCCTGCCTCTCATAGATCAGACATTGATGCGAAGCTGATCCTGATGGTTTCCAGGGGAAGCATGTCTCCTTTCTACGTGTTGATCAACAGCCATCGGCTACCTGCTCCCCGCTAGGGCCTGCTGTCCCGTTGCTGCTGCTGAGGCTATGGGGGAGCAGGATTCCCATCACCCCACCACCACAAAAACCGCATCTGTCCCAGTAGGATGGTGGCACGCGGATGCTGGAGTTGAACTCTTTGGGTGAACATTGAAGAGAATGAGGGCCCCGGGTGGGCTTCCAGCTGGGTAGGCAAACCTTGGGGGCATTCCTGCATTTTAGTGTGTGTTTTCCTTGTCAATGCACGTTGTCCCCATCCTGATTAATGCCCCATCGAGAGGTATTTCTGCCTATGGTTTTTGTGCCTGTGCTAGAAACGAGAAGTGCTAGGGTGAGAGCTGGGAGGAGGGTACAAGGGCTGTACAGACACCTCCCACGACTGCTTGCTCACAGCAGAAAATCCTTTCACCTTCCAGGAACTATCATTAGACAAGGCGACACTGGATTTTTTTGACCCTGAAAATGAACTTTAGGAGGATTTTCCTAGTCAAGTGCTTGCTGATTTTGTTTCCCAGTGTAAAATGTGAGTTTTTCTTACCATTTTTTGCTTTTTCGGGCTAGCATTGTTAAAATTGCATTTTAAACCATTTACAACTTGGTGGGATATTACTGATAAAAAACTAGTTCCGCTTTCCCAATGAGTGAAGACCTTTGGGTTATTGCTATTATTATTTGATTTAATTTTCAGCCGGGGGAAGGGCAGGACCTGAGTTTCCTATTCCAGTTATAATAATAGCTGTAAACAGTTTTGGTTTTAAGATAATGAGCCTTAATTTGACACATGTATAATGAGAAATGTCAGCATGCAGCTTTCTCTCTGCCCTCGAGGTAGCTTGTACTACATTAGAGATCCAGTTCATGGTGCATTATCGCATGTAATTTCCTTTTCTTATCAAAGATGAGCAAATCTTTTGAAAATGCACATTATATTCTTCCATAAATATTAACAGAAAGAGTGCTATATCTTAGTGTCTTCAGTGGACTTGAAGTCTAAGATATGAAAACAGCAAGCAGATACATACCTCTTTTATATTTTGCATATTATTGCTCTCATTATTTTTTAACATATTAATCTAAAAACTTAATTAGGTGTTAACTCATAGATTAGAGAAAGTTATAAAAGATGGAGACAATACCATCATGCATAGATTTTTTTTCTCTGTTCATTCCACTACAGATTGTATATATGGCTGTCTAATGCTTTTCTTTTCATCCAGAACAAAATTAATAGATAAATAAGGAATTTTTATTTTGTACGTGATATATAAAACATCTTCCCCAGCAGAAATGAAGATTATTCCCTTGAATGGAAAACTTGTTTCAAAGACTTCCTTACTTTTCTAAAATGATAATGGGAGCTTTTCCTTTTGACTCTTTCTTGTGACTGCAAGTGAGCTCTACGCTGCCAGTTTGGATATTTCTGCCCCTTGGAGTGCATTTCAGTTGGCATTAGCAGAAATGCTGTTTCATTAGCTAAACAGTTTTTTAGTATCGTGTGTGTGGGATACTCAGCTTTCCATTAGCAAGACTACGGAGATCAGAAAAACACCCAGAGATGTGTCTAGGTGGTCTCCATGGTAGAGATGCCATTGAATTATCCTCGAAAACCTTTTTGGCCTTTGCCCGTCTCCTGATGTCTCCAGTGCCTGATCAGTTCGCAGGATGCGGTTAGCTGTTTGTTTCTCCCCACTTTACTTGCCCCACCGTGATCCTGTTCTAGAAAAATCAAGTGGGTATATTCCAGCGGGGCGGGGTGCTCAGGATGGGTGAGGAGGGGGCACTGCAAGCTGGCAGCACTGGGTCTGCCTCCAGTTCAGTGCCTTACACTCACTCACTGCTTGACATGGGCCACTATTATTATTACCGTCGCTGTTATTGCTGAACTGATCCTACTGTCCGGGACCACGACTAGTTTGTGTTCTTGCCATCCGCAGTGATGGGCGCTGAGTACCAGCCCGTGCCACGCGAAAAACATGCTGAAGTGACCTTCTTTTCAGGAAGGGTTAAGTTCAGGGTTGTGTTCACAGGCAGCCATGAATCTTGCATCCAAAATTACTCCAAATAAGTCAACCAAAGTATAAAGCCAGCTTTTGAAAGCCGGACTTTTAGCTTCCTTGCCCCCCAGAATTAAATTGGGTGCTGACATTTATCTGATGAACGATCAAGAGGCGCTTTGGAGCAGGGGAAGAAAACAGCATCAGTAATGAAGAGAGGCAACTCGGAGGGGTTAGCAAGTGACAGACTTTTGGGTCACTGCTGTGGTGGTGAGGGCTGCTGGAGACAGGCTGATGGGCTGGTTGTGCTTCCCTTTACAGGCTCCGTCACCAACTGGATTTACACGGCAGTGAATGAGTCGGCTGTTCTCAGCATCGCTGCTTCTGGGAGCGTGTATGATGCAACATGGCTGAAAGACAGAAAAAGGTTGCTTCAGATAAAAGATAAGAAAGTGAAGTACTATGTGAACAAGGACCAGTGCAGGTGTAAGATACTCCTAAATGGGACTCTGCAAATAGAGCGGGTGGCGAAAGAGGACAGTGGAAAGTACACGGTGACTGTTTATCAGCAGGATGGAAAATTGAAGGCAGAAGAAGATACAATGTTCATCGTTCAGGGTGAGTTTTTGCTCTTGCCATACCATTCCCAGAATAGCTGAGTAAGACTTGGTATAAGCTCTCTCCTGCAAACTTTTCTACTCATTGACCCCCTTTCTATTTTGGGGGGACTTCTGTGAGACATACTTCTTTCCTCCCGCCGCTGACTGCAGTCTGCCCTTCTCTTGCCCCCCCCCGCCCCCGCTTTCTGGCTCCCCCCTCTGCGAGCCACCAGGTTTCTGCAAATGTCCAAGCAGAAACTTCTTGCAGGAGCGCAGCAACCTATGCGAGGTATGCCTGTGGCTGATGCACTGTGCACTTCTGGTGCTGTTTTATGAGCGCTGAATTATCACTTTTGGTCTCTAGATACTGCTCCAGCAAAGTGAGCACCTTGTGTTGCATCTGCCAACCTCCTGAGGAGAGCTCAGGAGCCCAGGTGGCACTAAATGCCTGTATTTAGGCAATGCGATTCCACTCTGGTTTTGCTCTAACATAAAAACCAGCCAGCAGTCACCTCCCCTGAGATACACAACAGGAGTTGAATTTGCAGGGCAAGACGACTCCTGCACCCTATCCTTGCATAGTGTAACACAACAAATACGAAGATTGTGCTGTTCAAAGGACACTTAATCACACGTCTGGGGATTTCAGCTACAGGGTTCAAAGCATGAAGGCAGCCTCCATTCCTGTGCTGTATCTTGCCCTGAGAAATCAGAGCAGTAGCAACCCAAAGCGTTTGGGACAAGGAAGAAGGCGGTGGCTCTTCTGCTCCTTTATGGCTGCTGCCCCCTGTCCAGACCACTAAGCTGTTGGGCAGCATGGTTTTTTTCCCAGCAAGATGATTTTGCTGTGTCCTTCCTCAGCCGGTATGCACACCTCTGCCAGCCTCTTGAGTTTGTGGGCACCAGCTGGCAGTACAGAAATGATGCCTTGATGAGGCAGCAGCAGCAAAGACAGCTGGAATGGTTTCTGTGCGGTGGGAGGCCCCATGGCTAACAGGCTGCTGAGAAGTGAGGGTGTCTCGCTACTTTGAGAATTACTGCAAACTCTCTACAGGTTCAGGAAGTCGTCACGGCCTGATGCTGCTTACTTATGCTTTAAGGCACTGAGCTGTTGTCATGGTGTCCTGGGTTCAATTTCAGGTTAAGGTTCCAACCTAGCTATGTGCTGCATCATTTTGTCTACTGTGCAGCAGAGGTTGGCTTACCTCTGAGACAGGTTTTGAAGTGAAGTCCTTTAGTAACTGTTGGGTGATAGAGTCATATGTCAGCCAGATTATACTTTGTTACTAGGGTTGGACAAAGAGTTGTTCCAAAAAAATAATAGTTTAGATGATATCATCACGCAGCTCCATCACCAGGACCTGAACTCTAGTGTTCCACACTGGGGTGTTCCCCTGAGTGATAGGTTACAGCTTGCAGAAGAGGAGTGGGCTTAATGAGGAAAGGGTGGCTGCAGATGTCACAACGTGAGCCTAGACTGCATTTGCTACAAGCAACCCTTATTGGCTTTAAAATTTATGTTCCCTATAACTTACATAGGTGGCTCTGGCATGTTTTTGTTTATCTGGTCTAAAAGGTAGAAATTAATTTTTTTCCATCTGATGTCCCTGCCAGTTGCCCCCAGTTAAGGAAAGCCCCGCAGGCTTTTCTGGCTCTTCCAGTGCCACTAGTGATAGAGAATCTGGAACAGAAATGTAGCTAGCTGTTTGCAGGACATAAAGAGACAGAAATCAGTTCTCTCTGTCATAACCTCATTGAGAGCGAAGAGGTGTCTGTTTTGTGTTTTCTGTTCTGTTTTGATGGGTTTTCATGCTGCGGCTGTCATGCTATCTGAGTACCTTTGGTAGTACATAAAGCATCGTAAGTAGCTGTTTGCCCTGTCTTAGAGGAAATCTTTCCTGATGTGCACAGGCAGATCAGAGCGAACTTCATTTGCACCAAAACGTTGGGGCCAGAGTTGGAGGGGGTTGTGGCTCCAAGTCCCTCCCCTCCACCACCTCCCCCAAAAACACAACTTCCTCCCCTTGCCGGCCTGGCTGGCTGTGAGCCAGGCTGAGCCTGAAAGTAGTCCAGCCATGGTGATGCAGCTCTGCTTTGCCAGGCCAAATATGTAGGCTAATATAGTGCATTTTCTTTATTATTGCCATGTTACTTCTGTAGTAGAGGTCTAATTTGGTCTTCATTCTTCTCTGGTCTCATTAGCTGGGGTTATTCCCTCACTGCTTGTTGGGGACTAATTCTCTGTTATGCTTAATAATGGAGGTTTTCAGGACGAGAAACCATCTCAGAGGTGCCCGTCCCTTCTCTTCTTTTTCAGAGCCTGTCCCTCAGCCAGTCCTCAGTGCTGAATGCATGAATAAAACTGTATCTGTCAAGTGTGAAGTCAAGCAGAAGACTAAAGAAGAAACATTTGTGATGGAACTGACTCAAGATAAAAGCAAAAAAATTCAAAAGAATGCAACAAGGTTGGAATTGCACACACGGTATTCTGGGACGTTCAGATGTGTTGTTAAGAACCAAGTCAGCGAAAAAACGGCCGAAAAAGTAATTAAGTGTTCAGGTAAAAGAATCTATTTTTGCCAGAATCTGCTAGGGTGGACCCACAAAGCCTGATGCAGTTGCACGAATCTGTAGGACTTGTCCAGGTGCCAGGAGCATTGATGGTTCCTGGTACCCAGTATTGAGAGTCTAACATCACTGCAATTATTGGGAGCCAATGCTGCTGTGGTAGCTGGGGTGCAAGTCATGCTTTCTCCTTGGCATTCCCCAGCCTTGCCGCATCTCCACCTCCCCACCCTGCTGCTGCCTGCCCCACTGCTGCCCTTATGGCATCCCTGCTCCAACAGCAGGGAGGCCAAGCTGGGTGTAGCGGGGTGTGAGGTGGGCCATGCTCCTCTTCTCCTGGGGCCAATGGTGTTTTCCCCCAGGCTCAATGAGGCCTGGGGGTCGCTGGAAGAGGGGGAGAGGTTTTTCTGGAGTCAATTTCAGATTTCTAGTGCAGCACTGAGGAAAAGTCCTTGAATTTTCTGGGCTCGGGTTCATCCTACCTAACTGTGAGCACTTCGCTTAAACCACTCTCTTGCTCTAGATTCCCTCTAGAGCTAGTGGAGAGTGGGGGAGATCACAAGAGCTGGCTCAGTATTTCCAATTTCCAGCTATTTCTGCCATAGTGAATTTAGGGGAAGTCCAAGTCTGAAGGCCAGCCCATGGTGTGAGAAGGGAGAGAGCAAGCCTTAAGATATAGAGGCCTTACTGAAGCAATCCAAGGTCTGCTGAGGCTGACTGAAAGGCAAAGGGCTGAGGGATGGGGTGGCCTCTGCTCTCCTGTGCAGCCCTTGCCTCCTGAAGGATCTCCCTGATGCCTAAAATGGACAGAAAAGGGTTATTTTCTGCTGCATGAGCTTCCTGACCTGATGGGCTGCGCAGTCCCATTGGCGCTCGCATTGGGAAGGGGCTGGACTGCGGGTGAGGAGGATGTGGCATGGACTTTGGAGCCAAGTGTGAAAACATGTTGCTGGATTAGGTCCGTTTAAGGCAGGGCAAACTAGCCCAAACACATTGTCTTAATGAGGAAACGCTGGATGAAGCCGGCCATCCCGAGGCACGAGCCAGGCAAGTGTGTGCCTGCCTGCATTGCTGTTATGGGCAGACATGGGCCATCAGCAAGACACTTTGCTTTCATGTCTTTTCACCCTTGAGAAATGCTCTTTTTCCGCATCGCAAATTGGGTGGGAGAGTTTGTTTTTTCTCAAATCATTAACAGAGAAATAAAAGGTTTGCCACACTGACCTTTAAGGTACAAATATAGCATTACTTAGACACCAAAAAAACACTGAAACCATGTAGCGCTACCTTTCCTACTCAAACTAAAAACCCCTCAAACCTTTCTGTGTGGTGGCAGGACTGTGCCAGCTCGATAGTAGATTAAATACCCCTCAGCTCGCAGTCAAACCTTCCCATCCTGCTCCCCTCCATGAACACCTGGTCCTGCATTCAAGGTCTATCACCTTGAATTTTGACATTTAGCAGGCAAGACATGCTTCAGATGGGCTTCAGCTTAGCTAACTTTTCATTTAAGTGTAATTATGTGTGAATCTGCCTGGCCTGACCTTATAGTCAGCTGGGAGAAACAGGCATGGAAAGGGAAAAATACAACTCGGTGTAACACTGGCAGCTAAAACAGGTGAGAAGAACCACGTCACTGAGGGTACTTGTCTTTTTCTCCATTGGGGCAGCCCAGGCTGATGGTGGCCTTTATACTGTAGACATCTCAGCTTTGGTGTCGTCACTCTTCGCCCTCCACGTGCATGCCCGGTGAATGTTAAGGGTGGTACCAGTGGTGTAGTCCCCTTTGGAGCTTTATTCCCCAGGAAGCCAAGAAAGGTGCGCTTCTGCTGGGTTCAGCTCCATGGTACCTGTGCTTGAGCGTGAACACTGAATGCCAGGAGGACAGCCCGTTTTGAGGCTGTGGGATATGTGGGTTATGTCCTTTTCCTTTTCACTTTTTTTTAATTTGCATACAGCCAAAAATTGAAGAGGAAGTACCAAAATACTATGAAGCAAGCTAGTCTCAGTGTTTCCAGCTCAGTAGGAAGTACTTAAAAAGTTTATTTTTATTAGATGCTGAGCACTGCCTGGATGCTCATTGTCCTTAAAAGGGTCCATTGCTAGCAGGAACAGGGCATTTGTGGTAATCTAAATAAAATGAGCTGGCACACATCAGTGCTCTGGTTTCAATTTTCTGCAGAACTTGAATCCATCAGGGAGCAATCAAAATCCTCCACAATGAGGACCAGCAACTTTCTGCTGTGCACAGAGAAAAGGCAAAGGGTGGGCTCTCTCCCCAGGGCTGCCTTTTCAGTCAATGGAAGAAAATACAGAATTCTAGGTAGACGTTGTGCAAGTTATTTCCTTCCCTCTAACATCCTCTTTCATTCCCTTAACTAGGCCAGCTGGACCTTTATCTCATCTTAAGCATAGCAGGAGGCGCAGTCTTCTTTATCATCTTCGTGATTTTGCTTATTTATTGTATAAGGAAGAAGAAAGCAGAAAGGCTTGAAGATGATAGTAAGTGTTTAAGGGGCTTTATGTTGCTATCCAGCCACCTAAAATCTGAGAGCTTCCCGCTGACAGCACCCCTGTGGGCAGGAGCATGCTCTCTGCCTTGGCATGAGCAAAACACGGTTTTGGCATATGGTGAATCCCGGCAGATTGGCTGGCATTGCCAGTCTTGGTTTCCGATACATGCTTTGAACACAAGACTTCTTGTTCTCAAGTGTTTATTCATGGGGGAAGAATTGCTCCTCTAAAGCTCAGCCAAGGCCACCAGTCATGAGCATCTGTGGGGCTAAAATATACAACTAGATATCCCGTCAGCCGATTTTTTTCACTAAATTTGTATGGTGTAAAATTAGGATCCTTGAAATCAGTAGTCATATTTGGAAACACTGTAGGTAGTGAGAAGGGGCAAGAAGCACTCAGCTTTTCTGTGAGTTTCCTCAGGCATCTCACAGAACTTGTCCTCTCTACTGAACAATGTCCTTGGGGGCCTGTCAACACTGGAGGTCCAACTTGGGGCACTTTAAAGAGTTGAGGTTTTCAGAGTGGGCAGAGATTTCATCTGTTGTCCAAAATTCATGCCTCTTCAAGACCATAGGAAATACTCTGCCAGAGTCTTCTCTGAGAGTGGGCTCTCAGTCATGATGGAGAGGTTGCCTTGAGTTGCAACCCCGGCGTTGCTGCTAGTTTGGGGGGACAGAGGATACTGAGCAACACTCAGGAAGAGTTGTCTGGCCCACCTGGAAGGGGAGGCTAAAGCAGGAGGGGGGTCGCCCTGGCAGGGAGGTCACCCTGCAGCCGGGGGAGCACCTCGGCTTAAAGGCTTGTTTCCTGCCCCCACACAGTCAGGCTTCCTCTGTGGTCTCAAATAACAGCTACTCTCCTGTGAGTCAGTTCTCGAGTTACAAAATGGGAGTAAAAGCTCCTTTGTACACCACAACAGTCTTTGTCAAGATAAAGAGGGCAGTGCCTGAAGGAAACCTCAGCTGATACCTCAAAGGTGTCAGTGGTCAGGCTGACAACAAGGGTGAGCATGTCCTGCCCCATGGCCGAGGGGGAGAGCAACCCCACTCTACCTGAGCGTGGGCAACTCGCCATGGCCCTCCTGCTGCCCCCGAAGTTACGACCGCGAAGAATAGGCAAGCGCTTTCCCCGTTCGCTGGGAGAGCTCACCACAGTGCAATCACGAGATATTATCTCAGAAGTCTTGCCGTAGCTCGTGAGCACAACGCTGGTGTGAGCATAGCCATCTTGAGTGTTATTTTACATTATGCCTGTTCTTCTTTGAATGGGATACAGTACGCCCCTAACTGTGCAGTGATAGGATATCCTCAATTCTTGGGTCTGAATTCAGCAAGAATTAAGAAAAAGAGAAGTCGGGGAAAATGAGAACTAATGTAAGTGGGTGACTAGCCTTTTTAAAACAGTTTGGTGTGTGCTTAAGGCCATTTCAGTGTCCCAAGAAGTAAGTCACTCAATCCTAAACTAAGCTGACCAACATTTCAGAAATGATGAGTGAGTGATCAAAAGTCAGCTGGCATGAATTTACTTCTTCTTCATGAGGGGAAATTAATGCTGGTAAAATGGACCTCTGGCTTCCAGGTGCCTGGAAATCCCAGCACGGATAGTGGCAGGGCAGAGTGCTTTGATATTGCTTCCTGGGGTTACATCTCACTTGCCCTTCAGTGGCACATTTCCCAAAGAGGACAGAAAAGCTCAGGCTGGGGGTGTCCATCGGTGACGGCTGGGGCCTCCCTAGCAAAGTTGGTTCCCCAAACACAGAGAGGGCAGAGCTGTCCCAGACAGGTTTGCCCAGGGTGCGCAGGCGGAGGTGATTTTGGTTGCTCCACTGGAGTAGCAGGAACACCTGAGAGTGACAATGGTCTTCCAGGTAAGACCAATATTTGACTTTATCTTGCTCGGGCCAAGTACTCTTCCCTGGCTGTTGGACTTCTGCGTAGACTTTGAGTATGTGCCTGATTGCTGGGTCTTTCTGTCATTGCAGACGAGGAGCGAACGATGCGTGCTCGCCAAGTGGACAATGAAATGGTGGTGCGGGAGCTCCCTCAGCCACCCTGCAATCCCACCCCGAAGCAGCTGCGCGTGCCCCAGCGGCCGCAGCTGCAGCCCCAGGTGCAGCAGCAAGCTCTGCCCCCACGGCCCAGGCCCCGTACTCAGCAGCGGACTCCAAACCACCCAAGAGAAAGACCTTGAGTGTCTATCCTGGGAGGGATGGGTATCTCTCTGCTCCACCACTCACTGGGAAAAGAAAGTTTCCAATAGTCAGGAACCCCTCCCGCCCAGGCTTGCGTAACACTCAGCTATGAAATGGCAGCTTTTGTTGCAGAATATTAGAGAAAGCATCAAACGGAGATGAAGAGACCCAGTGGAGGAGATTCAAGGTGATGGCCATTTTTTCTTCACGTGTCTCCACTTTAGGGTATGGAGAACTGAGCCTCGAAACCTGTGTCTTTCTGTGGTCCCCTTGTTTTAACTGCACCTTGTTGTCTTCCTGCTTTTTGGATGGATTATATCAAGAAGAAGCTAAAGCTCTATGGAGACAACACCGGCCTAAGGATCTCATGTGGTTTTGTCACGTATCTTTCCTTTCTTCCGCCGCACGTTAAGATAGCCTTCTGGCTTCAGCATCAAATGCATGACCTCCTGGATGAAAAAATAGTTGTATGAATTAAATGCTTGTCTGATGTTGAAAGAATTGGTGTCATCTAATGCAGAGAAGAAAATACTGAAAGGAGATGTGAGAGCCTTGAAGCATATGTGTGGGAAAAATGCAGGTGTCCACAGGAGTAAACTTTTCACTTTCTCTACCATGTTTAGAACAAGAAACCACGGGCTTAAATTGCAGAAAAGGAGAGTTAGGTCAGGAATTTTTTTTTTTTTTTTTTTTTTTTAAATGAAGCACTGAAGTAGATTTCTGGGAGAGAATCTCCAGCACTGAGAGTTTCAAAGGGCAGATTAGGCAACCATCTGCAAAGCATCCTTGTCCTGCTGAGGGCCAGGAGAATGTGCTACACGGCTTCTCCAAGAACCATTTCAGCTCGGTTTTCTGTGACTCCTTGTTGGCAAATAAAGTGAAACTTGATTCTCAGCATAGGTCTGTTTGGCTGTCCAGACAAATTTTTTGTCACAGAAGTGATCTGGTACCTGCTGGTTCATGCGACAAGTGTTACAAACTGCCGAGCAGCCTAATTACTACTGGCATTGTCTGGATGGTCATGGCTTTTCATCATAGAGCCTCCTGATGATGATGAGGGACTGTGTCCCTTGATTTTGCTGGTAAGCACCTCATGTATAACCAGGTGATGACAGAGAACGTCTGAGATCTCCCCGTCCCAAAGGGAGAGGTTGGACTGCAATAACTGCCCCTGCATCACCCTCCATGTGCTGGACAAACACTGTTGGCTCCTCTGGTCCTTGGACACATTCATTACCGCCTCTACAGGACAGCTGAGGAGATGAGAGAGGACAGACCTTTTTAAAGCAATGTCTGAAGGGGTACATTGGCCCATCTGGTGTAAGAGGCAGTGCAGGTGGAGGCAGAGAGAGCTGTAAGAGCCACAGAGCACGAGACATCCAGCTAGCCTGTTGTTGCATTAGGCAGAAGAACATGTAGTACCTCTTCCAGGCTTGACTATCCTACACATGTCAGGGGAGTTAAAATGGCCATCCTTTGTTTCTCCTCAGAAATGTGACTATTTTTACCTTCTGGTACAAGGGCAGGGAAGTAACTTGTCAGGGAGAAGGAGGTCTCTGCCTCCTCCAGAGCTCAGTCCCTTTGCTTGAACTCCGACGGCGGACACAGCCCTGGGAGTGTCACTTGCTCTCACCTTAGCTTTCTGCAGCTTGTTTTAGCGCTTTCACCATTTAAAGTTGCATTTCGTAAACATTTCATGGTTTATTTTGTAAGATATTCTATATCCCTGTAGTGAATGAATAAAGATGAGAGTGGGTGGAGAGGATCTTCGTTCACACCTGTGCTGGTACTTCAGCATCTGGATCTCACTTTGGTAGAAAGAAGACAAGAAAAACGTTTTGGTCACTGAGCCACGGAAACACGGATGCCGGAGGTTTCACACAGAACCCCGGGAGGTACCAGCTGCTGCCTGACTGCTGGCAGCTGGTGGGCTGGGGTCGGTGTGGGGGAGCACAGCCGCCGTGCCCGGCTGCGGCAGCGTGCTCTGCCTGTCCCGCGTGGCCAGAGCTTTATTGGTGCCCTCTCCAGAGCGAGCAGCCGAGCTGGGACTCTTCGGTGGTTACGGGAGCACTGGTCCTTCCTGGGTGAGAGGGAGGGTTACTGGGACCTGAGGAGGAGAGCAGACTCTTCCTGGGACCCCCTGGCACTGAACAGTGCTCTTTGTGCCCAGAGCTTAACAGAGCTGCAGGAATGCTTTGGAAATGCTCCTTCCCCACCACAGAGGCTTGGTGAGCTTCTGTTGGATCTCTGAGAGACCCCCCTGAGCTTCCCCCCAGCTGCTGCCTCAGGCCCTCCTCCGCCTGGGGCTGGTGCTGGCGGGGTGACACTTGCCACAGGACCTTGCAGGGGGGCACTGGTGCATGCATGAGGTGGTGCCGGAGTGACTCTGGCCCAGCACAAAGGTGTGCTCTTCTGGCAAGGAACTGCAGCATGAAGCTAAGTCACGCCCAGGATAGGAACGGGAGGCTCAGAGCTCTTCTACTGTCAGTCACAAACTGGGTCCAAACCCGTCCTCGAGACCGGGCTCGAGACCACCCTGTGAACTGTGGAACCTCTGTTGTCTCAGCTTAAGGCATGTGAGGGCTGAGCACACGCAAAAGCTGCCTTTGGTTCCCCTTCCTGGGGAGTGGGGCACCCTGAGTCCAGGGCAGGCCAGAGGCCATGACAGTGGGCATGAGTAAAGTGTGGAGGTGCCTATTTTAATACTGCCCTCCACCTGGCTGCTGTAACCACGGGCTGAGAGAAGCACTCTCAGCCTCTGTGCAAGTCACTAAGTTCTCCTTTGGGTTACTGCACTCTTGCCCTGTTGCTTTCCAGCTAAAGCTTTCTCTCAGATGCTAGGAGACTCAAAGTTAGGTAAAAAGAGCTGAATTTAGCCCTGTTGGGTGGATTTGCAGCAAAACACAGTCCCTCATCAGGCAGACAAGAAAATACTATGAGCACAGTCTCATCAGGGCAATACTTATTTTTGATTGACACCTTTTTTTTGATTGTCACCATTGTTTTTGTGATATCTCATGTTTTTTTCTGATGCGCTGCAATGGACGATACTTGTACGGTCCTGAGTTGTACTTGGTGCTGACTTGGAAAGTCAGCAATTTTTATGAATGTGTGTCATGGAGCACTCAAATCTTGGGTTTTTATGTTGTAGAGGACATTTCAGTTCTGGAAAATGAGCCAACAGCGAGACCTAAGAAATAACAGGAAGGGCTTGGCTCTGGTGATACTTGCTGCAACCTTTCTTGGTTCTTCTTTCGTAGACACATCTACCGGTGAGTCACACAAGATGAAGTGTTTCTCCCCATTCTTCTTAAGGGGGGTGAGATGAGAGGGCTGATGTGCTGAGCCATGCTCTGTAAGGATGCTGGCTTGTCCTCCCCAGTTTGGGCGACGCAGCTTACGGTGCCCGGGTGTTAGCAGGGATCAGTTTTGCTTGGTGATGTGCTGTGGAGCCAGCGCTGAAGGAATGGCAGGAAAGTGCAGCCCTGTGATCCAAGCAGGTTTGTAGTCTTGCTGTGGTCCTGCGCTCGCCGGTTGCACAGTCTGAGACACCCAAAAGAGCAATGGTTGGTTGTATAGAAGATATAAATCTTCTACCTCGGTCCTAATCCACTTGACATCAGCAGCACTTGCTGCCCAAACTTGGCCTTTCTAGTAAAGTATACAAGACCTGCACGTATCTCAGCTGGGCATTAGCCAGCCCAGAGGGAGGCTCTCTTGCTTCTGGCACAGGCAGTGCTGGAGCCAGTTAGATAATGTCATTTCTAAAATAAAACTTGCAGTCTGTAAAAGGTCAAGTAGGATACCATGGCTCATTCAAATGTCTTTCTTGGAATGCTTGCCAAAATGGTGCTGTGGGGTAAAAGACACCGATTTCATCCTTATTCTGCAAGAAATCTTCAGGCTGTGATGCAGAGATAAACCCCAGCTGGGACTGCATTGCCCATCAGCTCCCTTCTCCATTCTGATAGACAGGGGATTACCTCCTCAGCCATGCTGTAACCTTGCAAAAGGCTTAAGAAGTGCTGGGCTTTTCTTCTAATCTGTAGTCCTCCCTGGAGTGTGCTATGGGCAACAGGCAGGAGCAGAGCTCAGCCGGGTGGGTGAGGTGCTCCACCAATGCTCCTTGTAGGTGCCGGCTATGCAGCGAGTGGGCTGGCATGGCTGTTACCTTCTGATCCCCAAACTGAACCATGGTCACCCTGGGTCCGGAGGGACTGAGAGGCTTGTTCATGTGCCACGAGTGATAATGCAAGAGTTCTGGCCTCAGACTTTGGGATGAGATCAGGTTCTGGTAGCTATCAAGCTTGTGAAATAACCCTGCTGGGCGGTCCTATCTCACACTGTGGGAAGAAAGATAAGAATTAATTGAAGGAGAGAACAGTCAGAGGCCCTATGACAATGTAGTGGCCTCCTGGCATCTTCTCCCACCCTCATCTCAGAGGAAGGATGCAAAATCCAGCCCTCTCTTCACCCTCTCCCCCAACAAATTGCTCCTTCCCTCCCTGCAGGTGGGAGTTTACGGAAGTGCCTTTTCCCACCATTGCAGCCGGCTGCTGCCTTGAGCCACGGATCAGCAGAGGCTGTGGGAGCGCTTCCCTCCCTCAGGGGTGCAGCTTTAGCCTTTACGCTGGCAGAGGGTTGCCAGAGCAGCTGCTCAAGGGGCCTCTGATGCTCACTCCAAATGGAAATTCCCCTCTGCCCTGCTGCTGGAGAGGGGGAGAGCTACAGCTCTGTGGGCGGACGGTGAAGTCACTGTCCCAGCACAGCTGAGGCTAATTTGCGGTAGCTGGGCTCCAAGCACCGTCTGCAAAGAAGGAAGCCGCCCCTGACGTGTCTGTCCTGAAAGGCCAGGAAGGAGTCAACACCCTGACTCCCCCCCAGCTCCCCTTTGGAGGGGAGGATGGCAGTCAAAGTAAGAAACTGAGCAAAATTTCTTACCCTTTCTGGGTTCTCCTGGCAGGGCAAAGGCAAACAACCCCAACCCGGTGAGGATACAAACGTACAGCACCCTCACCAGGATTCCCCCTCCTTGGCGAGGAGGAGCTGCTCTCCCTCTGAGAACAGCAGGGATGCAGGCAAAGGAGCCTTCCCAAAGCCTGCGGCAGGGCAGCACGACACGGCTGCTGCTCCCCTCAATCTTCTGCTGGAATTGGGAAAGTGCAAAGGGGGGAGCTGTGGGGAGAGAGGAGCAGGTGTGTGAGGAGCTACCTCACATCAGGATCAGTATGGGCGTCTGCCAGCTACTGCCCAGGGCTTCCTTGGGGCAGAGGAGGAGAGCAGGGACGAGCTGAGCTCACCCAGGGAATAAGTCAGGCTCTGTGCATGTAGCATGCTGGACAACAGGGCAGGCAGAGAGGGATGGGCAAGCACAGAAACAGTTGCTTGAGAAGATGAACTGGACGACCAGGAAGCAGGATTTGAGTCCCATAACTTTATTGTCCTCGCAGTCCTGGGATGGGGCTTCTCTTTCCATGCAGACCTCTCATTGGAGAAATCCCATGGGTCAGGGCTTTAGAGGGTAGGGGGGCTCAAGAGAGCTGGGTGATATTCAAGTCCCACTTCCTCCAAGCTCAGGATCAGTGTATCCCTAAGAGCAAGAAATCAAGCAAGGGAAGCAGGAGACCTGCATGGTTGAGCAAGGAGCTTCTGAAAAAGCTCAGGTGGAAGAAGGAAGTTTACAGTACGTGGAAGAAGGGACTGACCACTTGGGAAGATTACAAGAATGCCATCCAAGTAGGCAGGGATGAAACGAGGAAAGCCAAGGCCTCCTTGGAATTAAACCTTGCAAGGGATGTCAGGGTCAACAGGAAGGGATTCTTCAAGTACATCGGAGGCAAAAGGAAAACTAGAGAAAATGTGGGCCCGCTGTTCAACAAGACAGGTGCCATGGTGACAGATGATGCAGAGAAGGCGGAGTTACCGAATGCCACCTTTGCTTCAGTCTTTACTGCTCCGGCCAGCCCTCAGGAGTCCCTGACTTTGGAGGTAAAAGAGAAAGTCTGGAAGAAGGAAGACTTTCCCTTGGTTGAGGAGGATCGAGTTAGAGACCAATTAAGTAAACTGGACATCCACAAGTCCATGGGTCCTGATGGGATGCACCTGTGAGTGCTGAGGGAGCTGGCAGAAGTCATTGCTGGGCCACTCTCCATCATCTCCATCAAGGTCCTGGAGAACAGGCAAAGTGCCTGAGGACTGGAGGAAAGCCAATGTCGCTCCAGTCTTCAAGAAGGGCAAGAAGGAAGACCCAGGAAACTACAGGACAGCTAGCCTCACCTCCATCCCTGGAAAGATGATGGAACAGCTCGTCCTGGGCGTCATCTCAAAGCATCTGGAGGAAAAGAAGGTTATCAGAAATAGTCAACGTGGATTCACCAAGGGGAAGTCATGTCTGACCAATCTGCTAGCTTTCTACAATGGCATGACTGGATGGACAGATGAGGGGAGGGCAGTAGATGTTGTCTACCTTGACTTCAGCAAGGCTTTCGACACCGTCTCCCACATCATCATCATAGACAAGCTTAGGAAGTGTGGTTTGATGAATGGACAGTGGGGTGGATTGAAAACTGGCTGACAGAGCTCAGAGGGTTGTGATTAGTGGCACAGTTTAGTTGGAGGTCTGTAACAAGTGGTGTTCCCCAAGGGCCAGTACTGGGTCCAGTCCTGTTCAATATATTCATCAATGACCTGGATGAAGGGATAGAGCGTGCCCTCAGCAAGTCTGCTGATGACACAAAATCAGGAGGAGTGGCAGACACACCGGAAGGCTGCACTGCCATTCAGCGTGACCTGGACAGGCTGGAGAGTTGGGCAGAGAGGAACCTTATGAAATTCAACAAAGGCAAGCGTAGGGTACTGCACCTGGAGCGGAATAACTCCATGCATCAGTACAGGTTAGGGGCTGACCTGCTGGAGAGCAGCTCTGTGGAAAGGGACCTGGGAGTCCTGGTGGACAACAGGATGGCCGTGAGCCAGCAATGTGCCTGTGTGGCCAAGAAGGCCAATGGCATCCTGGGGGGCATCAAGAAGAGTGTGGCAAGCAGGTGGAGGGAGGTTATCCTTCCCCTCTACTCTGCCCTGGTGAGGCTGCATCTGGAGTACTGTGTCCAGTTCTGGGCTCCCCGGTTCAAGAAGGACAGGTAACTGCTGGAGAGGGTACAGCAAAGGGCTACGAAGATGATTAGGGGACTGGAACATCTTTCTTATGACGAAAGGCTGAGGGACTTGGGTCTTTTTAGTCTGGAGAAAAGCCTGAGGGGGGATCTTAATAATGCTTCTAAATACTTGAGGGGTGGGTGCCAGGAGGATGGGGCCAGTCTTTTTTCAGTGGTGCCCAGTGACAGGACGAGAGGTAACGGGCACAAACTTGGTCATAGGAAGTTCCACCTAAACACGAGGAGGAACTTCTTTACTTTGAGGGTGGCAGAGCACTGGAACAAGCTGCCCAGAGAGGCTGTGGAGTCCCCTTCTCTGGAGGTATTCAAAACTCACCTGGATGCATTCCTGTGCAATCTGCTCTGGGTGAACCTGCTCTGGTGGGGGGGGGTTGGACTAGATGGTCTCCGCAGGTTCCTTCCAACCCCTATCATTCTGTGATTCATCTTTGGACAAGGGGCAAGCGTTGCATGCCTTGCTGGGCCTCCTGCTTCCCCCTCCTTTTTTAATCCCAGGACCAGCTGCCTTGTGCTCACCTCCTGTGACACTTCCCCAGGCAGCACTACTGCAGCATTACTTTCTATTCTAGCTTTCTTTTCCTACAGAACACCCACTCTGGGCAGTTTATTTTCCTCTTTGAATGATACCTCAGCTCTCCACCTATGCACACATCAGCCTAAGAACACTGTGCCTGCCGAAAGGGAGGAGGGGGTACTTCCAAGGCACCCCTGTGGCTTCAGAGCATGAGCACGGTTCTTCTTCATCATGCCTGCCCTAGGAAGCCCTGCTCCAGGTCGCTTTGCTGTTTTCAGCCATTTCCATCAGGAACAATCCCTGGCTGCGGAAGGATCGAAGAGGGGTACACCTCTTTGCAGAGGAGGCGGGTATTGCTGTCGCCTGCCATGCGGAGGTTCACAGCTGATGCTGACTCTCCCTTTCCTGAATCTCGCTGGGCACGCAGTGAACCCTGTCTGCCCAGAGCCCGTGGTGCCGGCAGGCCCTGCTCTCCCTCTTTTGGCACGTGTGTCACCGGTGCAAGCTGGGGATTTGATTGAAGTGCACGCAGAGGGAAGGAGAGAGCAAAAGCTAGGGCAGACGAATGACTAAGGCGACGTTTGATTCTGCCCACCTGGCTGTCAGCAGCACCGACCTCAATACCGTGCCAGTGCCTCGTGTGCCTTTGTTTTGGGTGATATTGTTAGACAGTTTCTGCCTTTGGTGCCTCTGAAATGCAGTTTTTGAGATAACAGGAAGAGATAACCCCACAACAGAGACGCCATCCGCAGAGTAGTGCTCACTGGTTGCATTTCCCATGCGCTTTCTCTGCCTACATAACAACAGCAGGCAAGCATTTCAGGTTGCTGCCTGCCCTCCCACACAAATACCCGCTTTCATTTCCAGCCCTTCAGGGTGGCGTGGGGCAGGTGAGCAAGCATGGTGCAAAGGCAGGGGGGTGCGAGGAGAGATGTGCATGGCACGGGCACTGTGGACAACTGGAGGGGAAGAGCTCTGAAACAAAACTGTATGCAGGCATCCCAAAATGGCATTTCTATGCTTACCGCTCCCTGGCTGAACACCAGGGAAATGGGGACAGGTGGTAAGGCCAGTGTATTAGGACCACTAGCCCTTGAAGAACCTCACGCTGAAATGTAATGCCTGCTGGGGCAGTCTGGGACCACTGCTGTTAGGAGCCAGAGTCAGACAAACCCCTCTTCCTCTGCTAAAGGCAAGGTGAGCTTTCCCATGAAGAATGGGAATGAAATAAAGGGGTGCTTGTTTGCCAACAGCTTCCTCCGTGAGGGTACCCTGCTCTCCAGCTTTTCTTCCACAAAACATGCATGCACCTTTCTTGCTTCCGTGATGGCCTCTTCCCAAAGCCTGCTTCGGTCCCTTCCCCATTTGGCTGGGTGCCCCAGAGCCCCCTGTGTTTGCTGGCAGGTTCGCTGGGGATGTCCTGCTAGGCTCACTAAGCCCCCTACCCTGAAAAGAAGCTCTGTGCCAGAGGCTAGGGGCTTGCCCTGCTCTGCTCTTACCCCTGACCTCTCATCACACACCGATGGCGTATCCTGTCCCTTGGTGCCTCTCCTTGCCCTGAGCACTCTGCAGATGGCAAACCTGGGAAAGCACGGGCAGTCTGTAGGCTTGGGATGCTACTGTGATGCTCCTGTTCACACTCCTGCTGGGGATGGGGTCCTCTTGTCTGAGAAGGGAGTACTTGTGAGGTATTGATTTATGCCAGCGTCAGTGTTTTATTCCATTTCTACATTCCTGGAGGTTTTACAGCTGTTAAACGCACCACCTGAGGGAGCTGTGTCTCTGAGAATGGCTGTAAAACGCTGGGCTGTATGAACACCTGTAGAGCCAACAAGCTCTACAACACAAGGGCGACTGCAAGGCCTACGTGCTGCAGGCACACCGGTTGCTAGTAGCCAGAACTTCAATTTTAGTTGGCATCAGTGTGATTTCAGTAGCCAGGGCCAGTGTGAGTGAATGGCAGAATGCGGATGTGCTTCCTATTGCAGGGGAAGTGCCTGTATCTCGAACCCAAAACTCAACCAGCAAAACCTCCAACACCCTTTTGCTGAGCTTACAGTTTCTATAGACTCTATTTTTCTTTTAGCCAGTTAAAAAAAGACAAAATTAGCCAAAAGCTAGCCACTGCAAAAGAGGAACTGAGTAACATTAATTTTTTTAAAAAGCACTGACAGGAAGGAAACATGTCTGCACAGCAAGTGACTTGTAGGACCCTTTAGGCCCTGTAGTGGAAATCAAATACTGACTGTTGGAGGAGTTGCCGGGAATCCAAGGTCTTCCAAAGGAAGGTTTAATAAGGAAAAAGGGATGGAAATAAATGGTGTCCCCACCCTCTTTCTTCATCAGACATCTCACCTTGCCTAGAAATTCAGGCTGCACATGGGCTGCCTCGTCTCAACGCTGCTGAGAACAGCAAAACGTCCCTGGCTATTGCTGCTAAAGTACAGTCTCTTATCAGCCTCATTCTTGTTCATCCTGCCCCTCTTCCTTGGCATCCCTGTACCACAGGGATGGCTTGCCTGGTGCATGTTCTAGGGAAAAGAGGTTGGATATATATGTCTGTGAAAATCAAATGTTACCTGCAGTAGACCTCTCTGTTGATGTTGGGAAGAGGAAAATGGGGTTAGCTTTAGGAGAACCACCAAATTGCAGCTCTGAAGAGCCTCAGATTGTGCCAGGGTTAGAGGGGATGTCGACAAGTGAGGAGAGGCATTTCAAGATGACAACTGTAGAAGAAGTAGCTGTGAATCTCCTTTCTCTCAAAGCATCTGTGCTAGAGAAGAACATCTGTGACAGAGCACCTGAGGCAAATGCAGGCGTGAAGTCTTACCTAGAGATGATGAACTGTTAGTCCTCTCCCCCTCCTGAAGTTTTGAAGGACGCGTGCTTCTGAAGCCCTAATAAGAAATACTAAAGAATAATGGTTTACAGGCCTAGATTGATCAGAAGGGAAGCAAAAGCTCTGCTTCTCCACGACATAAAAAGAAGATGCTGCATCCTTTTGAAAAAAACTGCTGTAGGAAGGTGGGATGAAAGAAATGATACAGACGATACTTTTCTGTAGGACAGATGAGGCTTAGCCCAGCACTGCAGACTGCACTGCAGGCACCGACCCTCTGCAGGCTGAGCCCAGGGACAGGCACGGCTGCCTGGGCCTGATGCATTTGGCCCATCTCTCACGTGGCACCTGGCCGTTCTGCACCTTCTCCCACCTCGAAGTGTCATGCAGGTGTGCGAAGAGCAAGCAGATGGCTTCATGGAGCAGTTGCGTCTTGGAAGCAGAGACTTGTCTGCAAATGACGTCGCTCCCAGCCAGGATCCCAGTCCATGGATCTCTGCCGTGGGTCTCTTGGCAGCTTTGGCAAGCTGAACACCTAGCTACTGCCACTTCAGGGTCAGCCTTTAGTCAAGTACAACCCAGAGTGGGCCAGGATGGATGTCCTACCTAAAACACGCCACTGAAGACGTTCCCTGGGGGGATTTGTGTGCATGATGCATGGGAATTTTGTGCTATGCCTGTTCTACACCCAGAGGTGTCCCTCTCCAGTGGTCCTGGGCTAAAGTCTCTACCTTGGGTAGTGAACAGCATGGCTGGAGGAGGGGACACAAAGCCGGACCCATGCTTAAGGGGCAGCTAGCCCATTGCTGCTGAGGATGGCTGCTTGGTCTCACTGGAGGACAAGGGGAATTTGTGGGCTGGCCATACAACGATGACAACAGTTTAGGGATGCTTTATTTAAGCACAGCACCTACTAGCCAGCTGCTGCTGCACACCTCTAGGCAGGGAAGGCAGTTTACAGCACGGCTCTACCTAGCAGCTCCTGTACAAAGCCTTGTCCTGCAGGATTTGGCCCAAGTGCTTCGTTCAGCTGCGCAATCAGCTGTCTCTAGGGTCAAGAAGTGCAGGCAGCAGGTGTCCTGCCTGCAGCAGCCTGCTTGGTGCTGGCATGAGCACGGGTGCAGAAGAACATGTTGGTGCTGTCATCTAGTGGGACAACATGAGCATGGCCTGACCATGGCTCTGTGCCCTTCCTCCAGTGCCTTTTACTCTTCCTTTGCGGTAATTTACATCCTGACTAATAGGTTTGGGAGTGTTTTGGGGCTGTAAGGCTTTACCCTAGAATAGGCAGTGGAAAAGCTGTTATTGTTACAGGCTTCGTACACAGTTTTTATCATGATTGCATATCACAGGCTAGGCTTAAAGGGAGCTCATCCAAACTCATGAACTCAGCTGGCCCTCACGTACCTCCCCCAGTAGAGCGTATTTTGTGCCTGTAAAAGAGATCAGCCCAATGCACAAATAGAATAATAGTTAATTGCCCATCTAATTTAGATCTTGTTTTGTACCCAAGGAAATCTGAATGATCAAGGCTAGAGACGTCTCTTAAACACTTGTTTTCTGTGATTAGTATTCAAAATGCAACATCAGTTGCTACTTTCTCTTTGTGATCTCTGCTACAATCAGGTTCAAGTTTTGGTTCCTCTTGCAGCTGTTCAGATATGTTCCGCCACTTACACAACACATGGTAAACTTCCCTGTCAGCTGCCCCAAATTTTCCCAGAGGGTACATTGAGATGACTTGTCTTCCAGGAGACAAAAACCAATGTCAGAGACTCAGTATTTGGGATGTGTTCAAGGCTGAGTGACAACGGAAGGGCAGAGGTGGGAGTAGGGCCCTGCAGCTCATCTTACGTCTTTCCTGGCCTCTAATGGCTTCATCCCGTAAGTGCCTCCTCGTTCCTCTCACCGCAGAGGGAGTGCTGGAAAATCTTATGCTGCTAATTCTGGCGGAGGAACTGGAACACAAACCACAGCCTGGGCAAGGCACAACAGGGAACTGAAAGCAGTCTTCCATATGAGGAGCATTGGCATGTTTTTGTTTTTAAAGATGCAGGGATTTCTTAACCGTATTTTAAATAGAACCGTAGAACAGCCCAGGTTGGAAGGAACCTCAGAGATCATCTGGTCCAACCTTTTGTGGAAAAGGGAGCCTAGATGACATTCTCTGGCACCCTGTGCAGTCGTGTCTTGAAAACCTCCAGCGATGGGGACTCCATCACGTCCCTGGGGAGGTTGTGCCAGTGATTGATTGTTCTCACTGTGAAAAATTTATGCCAGTGATTGATTGTTCTCACTGTGAAAAATTTATTTCTTGTATCAAGGTGAAACCTCTCCCAGTGCAATTTGTACCCATTGCCCCTTGTCCTCTTCATGTGGCTCCTTGCGGTTTAGGTTGAAATCCTTCATCTTTCTATCTCTGAAACACTTCTGTTCATGTGTGATGGAGGGTGATCTTGGCTGGTGTCCTGAAGGAAATACAGTTATGAAGTGTCTCTGTTGGTCCCCATTCATGCTGTCCTTCTCTACGCTTCCTTCCTACCCTTCTCCTAGTCTTTTTCAGGAAGCACATTAACCTGCAGGTTACATCTGCTTAAGTACAGTAAGTGTTCGGTTTCTAAAGGACTCCTAGTTTAATTTCTCTTATTCTCTTCTGCTGTGTCAGGCACTCCTTGCCCTCTGGTTAACTATTCCAGCTCACAGTGCCAACTACGGCAGCTGCAGAAGCTCAGTGGTGCAAGCTGATGGTGAGTAGAGGAAGGTGCTGGTGGGTTTCCCTTTCCGCACTTGGGGATGATACAGGGGTCAGGGAAAAACACGTTTGCTCGTGGAAGTGCGGTTTTGGCGAAAGCTGCCAATACGCGACTGTGCTGTACAGAGGAGGGCAGCTGGGACCGAGCCAGAAACATCACATCGGGGTCCTGAGGCCACCACCAGCCCTTCCTGCCCCTGCCCAGCCTACCCCCACCCTGTCCGCGGCCCAGGACCCCATTCCAGCCCCCCCTGCCCGCCCCCAGGGAGGTGCCCGATGCCCGGGGACGGCTCCGGGCGGAGCGGGCGCGGATCGCGGCTCTGGCCTGATCTGAGGAGAAACCCCAGCAAGGCCAGGAGAGGGCACCTGGAAACAACTCTTTTGTGCACGGTCGTGTCTGCCGTTGGGCTCTTCCCTCTCCTTGCCCGCCCCCCCTTCCTTTGCGCAAACCCTGAGAGCCGTTTTCATCTTCCTGGAATTTGCTGCTTTGTGGCACGAACGGAGAGCCGCGGGCAGTGAGCGGTGAGCAGCGGGCAGCGAGCCCCGCACCGCTCCACTGTTGCCCCAAATTCTCTCCCCCTCTCCACACACATGGCCATGCAGTGTGCTCATCTACAAAACACACGGGCCCATGCAAGTATATTGTTACCACACAGCAATTCTGGGACCAAAAACAGATCTGTTTTTATTTTTCCTGAAAAGCTCCCTGAAACACGCAGATTTCAGTAAAACAGCACCAGTGTTCAAACCGCAGCAGGGCTTGGAGGAAGGGAAAAAACACCCCACCTGAGCAAGCAAGAATGTCAAGCTGAAGGCAGTGCCGGGCTTGGCTGTCTCTTTTTGAGACGCCACTACATGCTGGCCCTCTTTGTGCTAATACTGGTTGAATGTTGCTCTCTGAAAAGCCTGGTTCTTCAAAGGCTGAAAATAAACCAGAGATCGTGCAAGTCAGGCTTCAAATCAAAGGTGCCAGGCCTGAGAAATGTACAGAGCGCAGCTGTGCTGAGGGCTGGCCAGGCGCAACACCAGTATCAGCCAGATTATAAAGCTCCTGGGGTTTGTTCGGAGTGAATTTTGACACATGCAGTCACAGCACAGCGTCCCCGCCACACCTCCCTTCTGAGAGCGTGAGCATCTCGTGGTCTTCCCTCTTTCACGTGTGCAGAAATGCACTCTTTTCACCCCCAACCCCCAAACATGCACTGTTTCCTCCTTGCTTCTCATGGGTGTTTGCAGATTCAAGCATGAAATCTCTACCAACAAATGCTTTTTACACGCTCTGCTGTGTGGCTTTGCTGTATACACTTATGGCCTAATTGCATCACTTCCCTGCAAATCCCTTCCTCAGGTGAGTGCCTTGCGCTCTTAGTCAGGGCACGCACACAATAAACATTTCATGCTCTATAGCTGTGCCCAGATAACCCACATATAACTCACACTTATGTGTACATCTCCACTTTTTAAGCACAAAGACATCGACTGCTCTATAATAAATTCATACTACAGACTGCATATATACAGGCAGCTTTTCCACACAGTCCATACAACTTCAAGTATAAATATACTAATTTTCTTTGCACAGACACACATGCACACACTTATTTTCCTTTCTCCGGAACAGACAAGCCTTTGTTGTTAGGCTGTCTCTGCTCCTCTGGTCTTTCTTTCCCCCCTTGTTTCTGACTCTGTTTTCCCTAATGCCTGTCTCTTCTGCTTGTTCAGGCTGTCAGCTAAGCTGCAAGGTGCTGCAGATGAGCTGCTTGAAATGATGTTTGGCCAAGGCCTTTTCCAGGGACAACGTGTGGCTTGTTAAAACGGGCTCCACGTCTGCTCTCTCAGTGAATCCCCCCGACCTCCATTTTAATGCAGCATTTTGATGAAACATCTTCCCCTAGCGGGATGCTCTGTGCTGCAAGGGCAAGGGACTGCGCTCCTCCTCGGGGAGGTGTGGTATCTCTTCCATCACTGTTGCGATAGCAAAAACCCTGACAACCGCTCTTGCCAACACCCTGCTCATGTCGAGACAGGCCAGGCGGCCGTATCCAGCCTGCTTAGGCTCACCCGCACACCTTGGCCCTGGGCGATGCGCTGCTGCCCCGTTCGTTTAATGGGTGGGTTGCTCATACGCTGGAGCTGAGGGAGCAGCAGAAAGCCAGGGAGCAACAAGCAGCAGGGAGTGAGTGATGTGGGCTCTTGGGCAGCCAGGAGGGGTTTCAGGGTGGCTTGCTGGCAACAGCAAAGGCTTGCAGCTTTTGGGAGAGCACAACTCAGGGTAGGGGGTCCCTGTTGCTGGAGCAGGGGCAGGTGGCCAGGCTGTGGTGCACTGCAGCATTAGGGAAGGGGAGGGAGGTGGTGAGGGTCTCCCTTCACCCCCATACTGAGCACTCAGCACTGCTCTCTGGCCACTCCTGGGGAGGTTTCTCGCACCTTGCTGCTGCCTGGTCTGCCCAGGGCTCTCAAGACGCAGCCTTGCTGGGGCTTTTGCAAGCGGTGGCTGCTGCTGCTGCGCTGGGCTGGGCTGGGCTGCCGCTGCCGTGGTGCAGAGCCCATACCCTGGGGAAAGGGCTTTAGCTCCGCTCCCCGCCCTCCCCCGCCAGATTTCAAGTGCTTTCCCAGCTGTGTTCTGCATTTAAATAACAGCTTCCTGCTGCTCAGAGTGAGTTATCTTGGGCTGAGAGACTGGGGCTGTAAGGAGATGCAGGGGTGGTACTGAGAGGTATGTGTTGGCTCTGTGGGATTCACCTGATGTAAAAACAGTTTCTGGCTTTGTGCACCTGAATGCCAGCAGTGTTCTGTCCTGGTGCTAAGGTGATGTGCAGCAAAAGGGGCTGTGCTAAGTGTCTGTCTCTCTTCTCTCTCTACACCAACCCCAAATGCACCCATGTGTTGTGGGAGGCTCTGCTGAAGCAGGGTGAATGGATGCCAACTCAGCTGAAATGGACACAGTGTGGTGCGGTGCGGTGTGGTGTGGGAGGGAGCCCTGCTTTTGTGGGTGTCTGACTCCATGGGAGGCACGGCCAGGCTCTGTGGTGCCCCTGAGGGCACTAACACTTTGCTCTAAACAGCCTTGAGGCTTTGAGAGCAACACTGGTGGCAGACCCTTGGATGAAATACATTGAAAGGCATCATCTCACTGAGATGCTGGCCTGCACTGGCTTGTTCCGGCAGTGCTGGGCCAGGAGCCTTCTTGATGCTGAACCCATTGTCCTCCCCTGCTGCTCTCAGTCTGCTGGGTCTCTCACTGAGGTTAGAGTTCTAAATTGGTCACATACTTTTCACTTTTTTGCCCTTTCTTATTTATTCCTTTTTGTTCAGAACAGACATGAGGCAGGAAGTGATGCCCAGCAAATGTACTGCCTCTCCTGCATGGTCTTCTCAGGACAGCTTACCTCCTCCGAGCAGTGACAGTGGTGCTACTTCCACTCGCTTCCCTCTATTCATGCCTTCATTGCAACTTTGTGGTGAGTCACAATAGTTATATTTATGTCTAACAGAGCCAGTTTTTGTGCAAATTGTTTTATTTTTCAGTGAGCTTTCATCTGCTCAGTCAGGGGATGGCAGCTGGTGCTGCCATGGTGGGGAGCATCTCCAGCTTGTTTTGCTCTGCCACTCCACTTGCCTCTTGCACAGGGTTCCCAGCCAAACCAAAGACAGGACCCCAAATGTATCTTGTGTAAAGCAATGGCTCCAGGTCCCCACCCCCAGCAGCTTGCTGACCTAGAGACCTCTGGGCATAAACAAAGCACAGTGTTAGTGGAAAATTGGTGCAGCCCCCAGAAGGTCCTTAGGAAACATGTGAGCCTGGATGGAGCCAGCTGTTCTGCGTGGGAAGGCGAGAGGTTAGCCCAGATGACACGGAGGAGAAAGGCGAGCCAGAGCTGGAGCACATTATTTGTCTTGTGGCCGAGAAGATGAGTGGCTTGGGCTGGATGTGGGTGAATGGCACTCAGCCACGTTTTAGTGAGTGATTCCAAGGCAAGCTGAAAGAGCCATAGATGTCAGCTCTTGTGAAAAGGATGTTGGAAACCCCACAGCCTCGGAAGGCTGATAGTGCAGTCTATTTCTATTTGTAACCATTAGCTGGGTCTTTGCACGAGCTTACTGTTGCCTGCAGTCTTAGCTTCACAGTGAAAGGCAGAAACCCAGTAAGCGGGCAGTCACACATGCTGTCTGATGCACAGCTCCTCCATTTGCTTCTGGACTGACTTTGTGCGATAGATAAGCATCCACACTACCCAAGGAGAGAAAAATCTCCCTTGAATCCTGAGGAGGTGATTCAGGTTGAAAATGTTATTTCAAACATAATCTATGTTGTGGGGTCTGGGCTGGATGTGGCTACAGACACTGTGAAACGTGTGCGTTAAGCCAGATGATTTGTTGGTGCTAATGGGGAGGCCACAGCTTTTTAGCCTCCTTATGAAATCCAGCTGGGCTCTGTATGTATGTGTTGGGTGTAATCTGGACTCGCACACTGAAAGCCCTCCCTCGTACCACTGCCATGGCTTCGAGACTCAAAGCAGAGGGTGAGGCAGCATCCTCATTGTGAAGTGAGTTAAAATGGTCCAGTTTTCCTTCAGAAGTTTCTGGGTGACCAGCCATGTTAACACAGCTGCAGCTGTGTCTCCACAGGGATAGTTTTTTTTCAAGCTGAAACCAAGAACAATTCCCTCAAAGATGCACTGAGGATAAAAGTGATTATGCTGGAAGGAGCAGTGTTGTTGCTTGAGTGGTGCTTTGGCTCAGACCTCTTCCCTCAAAACTGGAGAACTGTAGGATCAAACCTTAGTTTAGGCTGGAAGGGACACCGCTGAAGGCCATCTAGTCCAAGTCCCAGTGAACCCCCAAATGAAGCAGGTAGACTGTGAGGCATTGTTGTGTTGCAGAGTAACTTTGGAACTAAATCTTGGCTTAATGGGATTCAGCAGGACTTTTGTGGTAATGTAAAGAGGGGTCAGAGGTTTGGCTTGGCTGTGGATCGCATCCAGACTCTTGGATGCCCACGTCACATTCCAGAAGGGTGGTGGTGCTGGTCCAAGCACGATCCCTCACTTCATCATGGATAATGCTGCCTTTGCCATTCCCTGCTGTATCTGGCTGGGACAGTGTGCTCTGTGCCCATCACCGTGGTTGTGCTCTCCTTGCTTTGGCTGGGTGAATAATTGCCTCTTCTCCCTCTGAAGTGACTATATGTTAGTACAGTGGAGGAAGTACAAGGGCTGCATCACACGCTGCTTTGACCCCCCCCGATGAAAGGATGGTAGGAACGTGGTGTGTGGGGCAGGCATGTGTGGACCCAGAAGCAGAGCAGCTGGGAGAAGGCCACCTTTGATGTCCCACAGCTTCACGTGGGTGGTGGTTTTGCCTTGCTGCTGCTGCTCCCTTCTCCTGATGGTGTCCTACGCATCTCCCTTCCCACCCTTTGGAGCCAGGGGAAGAAAGGAAGGTGCTTAGAAAACTGCCTCTTTAGAAAGCAAATGTTCCTGCTAGCTAGAAGCAGTCATGCCCTGTTGTACCCTTGGTAGGAGGTGTATCTTGTCGCACAGAAGGTTAATGTGTCCAGCGTTTCTGCTCTCTGGGTCTCTGAGCACGTGCTCTCGGGGGCCCAAACCCTTCCCCAGACCTCCCAGGTTTGCATGAGTTTGCAACTGTGCTTCCTGCTACTGGTTGGTCTGGACGTACGAAGGGAACAAATGTCGGATGTTATTTAGCACTTCAGTCAGGTCGGGCTGCAGCCAGGAAGCGCAATGGTTCGTAATGGAGAACATATGGGATCTCACGCAAACACCCTCACTTGCTCCGTCCTCATTTCCCTGCCTGTAAAATGGAAATAATAATTCAGTACCTCAAAGAAGAATTGTGGGGCTTGCGTAACAAATTGAGATTTGCGAAATGCTCACAGACCTTCATCCAGAAGGGGCAGCAGGAGGGTGTTGTGTTTTTAATTGCAGGAGCATTGGTGGTCTGTCTCCTTCCCTTGCACCCGATGGAAAGGAGATGCTGGGTGGCCTGTTTGAGGGACAGGCCGTGGTGCACAGGGTCCTCAGCGTGTTCAGTGTCCCCTGACCACACGGGGACCTGTCGGGGTCCTGCTGTACTGGATGGGGACATAGCAGTGGGGTGACCTGCTTGTGACCATCTGCATGATGGCCACCCCACAGCCCTTGCGGTGACAGTACCCGAGGCGAGATCAGTCCCACGCGGAGGGGGTGTTGGATGGTCTCTCTGGTCCTGTCATCCCCATAGCTGTCTGGGTCTGTTTCTCACTGCTTGTGTGGAAAACTGGTACCCTCCCATGCAGCCATCCTTGCACATGTGTGCTCTACACCAAATGCTGACTCCAAGAGCAGTAACATTGCAAAAAGTCCCCACAGATAAGAGTATTTCCCCAGATAGTAACATAAAGTAAAAGTCAAGGGACTATCTATTTATTTATTTATTCCTCCTCCACCTCCTTTTTTTTTTAAAGTAAGGCTTTTTATTTTGCTTTCAAGGAAAGCAGTACTTATCTTTATCTTAGAGCTGTTTTTAAAAAATCGTTTTCCATTTCCGTGCTGACCTTTCCGAGGCAGATGAAAGGAACAGCCTTTAGAGAAGAGAGCTGGGTAAGGCAGAAACCCCTCCTCGTCCAGGGCACTGCATCCTCACTCCCTCCATCCCTTGCTCTTGGCGTTGTTTTCTGGGGGAGGAGGACATTGGCTCTGTTCTCTTTTCTGATTGACAGGCTCTGACACACACAACACCCCCCCACTCCCCCAAAACACACACACACCGAATTGGTTGATATTTGCTTGGTCTGTTTTCTCCCGCTGAGCCCAACACACTGATGTGACAAGCTTGAGGCTCAAGACCCTTCAAGAGCGGCAGTCTGGGCTCCCGTAACACAGGAGGTCCTCTCCAGTCTTCTGTGGCAGGGGTTGTAAGAAGTCCTCCTGGTGCCCAAAGCCACCTGAGAAGCACGGTGGCTGAGCTGCACTGTGACCAGTGGTGTTTGCGTTTGGTTGGGGCGAGACCGTGTCTCCCAGCGTTCCACTATGGCTTTAAAACCTGGAAGTGTGAGCATGCAGCACAAAGAACTTGTGCCCGAAAACCCAGCTGCCGCTGGCCAGGGAAACCAAACGGCTGGGAGAGCTCCTGGGGCTGACAGCACGAAAGAGGGTCCCTGGCAGCCCCCCGAGAGCCAGGGATGGGGCCGGCACTGTTGCCGGGCCAGAGACTCATCCTGGCAATCCTGCATGGTAGCTGGTGAAAATCTGTCAAAGCTGAGATGCACTGAGCAAACCAACTCGCCAGTAAATGAAGTGGCATTTTTCCAGGGAAATTTTTGCTCAGCAGAAACTGTGCAGCTGCATCTGATACGGACTCTGTAAATGGCCATTAGCCTGTTGCGGATGAGAGCAATATAATTGAATTTAAGGAAAAGGTTTAGGAGGGAATAAACTTTTTCTTTTGCATAGTTTCCCAGAAACTCTCCCCCCCCCCCCCCCCAGTTGATAGCTGAAAATGTCAGTAGGTTGCAGTTAATACATGGAGATAACAATAAGAACCAAGAGAGGGCAAATGTGAAGGAAAACTAAGGATGTCCATCTTCACTAGAGCTGGGCATATGTAGCAATAAACGTTCACAAAATGTGCTTGTGAATAAAACATGCAGCCTGTCTTTCTTAGCAATTGTGACCCATTTTATTCCCAAACACTCCGTTGAAAAAAATTTTCTACCCACAAAGATGTTCACAAAAGCAAGCTATCTTTTAGAGTAATGTGAATAAAAATAATTGAATGCTCAGGCTGGTGTTATTCTCAAAGCCGTTTTGAAGAGCCCTATCAGTTGCATAATAGGCTTGTGGAACAATTCGGCATGATTGCAAATAACTCACGACGAGGAGAGGATGCTTCTCTTGCCTATCAAGCATGGTGCCTAGCTAGAAGCGATACAGGATGACTTACATGACCAATGGCATAATGTAAACGGTGAGTGAGGAGTAGGATATTTTTCAGCAGAAGGGTCCCAACTAAGCCATATGTTAAAATGCCTTCATGCAAACTGCTTGTCACAGCCATCCGAAAAGCAATCCCGTCTGTAAGTAGACAGGCTGGTGGCTGATAATTCAGGGACAGATAACGGGGTGCATTTGTCAGGATTTATCTGCAGTGAGCAATTTGATCAGCTTTAATCATATGTGACAGCAATGTGAAATGTAAAGTTGTGGTCAATCAGTTTGAATTAATCTCTCCATCAATGTCACTGAACCGAGGATCAAGGCAAGTTGGTGTTATTTTTCTTGCTTAGCCCATTGCCAAGAGGAACGGCTCTCCCTGCCCACCTTTCCTGCACTGAACTGCGTTCCTCTTTGTGGGCCTTCCCTGCCCACGGTAACAAAGGCAGAGATGGAAATGAGCTATTGGTTCACACAGAGTCCATTCACCTCTGGCTGTTCCAAAGTCCTCTCCAGTGGGATTTTCATTTTTTTCCATGTGTAGCAGCAAGTTGCATTTCGTACGCCTAAAACGCCTGGGCTTTCCCGGCATCTCCCGGATGGCTATTACACATTAAACTATAATTGCACCATCAGGGAGTTTTCCTTTCTGATGCTCTGCCAACATGTTCCCTTTAAAAAAATTGTATCTATCGGGGTTAGCAGCTTGGGCAGGAAATAATCCAGACAAATGCAAGCTGCCCCATCTTCGGGCCAATTAATCTGAAACAGATATCCAGTGAGAGGGTGATAGCGGAAACGCTGAATGAGATCTGTGGGGAGCGGACGGCAATTTAGCCAGGCTGTAAACTTGCAATTCAGATGCTGGCAGCAGCGCTCGGTGATTATGGGCTATGGAGAGGGCAGAAGAGGACTCTGCTGCAGTGGGCGAGGGATGATGCGTCTGCAGGCAGCGCCTACAACGCTGTGCGCTTCAGGCATCCCAGGGCCAGCTCCATATTGGCAAACGGCTAGTCATTTCTAGAGAAAAAGGCCAGCAAAGCTGCTAAGCTAGAACAGCATTCTGGTGGAAATAACCTGTTGGTAAAGTGCGGGAGAGAAGCCTGCGTTGCTCGGACCCCTGCCCGGGAAACAGTTTTCCACGCGGCGCAGCACAGCCTAAAGGGCTTCCCCAGGCAGGGGCCGGATCTTGGTAATGCATAGGGCATCCGTGGAAAATTGAGAACGGCACTTTCTGGGCAGAAGCTCTTGTGGGAAGCTGGGTGTCTGCCTGGACGGGGCAGTGTGGACTGCAGCAGAGCCCACGGGTAGGGAAGTTGTGAGAGCCTTGTTCCTCTGCTCTGGAAACTCAGCAGAGTCTGCTGCCACTAGTAATTCCTGGCAACCCACTGGCAGGACGATAAATTGAGAAAACACGAACTAACTTAAAACATGCCAAAGCGAAAAGGAAAAGCCCTATTTTTCATTTTCTTTACTCCATCTATGAGGATTTGATACTTTGGCTTAGAAAGGAATGAAAAATTGTTCCAAATGCTTCGTTTTGACAATACTGAAATTAAACCTTTTGGCTGCCTGAAGATTTGGTTGGTCACTCTTTTTTGGTTTTTTACATGAAAGCTATGCAGGCTCTGATGAGCCCATGAAGGTTTTGGAGCCATCAGATCTGTATCTATGTTGGAAAAAGCATTAGCAGTTGTACTCGGGTGCAGCATCAGCCCATCACCAGTAGAAAAGCCGGGGGGGGGGGCACAGGATGGGGGCATGACTTTCTCCAAAGAGTGCCATGAAGTCTGTGATAAGATTAGTAGTAATCTGATGAAAATTAACCAATGGGGGAGGAACGTATTTGGGAAAAGTTTGATAGTGAGGTCTAGTAGTAAGAAGGGGATTACCCTGACATAATGAATGCCTTTGCACTACAAATTGATTTGGGAAAAAAACCCCCACAAACAAGTTTTCACTCATTCTCTCTCTCTTGTTCGACTTGTAGTTATAATGCAAATAACACAATAGCTATAAACCCTTTCTCAGAAGCTCTTTTTCCATTCCTGACCCTACCTTAGAAAAAACCTCTTCTTCCATTCCTGACCCTACCTTAGAAAAAAACCTCAAAGCAACAGAAAACCTTAGACAAAAATGTTCAGGAATGGGTAGCATGCAATATTTTTATATAGATTTTAGTCCTGCTAGTTGTGCTCTTTAAGAATGAATTGGATGCAGCAGGGAGGTCAGCAAGAGCTGTTGTTAATAGCCATTCTCTTTCAAGACACACAGAAGAAAACCCCAAACACATTCCCTTTATGAAGTATATAGCTGAAATTATAGGAACTGCTATCCAAATTGCAAGCGGTACAAAAAGTGGGTCAGGTACCTGAGCTATGGGAGGAGAGGTGTGACCAGAGAAGAGAGTAACTGAGTGTAAGCACAGGAGGCCAGCGCGGCGCGAGGGAGGAAGCTGTATCATTTTGTGCAGAAAAGCCACAAAAATATCACAGAAGCAGATAAAGGAGGATGTAAGCAAACTTCAAACAAGGGCTTGTAGCACCACTTTAGAGAGTTTTAGAGGAAATGAGCCTGAAATAGTGAATGGGAAATCTCTCCTTTGTTTCCCTTCTGTGTTTAGGAAAACAGGCTTTACTGTTGCTTGCATCCACAGCCCTTCTTCCAAGGAGAGGGAGACGTGCCCTGTAAGTGGCTCACTGTGTGCCCTGCTGCAGGACAGGCAGGCTGCAAGGGCATGGCAGTGTGTGTGGGGGGGGGGGTGCTGGGGGGCAGCCAGGGCACTTGTTTTCTCTCTAACCCCCTGCTCCCCAGTTGCTCAAAATGCTCATCTTTCAAGCAATGGTCACTATTCCAGGCTGGGTCTGTGCAAAAAGGTTGCCTTCTCTGGAAAACGGGAAGAAATGTGGTTCAACCAATTATTAGGAAGAAAGTAGGGATGTTCTTAGCAGCCTTTTGGCCAAAACCTGGGAGAATGAAAGGCTAAAATTAGGTAGGGAAGTAACCTCTGCTACGACGAGCTCTCTCAGCTTATGCCTGCAAAGTTGGCTTTCTTTTGAGCACATTTTGATTGCTTTAAAGTCATGTACTGTGCGTGCATGGTACTTTTTTGTGTGGCTAAGCTCTCACAGTGAGCAGCTGAACAAGGCTTTGCAGTCTGCATGAGTGGCTGATTCCCCTGCACAGTGACAAGTCTGGTTAAATGTATCGTGGGCTGTGCAAAATGCACGTAGAGCTGCGGTCTGACCCCCTGCAAAGCTTGGAGAGGGGCAGAAGACCCTATTCTGCAGCTCTTTGGCACTTCTTAGGGGCAAAGAGCGTGCTGCTGAAATGGCTGGCAGGACAGCTGGGGAAGATGCCCTCCCCCAGGGCTTTAGGAACCCTGCAGCTGCTAGCGGTCCTGGAGGACTTCTCTTAGACCTTTCAGGGAAAATGTGGTGGACAAGAGATATAAAAGCCAAAGCACTGGGAGATGGTAAAGCATGTGGAATATTCTGCTCTTTGGGCAAACAGACGTGATGTCCACAGCTACTTCTGGTGGGCAGCAGTGCTTCAGAGACCTGCAGAACGAAAACTCCCATTTTCCTTCTGTTTTTCTTGAAAGACAAAAATAAAACAAGCCTTCCTTTCCTCACAAACTAGGGAAAACTGTAGAAAAGGACAGCGAGGGGAATGGCTGCTTTCTTTGGGACGGGAGGCAGGATTTCTAGCCAGGGCGGGTGGGGAGGCAGCCGAAGGGTACGAGCGACTTGCCCGAGCCATGGCGTGCTGCTGGGCTGAGGCTGCACCCAAGCACCTTGCTCTCACGCTGCCCATCTCCCCTGTGCTCTCTCCTTTCACACCGCAGGGGCGCAGCGCCTGACCCACCCACCCCCCCCCCCATCTCTGTCTGTGCAAGCACTGGTGTGTCAGCATCTGCCATAGGCATTCAATCCATTAGCCCCCGGGTGCCCCATGGGGTGCCGGCTTCTGGCCCCCCACAGACAGCAATTTCGTGCACGTGGCCATCGCCAGCCCCCCAGGCAAAGGGGGGAAGGGGCTCAAGCCCAACACAGGGGTTTCTGGGTGCAGCAAGGGGGGACAAGCAGAAATGGAGGCCAGAGGGGAGCGGCGAGGAGGAGAAACAAATCCATCCTGCTCTTGGGCACGTCGGGAGGGAAAGTGGGTACCCCCCCAAGAGCCAGGGTAGGCTGCTTCACATTTTTCCTGCTCAACAAGTCAGCACAGAAATCCCTACCAGAGTCAGTCCTTTTGGACTGCTTGACCACTGCTTCCCTCCATAGCCCGCTGCTTCCTCTTTTCCCTGTGGGAAGGGAGCAGCACCCTCAGAGGGCTGGGTAGCACCTCGAGATGTTCGGGAGCTCAGTCTGGGGGCCTCTGTCACGCGCTGCAGCCCTGGTCTGGCTGGAGGACAGGATGCGTAACAGGAGCTGGCAGTGCCACGTCTGGCATCCCGTGGGATGGGAAGCTCGGTCTGAACCAAAGGGGCCATTTAGTGTTGTGAATTATTGAGTGCTTCGCAACGTGGAGGAGCCGAGTGAGCCAGCTGAGGTCGGGCAATCTGTGCGCCGCTTTTAGAAATGCTGGCTGACCAGGGGCCAAAACAGTCCTCCACCCCAGCAAAGCTGCGGTGCACAGGCTAGAGCCCCCCGCAGCGAGGTGGGGATGCGGAGGCTGACGCGAGGCAATGCCGGGGGTCTTGCTGGCAGTGGGAGCGAAGGAGGTGGGGACGCACTCTCCCTCCGGGGCTGGGGAGAGCAGCCTGGGCAGTGAGCTGTGAGCCCGCTGCTGGTGCTTAATATTTATTAATGACTTGGAAAAGTGGGGGAAGCAGTGAAGCAGCAAGTTTTGCAGATGGCATGAAATTATTTAGGTTAGAGAAGACTGTGCAGGCAGCCGGTGGGACTTACCCAAGGTAGGCGAAGGGGCAGGAGAACCTTGCTGTTGACAAACACGTTGGAGAAGGCTGCCTCCGTGCTGCCGCCGCCTCGCTGGGTTCTCAATTGAACGCAGCTGCCTGGGTGACAGTGGGGGGAGGCTGGGTGTCACCGCACACAGTTCAGTGGGAACATCTGCTCAGTCTGTAGCAGCCGTCTCAAAAGAGAACAAAATGGCTGGCTATATAAAGAACAGGATAAAAAAAAAAAACACGCTGAAAATACCACCTTTCTGCTGTCTAAGCAGAGCAGGTGAATTATGGGCTGGAGTCATCCTCTTGTTGCACGAGTAACGTAGATGAAGAACAGGCAGCAAAAATGGGCAAAGAAAATGATGGATGCAGAGAAACTGAAAATAGCGGCTGTCTTCTTCCCACTTGTACAAGGAGGATTGTGGTGAGGTGTTTGAAAAATAAAGACAAATCAGTTTATCCTCCTAAATAAGCCACAATCAAAGAGACATCCATTGACACTGATGGACAAAATGGCTAATGGGGGCAAAGGGATAGACACTTTTAAGCAGTGCATCCTCAGCCCGGGGGATGAGATGTTGCGAGACGCATCGTGCGTGCCAAGAGCCCAGCATGATTCAGGGTAGGACTGGACGTGCAAGTGAATCACAAAGACATTCATATTTTGTGTCGGGGTTAGGAGGTGGCATCGCAGGTACCGGGGTGCAACTCCTAAGAATTGCCCTCGAGGCTCCCTGCAGCTTTTCCTTGAGGCGTGCTAGCAGCCACAGTGCAAAGGTGATGCTGAGCTGGGAGGGCAGGTGAGTGGCCCCCTCAGCGGCACGAGGCTGTCAGCCAGAATGTGGGAGCCATCACCACGTCTGACAACTTCACAAAAGAGGACTGAGGCGGTGGGCTGTACCACCAACATAGCTGGGGGCAAGAGGCAGAGAAGATTGGGGTTTACATCAAAACGCCTGCTAATCCTTGCCTCTCCACCTACCTGTCGGCACCCGGGACTGAGGTTCAGTCTTTTCCCTGTGGAAGGGTGGCAGCATCTCTTTGCATGGGGCTTTTGCTGCCTGGTGCAGACAGCTGCAGGATCAATGCAGCCTGCAAAGGTTGGGCCTTGGCAGCTAATGGAGAAAAACATGAGTTTCAAATAGCTCGTCTTGGAGATGCATATATTTGTAACACTGAAAAGGAGCTGTTTATCACCTGGGATCTTAAAGCAGTGGGGGCTGTAAACAGCATTTGGTCCATCGCACAGGTCTGTTTCACTCCTTCAGAGCAAGGCAAGGGAAGTCATTGATCATCACGGGCGCTCGCTGCACCGCTTCGTAAAATTCTTCTAGGGTGGTTAAAATACTCAAGCAAGACAAGCCTTCGCCTCCGATACGGTTAGGAAATGTGACCTAGTTAAGCCCAGCCGTTTTTGAGTGCGATGAAATGGAAGCGACTCGCGCTTGCTGAAATTTGACACCAGAAATAGGGCCTTTGCGGCTCTCCTGGTCAGCAGAGCCACCGAGCCCGCAGAGCGTGCGCCGGTGGGTCGGTGGGTGCACAAGGCAGCACACTGCCACGGCAGCCTCCCTATCTGCTGCCGCCCTGATGGGCGCCAGGGACAGCCCTGGCCATCCCCCCTCGGTGCCTCACTCTCCTCCATGAAATCCAATTAAAGGGTGAAATGAATTTCGGAGTCTCTGCTAGGGGCCGGGAAATGTCCGTGCGAGGGGGAAAAAAAGGCCTGTCTGCTGGTGCCGGAGCAGCAGAGAAGTGGCTCTGGTCTCATTTGAAGCCCAGCCCCACTGAAAAGCTGCTGCAGCGGCTGCAAGGGAGCTATAAACGTACCACGCAATAACGTTATCGCTTTGATGGATGCTGTAAAGGCTTTGAATGCCTTTCTTTTTTTTTTTCTTTTACACTGTGGCCTTGTACCTTGCAGCCTCCCTTGCTGTAATGTGCCGGTTTCTTTTGTAACTCAAATCCTGCCCCTTCCTCTCTCCCTCTCTCTTTTAATGGGCAGAATACCTTTGTTTGCTGTCCCTTTCCTGGAGAAAAAAATAAATACTCTACCATTTGAGGAAAAAAAAGACTTTCTCCTCTCCTCTTGCTGCTTCCAGGGCACGTTTATGCCTCTCCAACACTGATTAGGGCAGAGGTGACCAGAAAGGCGCTCTGGTGCAATCTGCTCAAGTGCCTGGAGCTCTTCTCTTGGAGAGGGACTGGCCTTGTGCGGACTGCAGGCTCCTCATGCCTCTGTAAGAGAAAGAAACTTCTTGGTGCTGAAAGTCATTGGTTTTGGCATTTCTTCCTCAGAAATAGTTTGCCTTTTGACAGTGTTATGCTTGCGGCAGCCCACTCGAATGCACTGCTGATGTCTTGGACCCTCCATGGGACTGGTATGAGAGCTTGGGAGTGCACCACGGTGATGTGACCTCGATTTGCCATTTTAGGAGTGCTGTGCAAGTGGCTGGACTGGCTGATGCAATGGATCCTTTCCCAGAAGGATCCCCTCCATCCTCCCTCACTTCTCAGCAGCTTTCCTCCATCCTTCTCTCCCTGGTGCTTTTCCACTGTGCACCCTCAGGCTGTGGAGCCTCACTGCTGCCAGTTAGGATGGAGGCCAAAAGCACAGAGGGGTTTGCAAAGCAATTGGGTTCAGAGGAGAAAAGGTCCCTGAAGACTACTAAAGTTGCAGGCGCAGCCCCTGGCTCAAGGAGTTTCTACGCTGTGGACTGCCAGAGGCTGGGAGGGCCCTGTGGGGAAAGTCACACTCTACGCCTGTCCTGGTCTTTCTGCACTTTTTCCTTGAACGTCTGCTCCTGGCCACTGCTGCAGGCAGTGTACCAAGCTGGATGCCCACCAGTCTGGTGAAGTGTGGTCATTCTTACGTCCTGCTCTCCTGCAGTTTTCTGATTTTGTTCACCCTCCTTCTATCTCTCCGTTTGTTTCCCTGCTAGGATGACTTCTCTTTCCCACTCTGCTCTGGCCCTGTTCTCGCCTTATACGATTTGTTTCAACGTTCAGCCCTTGCTTGGCTTTGGCTGTGGGTGACTCATTCTCCGTGCCTCGCCTCGGTCCCACCTCTTGGCTGTCTCTTGGACATTGGCTCTGCGCTGCATCATTCAAATGTAGCCTGCCTGAAAACGAAGCCCTGCTCTGTCCCCTGACACAGCTGCTTTAGAGCAAAAACCTGCCTTCCCTGGAGAGCTGAGGCTTCTCCAAGGGCACAGTGGGCTCCCCAGTGGATAGCATCAACAACAAGGCATTGGTACAGTCCTCTCCTCCTATCCATATCCTAAAGGTAACTTTAACTACCTCCCAGTCAACCTGGAGTCACAAGAGCAGCAGAGGGACGGAGCAGCACAAGCTCCTGCTGTGCTCATTGGGCTGTCCCTGGGTACTCAGTCATGGAGATTTTCACGGCTCGTTGGGTGCAAGGAGCCATGCACGGCCAGCCACGTGCTTGCACTGCTGCCCTGTGGCTCAATCCCTGCTCCAGCACCCACATCCCGAACGTGCCTTGCTCAGCGCGCTCTGCCTGCCTCACTCTCTTCATCACCCGCCCTGCTGCAGGGCAGCGCAGCTTCTCTGATGAAATCCCTTCTCATGGGAGGAGAGGGAGGGAGAGAGCTGCTTTGTGCTACCTGAGGCCCTGCTGAGAAGAAGGGCTGCCCCATCCCTGTTTGTTTCACAAACCAGGTCCCCTGGAGACCCCAGTTCCTCAGGGACACTGAGCACAGGGAGACCACTGCAGGAGGATGCATTTGTACCCATAAGGATGGAGTAAGAGTATCATTTCTTTTAGTCTTACTTCCAAGTTTACTCCCATGTAGGGCTTTGGAGTAAGATGTAGCTGGTCAGCAAGGATATAAAATCTAACAAAAGGAGAAGGTTGTGTTTCAGGCCAGTACCATTAGACTAGGCAAAACTTGATGAATGTGTTTTCGTTCTTCCCTCCTCTCCTTAAATGAATTCAGACCAGGCCAATATTTCCTTCTTAGTGAGGGATTTCTGAGGTTCTGACTCCACGGAAAGTTTGACTGGCGTGGGTGCACGGCCAATTTTTGAAGACAGCGTTTGTTGAGGGTTTGCTCAGTGCTTGGAGTATAAAACTGAACTAAACATATACATTCAGTTGCTATGCTAAGAGTAACGGCTTTATGTGTGTACTGTCCAAACACACAGGAAGGACTCTGCTGCTGCGAACCCAAACCCACTGGCCAATGCAGATTTGCAGTTGAATAACATCTGTGCTGGGGAGAGACAAAACCCAGGTGCATTTCCAAGTGAAGACTTCCACAGCTTCTTAATGTCAATAATAAGTCATTTTATAGGTGCTTTTCACCTTGAAGCGTCTCCAAATGCTTTGTAGTTCTGTGTGTATATATGATCATTTGCCCAGCGATGAAGGGGAGGCTCTGGGGTGGGGTGCAGCAGCCATTCTGTGTTTATCTACAGTGCCCTTGGGCACCTTCTCCTCCTTTCAGAGCCCTGCAGTGCACACGCAGTGTTGTTAGCTCTCTCTAACTTCCTCCTCCAACCTCCTCCCCCTGCATTTCTCTAGGCTTTCTCCATATCCCTCCTTGCATCCCTTGCTCCCACTCTTGCCCTTCTGTGCTGTGTTTCTTGTGCCTGGACAGCCCTCCCTGCTCTCACCTGTGCATGCACTATTCCTCTTCCTTGGCAGTCCTCTGCAAAACTGTCCTCCTGAAGCACTCCCCCCTTCCTTCCTCTCCTCCAGACTCCTCCACACTTGAACTCTTAACTTTCAGTTGAATTTGCATGCCATGCCTGTTTCAGCTTCCATGCCACCCGGGACAGCAAAGATGTTTTATCTGCAGTGACAAATTGCTGCGTAAAGTTACAGTGCTACATGAAAAGAACAACCACCCTAACAGTGTTGCAACCTGATGGCCATGATATGCTGGGGAAAAGAAGGTTAAAGAAAACAAAGCTCAGTGCTGATATATTAAGGTCTGAAAGCAAAGAAACGTACTTAAAAGGTTTCCTTATCTAATGCTTTGCATCTAGACACTTTCTGAGATCATCTGTTGATTCCCAGAGTCTCCTGTTATAGGCAGAGGAAGGACGAACTTCCTTGCACCTCAGGGGTGGCCAGAGCATACTGATCTTAAGAGCCATCTAGTAAATCTCCATGGGGCTGAGGCTGAGGTTCCCAGCTTTCAATTATACCAATTTAAATTGTCTCAAGTGAGGAGTCTAATGCCATGTGCCTAACCTCACCCAGCCCCTACCACCTGATCCTCTGCCATAGCTGTTCACCTTAATTTTTGCTTCTGGGCTGGGCTTCTTTGGGATTTCAGATGACTTTACAAGAGTGAGCACTGCATGGAGTGCTAGGCAGTTGGCAAGAAAGCTGCCCTGAGCTGCTGCTCATCATCTATCTGGCACTTGTAAATCACAGTTTTCCACCCTTCTCCATGCCTTTGTCCCAAGCTTCATCTCTACCTCTTCAACACAGAGAGTCATTTCTCATGTGCTTGTGTAGCACCTCGCACTGCAGGAGTGAGGTCTCTACGTGCAACAGCAGTAACGGTCGGGTAGTAAGTGATCTCCTTCCACCCTGGGCAGGAGCAGAGCTGATCTCAGTGCAGCAGGCAGCTTGGAGACTTTGTCCCATTCCTCCATAGACATGGTGGATAGTCTGACTCATGTGGCATGCGTCCATTAGAAACAGGCTTGGGATTGTCCTCACCAATTGCCAGAACAAAATGAGCTGGAAGGTAGCCAGGGGACAGTACCAAGCCTCAGCTGTGAGTTCTTCTAGTCAGCGGAACAAGGAAAACCAGATAGCTTTGACAGCTCAAAGGTAACTGAATAACATCAATGCGAAATCTTAGGTTGTTGAATGAGACAGACACGTGAGGATGGTGGAAAATAGGACTGAAAGGGACTTTCTGTATCATATTGCCCAATTCCCTGTTGTTTGGGGTAGCTATGGTACCTGTGAAGAACTGCCTCACCTCTGCGTTAAAACAAGTTGGGATTTTTGTCCCAATAAAACCTCCTGGAAGGCAATCCCAGAAATGCACTTCCTGGACATTCAGGACCTTCTTCTAATTTCCAGCTGAAATGTATTCCTCGCAAATTTATAGGCACTTGTTCTTGTGCCAGTGCTGCCCTTTCACTCAAATAGCTCTTCTCTCTTCCTGGTACTTCCCTCTGGGGTATTTGTAAGCAACAAAATATATCTTCCCAGCCTGCATTTTGCTAGACTCAAGAAACCAAGCTCATTTAGTCTCTTCTTGTAGAAGAAAGCTCTCTCCTCCCCTGGTCATCCTAAGAGATAAAGGTGCAGAAAAGGCAATTTTAAATTATTTCATCTTTTATAGGGACATACAATATTCTGTACTTCTGTGATGGCATTAAAATCTTGCTAGTTCTATTAGAAATCCCTCATCTGACATGTCTTCAGTTCGCATTTGTCTTCCTCACATCTGCATGCTATTGCCAGCTTAAAGTCATTTGATCGGCTAGTGCGCTCAGGTCTTTCTCCTCCTCTGTCACTTCCAACTGATGAGCTCCCAGCTGGTAGCAAAGATTCTCATTATTACTCCCTCAGGGCACGACCTCGCATTTTGTACTATTAAATTTGATTCCATCTCTATTGCTTCTGTCCCTTTTTGGTAGGAAAACTGCTCTGATTAGTCACCGTATAATGCCTTAGAGACCTAAAGACATATTCACTATATTTTTATTTTTAGAAACTGTTTGCTGTTTCAGTATTTTCATTCAGTGAATGATGCTGATGTCTCTCTGTATTACCACATCTTTCTAACAGAAACTCCAGGCTGATGTGGAGAAGGGCAGGGGAAGATTGCCTCCCAGATGAAATATATGGCAAGAACAGGTATATTTCCAAACTGTTTCAAGGAAATAATTTTTTAAGTTATTTGTCACTCTGCTGCACTGTCCAATCAACAGCAAACCACAAACGTACCGGTATGAAAATGCTCTGTTTTACCTAACTATTTTTGCAAAGTGATCCACCGTTGCTGTGACTGAATTTACTGTGTCTCGCTGCCGGGACACAGCTCTCATCTGCAGAGCTGCCACAGTGATGGCTCCCAGCACTTTGGTTTTTAACCATTAGAACTATTTTTATGATGTTCAAAGTACTTCAGAAACAACTGTCTTTATTGCTTGATTGTTGCACTCAATTACTGTGGCAGTGGGCAGTTTATGAAGATCTGCCATGGTGATGAGAATTCATTTATTCTAAGCTCTCTTTCTCAATTACAAATAATGCTATATGGAGATGGTTTTACCCAGAGAAGGTCTGATGTAATTCAAAACAGTCCCCATGTCCTTAAGATGCTGTAGCAGCTCTGAAGAGTGTCTGACGCTGCTGGTGCTTTGTAAGAAGACACCTTTGCGTGCTGAGGAAAATTGCCACCGCAAGAACTATTTTATGGAAAAATGTATCTCAGGAAACAGGTGGGGGGAGGTGCACACAACAATACTGCAGAATTTTATTTCCCATGTCTAAATTGTCTGGTATATGTTTGTGAGGTGTTTCACAGGGCTGTGAGCTCTTTACTGGCTTTGTAGGTGTTTGAGCAGCACCTAAAGCAATGGGACATCCTGCCCTGAGGGGACCTCTGCAAAGTCCATCTCTGCAAGTGAGGTTACTTTGGCCGCTTGTAAGCCAGAAAAGGCTGATGCATGTAGGGAGCTGCAGTACCAACACGGTATTAGTATCAATGGTGGTTTCAATTTCTTCTCACTTACGCAAATGGGGCACATCCCAGAGGCACATGACAATTTGCCATGGTGGTCTTCAGATGGACAAAATTCAGTTCTCATGAAAGAACTGAATTATCTTTCCACAGTGTGTTCTGCATATGTTCTGAGGATCCCCTCTGTGTTGGGATGCCGTGGGGATGGGGTGTCTGAGGGGAGGGCTCGCTGTGTGCCTGTGAGATGGGTGTTGGTGGCACCTCAACGCCCTGCTCAAAGCGTCAGAGAGGCAGGATCTCTATGCACCCTTTCAGGCTGTGCATCATGGTTTTTTGCTGGCAAAGACTGTATTTCCTGCCTCATCCAGACATGCTAACAAGGCACCCATGACATCTGACAGGGCATACCTATGGAGATATGAAAGAAATAGCACAGGGAGAGGGAAGGCAAAGCATGGTTTTGGAAGCACGAGAACTTCTGACACATTAATCTGGTGAATAACTCCCTGCCAACAGAATTTCACTAAACCACTGAGCTGAATCATGTTGCAGATGGCATCATCTTCCAAAGTGCTAGCAGAACACAGGGCTCAACCTTCAGTGGCCATGCATCGCTATTTCTGATCCAGCACAACACGACGCCTCTAAAAGACAGAGCTTGTAATAACTGTAGCTCAGGAAAAAAAAGAAAAACCAAACCCAAACCTGTCTGAGATCTGAATAGCTGGCTTGCAGAGGGAGAATTGCCCATTTTGCTCAGCGCAGCAGTGAAGATGGGCTTATAGGATAAAGAGCACCACATGTTCTGATAGACTGCGAGATCCGCTTTGATGCCTTTTTGTAAGAGTAAAATCCCGACTGGCATTTCTGAGTGGAAGGCGAAGGTGCTAAGCTTGATAAAGTAGACCCAGTCATGACACAAGCAGAAGGAGAAGGAAGAGATTGCATGTCAGCTGGGAGCCTCCATTTATGTTATTTCATGGCTGCAGGAAGAATTTAGGCTTGAAACATTGTTTTAAATACTAAAACCAGTGCGACCTGATGCCAGAATGGATAAATAGTAGGGCTCTTGGGCATGTGATCTCTGGTACCAGAAGCTACGTATGTCTGCATTACCTCAGCCTAAGGTCTTTTGGGCACCTGAATGTAGGTGCCCATCCTAGCCATGTCTCAGCTTTTCAGTAAGAAGAGATTAATGGTCCCCACCTCCCTCCACCTGATTTCCATACAGGAGGACACACTGGCTCCAGGTGGGAGCTGTGTGTGCTCATCCCTGAGGAGAGCCACAGCACACATCCGAGGCATTCTCCAGGTAGCTCTAAAATATAAGCGCCTTTCCTGGGGGGCTGGGGTCTGGCAGCCTGGTCTCAGCTGGAGTTTCACAGGAAGCAGAGCTGAGATTTCCATCACCCTGGTTTCCCAAGGAGGGACAGGCCTCCCAAGGACGCTGGTACCTGTCTCCTGGGCTTTACCCTGGCATCTGGCCCAGAGCTACCACTGAGAAGTCTTTACAAAAGATGGCCAGCTTCTGTTAGTCATCTTCTGCACACACACCCTGGCATAATGATGCTAAAAGAACAATGCTAAGGGTTGCAAAAGCAAGCCCTCCACAAGCAGGAAGGCAATGGAGCAAAGCCAGAATAATGGTTGCCTTGTGCAATCTTATTTTGGGCTCTATGAGCATTTAACTCGCCTGCTATTTTAGCCCCTGGAGCCCTGCCTTTCTTAGTGCACAGACTGCAGCTGCAGAGGGGCTGAACAGCAAAACATGAGGATGGAGGAGGCTATTGCCAGTTGACCTATGCTCCTCTCATTGGAGAAGCTGGAAGGCATGTAGTCATTGAGGTGGAGGCTGAAGGAAGAGACTGTCTCACTGGCAAGACATCGAAGTGCTGTCCCAGACAGCTGGACTTTCTCCCTGCCTCTGCTGCCGCATGCCTGTGGGATATCACGGACATCACTTCAACCAGGCGTTCGCAGGTATTCACTGCCTCTGTGTGCTCTTGTTTCCCAGTGCCCATCTTGAAATCCTAGGGGTGCTGATCTCCACAGTGACGGAGATCAGTGAGAGCCCTGCTCTGAACCTTGAATGCTATGCTAACGTGCTGGTCCCTGGGTAGGCGGACCCTCGGCAGCTCAAAGAGGGTATCAGAAACGACTGCCTCTTCCCATCAGGTGGTGAACTGGTGATAACAAATGCAGGAGTTGCTGTAAGCACTTCAGCATTGTAATGGTGTTATAGAAGAACCTAAGAGGAAATTAATAGGACCAGAGTAACCGGATTTGAATATCATGTAGTACAAAAGGCTGAGGAATCCATCAGCCCGAGGCAAGACCTCTCACAGAAAGATGTCAGCCCAGCCAGTTAAAGTCAGGCAGCATTAGAAGAAACTGAATATAATGCCAACCTGCATAACAGACACTGCTACCACCTACCACAGTAATGAGATTTCATAAAGAAAAGCCCATCTCGGTGGCTTCCAGAAGGATTTCCTTTAGCAGACAGCTGGACACCTGGGCTGATTAAACTCAGATACAAGTTTGAGCAACTGGAACAGCCTATCACGTTTTACTGTACCCAGGCAGTTCTAGCTAAAAAAGATGCAGCAAACACATCCAGTCCATTTTTAGCTCATCTCTGAATGTATACACACTGTGAGATAAAGAACCATTTAGTCCCTGAAATGAACATAATGCAGCACAGGACCCATTAGCAGTCCTTCCATGGGAATGGGTGCCCTGCTTAGTCCTCAGGGGTGGGAACAGCATCTTGCAGACTCTGCCATGAGACAGCAAGAAGCAGGATGCATACATTTGCTGTCACCCCATCCCGCAGGCTGATGGAGGAAAGCAGGACAATGACACTTCCTCTTGGTTAGAAGACAGGAGCTGCCATGGTGCTTCCTCTGTACTGGAGGAGGACCTGAAAGCAGGACTCGGCCATGAGTCTCTCCATGCTAGGGTCTGCACAGAGTACAGCTGCGATGCTTCGTGGCTGGCCAAAGGCACAGGCACAGCCCCATCCCTCCCAGCAATGCGTTGGTGATGTTCTTATACCTGTTTGCTGGTTCGAAAATCAGCTGCTGCCAGTCTCAGTTAAGGCACTGCCAGCTGGAGTTGGGGCTACACTTGTGGTTTTGATCTGCGATTGCCCGGTGACTTGTCGAAAGCAGTAAGAGTCATCAGGGAAAGAGGTGGAGTGAAAACTTGCAGACACTGGGCTTGTAGGCAGGGAGGTCCTCAGACCTCTTTTACCCCCACAGAAAGATTTTGTTTGACTAAGAGTGATCCGGGTCCCAGTTCCCTTCCTCACAACCCCACTGCCTCCCTCACAAATGATGTCACATCTCAGCAAAAGAGTGGCTTCTAGCATCAAGCTTTTTGAAATGTCCTGCTTTACAGCCAGGGCTTATGCAACAGTGAGACAATCTAGTGAAACAAAGGGGACAATGTAATTAAGTGAAGGAATGCCCAAAGCAGGGAAGGTTTAGACTTCTCTCCTTGTGAATCTTTGTAAAGCTGGGGCTGAGGCAAGGCCATGATTCCTTAAATCACCCACCACATGGAAGCCACTGGCAGGCTCAGAGCACAGACAAAATGGATGTTTCTGTTACTGGTATTATTATAATCATCAGTCCTGCTAACCAAGCAATGACAGAAAAATGCATCATCCAAGGAACAGTGTCCACCCTCCATTTCTACACAATATGGCTTTAATTACACTCAAAGGATCTAATGACAAATTAGGGCCTAGTCAGGGTGCTTTGAAGTCAAAAAAAAAAGATTCCCATTGATTTGAGTGAGCATTGGCTGAGGACCACAAGCTGCAGGAGGAAGAATGAGAATCGCTGTGATCCCATATAGGAATCTATTAAGGGATGGCATTGCCTCCATGAGAAGTTCATTGGTGTCAGAGGCAGCAGAACTGAGACCACATGGCTGCCAAAATCAGGAGCACGGATTTATCAAAATTCCCATGCTGTGGTGTTCCCCTTCACTTCTGATCTGTAGAGGAGTTGCATGCCAGTCCATAACTCTCACCACTTAACCCACACACCATCCTGTTGCATTCCTAGGGAGTCAGCCTTCTAGGACTACTATTTTCCTAGTTGTAAAATGGGACCAGGTTATCAACTCAGGCACCAGCTCAGAATCTGGCCTCTTTTCTTTTTTTCTTTTTTTTCCCTTCATCTAGAAGAAATGGCAATCCACACTAATTTTTAAAACTGGCAAAGCTATCAAATCAGATTCAATTAGGCTCTTTCCACCCCTTGCACATGCCTGAAATAAAGCTTCTGTTATTGGAGTTTAGCTGATGATGCTATTGTGTAAGAAAGGAAAGGCTCCAGTTTTAGTTTTTCTGTAACTGAAGCCATACGGAATTGAAACTTGTTGAACCAATAATGAAACATGTCTGTGTCACAGAGCAGTTTTGATTCCAAGACATAAAATGGACTGTTTGCAAAGTCACGTTGCTGGTTAAAACTACGTTTTTTTAAATGGACAGATAATTTAGGGACTCAGCTGCTTAGGAGGATATGGTCTAGCTGATTGCCTGAGAAAGTTTTGAAAAAATCCCCAAACCAGCCTGACGTTCTCTGTTGACTGCATAATACATTTAACTACACTGTGGCAAATGCTTGCCAGCCATTTAGGCAAGTTGCTTAAGACATGTCAAGAAACATGAAGAGCAAAAATTATTTCAACCTCCTACTTTCCCATCCATCCTTCCCAACACATGCATGGTAGCTGCACTGAGAAGCAAGTGAGTTGCTGATGCAGATTAAGTTGTCTTTTGAGGAGCTACTGCAATTAATCCACCCAGTAACCCCTGAACAAAGAAATATTTCCATGACACATCAGTGTTCCCAGATTTGGAAAGGACTTGACAAATGCCTAACTGAACTCGCACAGCAAGTGGACTGTGGTGGAAAAAAGAGTGTTCGGCCTCCAGAGGAGGGCATGGAATATCTAAGGGGGTAGATAACCTACTTGCTCAACGGTAGCATTTATTTTATTTCATGTAGGTGCTTGGCAGTGAAGGAGGAGGTTGGAGGACGTCAGAGGTGCTTCAGAAAAGCTTGCTGGTGACTAGAAGTTTCTTCACTTTCATGTAGCATGCTCGAGCCACCTGAAGCCCATCTATATTACAGTATGACGTATTCCCCCTTGTTTTGGTTCTTGGCCTCAGTGTCACATGGCTTTGTAATGCAAATGTAAAGTAGCATTTTGTGAAACTCAAAAAGCTTTAGTAATTCTTTTCAAAAAGCTGAGCTTTTCTGAATTTCCTTTCTTGGTAGCGCTGGGTTAGGTCTGCCCCGAGAATACCGCATTTCAGAATCTCTTGGTTCCTACTGGCCCCGGGTATAAGACAAGCATAAGACCCCTGTGCTTTCCGAGCAGGAGGAGCACTGGGCGGTGGTGGACTCCGGGCTGGCAGCTCGGGTTTCCTCCTCAGGGACTGTGGGAGCAGATGCCTGGAGCTCCGTTTTTCCTGGATTTTCTTTCTTTCCCCTCTGATTCTGTGTTGGGTAATTAAGGACTGAAAGGTTGCCTTAAGTGCAGCCTTGGGAATTGTATTTTACTGCAGACAGTGTTCCCTGTTATCAGTTACTGTATTATAATAGGGCCTAAAAATCCAATGCACATATGATCTTTTCTTGGAAAGGTTTAGTATCGAAACACATTAACCAGGAAGGCAGATAAGAAGATACCTATGATTATGGTGCACTGTGGCACTTAAATGGAGGTAACTTGAGCCAGCGTGCACTGGAAAGAGGCAGGCACTGGTGGCAAATCACTCAAATCCCAGTTTGATGCCTCCAGCGCAAAATTTGAGTCCTGTAGCAAGGGGATGGAAACACCACAGGGTACAAAATCGTTACTAACCAAAATAGCTGACATCATCCCCAGTTGTATGGAACCTGCCTGTCGGTAGGGCTATATATCAATTTCCTGCTGTGGATTTTCCATAGTAATTTATCACTCTGGCAAAAATAAAAACCCCAACAAAACCCAAACAAATGAAGTGAAAAAACAAAAGAGTGCAATGTCTCATAATAAGCGCTCTCTGTTGTGACAGCAGCTGCAGTTTCTCCTCTCAGATTTCTTTTCTGTTATTACTCAGAAAGAATCAGCAGCTGCTTAGGAAATATTCCAGAAAGATTCATTGAGAAGTTCCTGGTTGTTTTTCACATACTAATCTGACAGAAATAACATCTTCAAGGAAGGGACTGGCTCTCCTGTTTTTCATCTACTCCTCATAAATTAGTGGCTTCTGATAATGTGGTTATCTAAAAGGAAACAACAGCAGGAAGAATCCAGAAATAACAGGTCCAGGTGATGGGAGACAAGTATGGTTTTTATGTCATGGTGGTGGTGGTGGGAGGAATTGCACAGGTTATTTTAATGATCAGTTTTGCATCTCTTGAAAAAATTTTGCTCCACCAAATTGCTTTCCAAATGGGCGTATCTGGATGCAACACCCATAAGAGGGATCATTTGGAAGAGACACAACACAGGCTCCTCTAAAAGTAGCATATCTTCAGGACATACTAACTCTGGAGTTATTTTCGTGCTGTCATTGTGCTCAGGGCTGGAGCATGCTGCCATCAGAGTCTGGCCAGGGAAGCTGTCAGGGTGGAGCTCAGTGGGATGGTCCAGATCAGTGCCTCTGAACAGGCATTCCTATTGCTAAGCTTCGCTGTTCTCCCTTGCACGCCTTCTTTTAACTGGGAAGCCTGCTCAACAAGAGCTTTTCTCCCCGTAGTGAGGTTGCCTAGCGAGAGTCAGAGCTGATGCCTGATCCGAGTCAGGAAGCCGGTAACCGGTGGTTGTCAAACACGTCAGGGGGGGTAGAGGTGAGCAATTGTGTCAAGGCTCAGAGTTCCCCCAAACTGTGGCTGGAAGCTGTCAACCTGAGCCTTTCCCCTGCCATTGGCTTCTGGTTGTAAAACAAATCACATACCCATTTCCAGGTCTCTGGTGCATGAGGGCACAATTCAAATGTCATCTTTTGAATCATGTTTGCCCATCATTCAAAATCAAAGCCGGTTTGCCCTTCCCTTGTCCTTCTGTGTCACACAGGCAGCCCTGCCTCTGAGCGCACTTCAGGCAAAATCCAAAGCTCCTGTTGGCATCCAGAAGTGAAGACATGGGACTTCACAGAGCCAATATGGAGCCTCCAAAGCTCTCTAGACCATGAATCTTGCTGCATGGAGAATTAAATGCAAAAGCTGCTGCTTCGTCTTCTGCTGTCACTAGCGGCTAGGGGGAAAAAAAGAATTAAACCTGGGTAAAAGCAATTTGGATCTGTGATGTCAGGTGCTGTAAAACGCTGTCCACTGAAGTATACAAGCTCTCAGGAATGTGGAAGAGATAATTGGCGGTTAATAGAGCTTTTACTGCTGGCTGCCTGGCCAATCCTTTCTATGGAAAAATCCTGACTCTTTCCCTTTATTGGAGCGAGTTCATGATCGTCTATATAAAAGAAAGCTGTATTCTGAGAAGACATACACATTTGCATACGGATGGTGTTCTCTTGCAAATTATTTGAATAAAAATAAAAGAAGAATGAAAACAGGAGTTTTCACTCAAGGGAAAAGTTAATGAACTCACTTCTCTTTCTTTCACTCCCTGATTAAATATTATGTTACCATTTTATCTTTGTGCATGAAGAGTAAAGCCCCATTCTGTATTTTGCCAGCTTCATTCATGAAGCTTTGTACTATTTTTACTGGAATAAAAAATTAAAAATGACTCTCCACATGAGAAGCAGAATGGAGAAGAGCAGTAACTCCCTGCAGTGTGGAAGAAGGAGAAAGTGAAAGATGAGACATCCTCTTTTGTTTGTTTGAATAGGCATGAGATATGCTCCAACATGTGCTGATGGGAGCCCTCGGAGAAGACCAGCTACAGAAGCTCAACAAGAAATGCAAAAGGCGTTACCTGCTATGTAAGATATCAGTGAGACCTTTCTTTCTGAAGAGTGTTTTTTTCTTTAAAGCTCATTATTTCTGAGAGCCCATGGGCTCAGTAGCAGAATGTACTGATGTTTTAAAGTTGACTGCTTGATCATTCTAATTCAGATCCTGTGGATTTTCAGTGTTGTAGCTAAGTGGATTTCAGTGGATTTTCAGTTAGACCAGCTGAGCACCACTGGACTTCTTGTTCTGCAGTGTTCAGGTAGCTCAGCTGAGCTGGCGTTCATTACATGGGGCACCATCTTCTTTTGGGTAGCAGCAGAAGGACTGGCACCATTCAGATAAATAAGTCCAGATTCATATGCCAGAAGAAGATTCCAGAATTGGCTTGGCATTTTATTAACACATCAGAAGGCTATTGCCATGGATTTGTCAGTCTCTGGATATATGAAATTTGCCAGGAGTCCTTGTCTGAGACAGCACCAGAAAACTAGCTCTGTATGAAAGCAGCTTCCTGGGGAGTGACCATCACCTGCTAAATATGGCTGGTTTTCAAATGTTCTTGAGAATGAACATTGTTGCTTTTAATCTAGAAACGGATGCAGGGTTTTATAGAGGCTTAGTGCTTGAATGGCTTGCAGTCTTGTTCCATCAGCTGTTGAGATGTAAGCAGAGGCAACGTGGAATCACAGAAGATATATCCATTTGCAAATCTTGTAAAACACAGTGTTTTCCGGGGGAAAAAATGTAAAATTCCAAGTTGGTGAGAATGAAAAACAAACAGTCGTGAGAATGGGAAAGGGAGATTTAACATTTAGAAGTGGACCCCTCCATCCCAGGGTTTCATCTGTGCTGCTGTTACTGGCCCATTGCTCCAGGTAGTAGGAGCAAGGCTTCTAGCTGCCAGTCAACCATTTTCCTTTTGATAATTATTCACATTGCTGTAGAAATGGAAATTATCTCTATTTTCTCACTTCCCAATTGAAAACTGTCATTGCAGCTGCTCCCTCCTCCTTGTTTGGAAGTTTTACATGCAGAGAGTCATCAGGCAGGCTTGCCTTAAATCAAATCTTCCCATGCAGCCTGGGTTATAATCTAGCAAGCACAGCAGCTGCCTAGTCTTAGCAAGGAGAAAAGCAACACATTTCTCCAGCCACTGTCTAGGGAATTCCTGCTAAAAGAAAGGGGCTATGCCTTGTCTGATGCCTTTATAAAAATGTAAAGTCAGTTTCCTGAGGGCTTTCACAGATATTGCTAATCATCTTAAATTGAAACAGGGCTTCCAAAAATGGCATGTAAATCCCCGTAACACACCTTCGATTTCTGTCTCCAAGGCTACCCAGCTGCCCTGATCCTCCGTGACAAGCTCTGGAAATGCCATGATACGTCCTTTCACACTAGTCCTTTCTCGCTCTTCAAGCCCCCTCGCTCTTGTGTTGTCTTGCTTGCAGGAGATGCAGCTCCACAGCATTGCTGCCATGGTGGTGAGTGAAGAGCTGGTCTGAAAGCCCATGGGAAGTCTGCGTGGCAGGGAATGCACAGGCTATCATCCCTTCCACCAATGGAGAAATGCTGATTTCCTCGGGGATACAAGAAAATAGCCAGAGTCCCTGTGCAGACCTGCCCTGCCCAGTTTCGCTCACTCATCTGTGCAAAGAGTGGATCGGAGGTCTCTTTAAAACAATGCTAATAGTACTTATTCATGCTGTTTTTACCAGACCTTCTTATTCTGCTATAAGACATGCAATTCATGAATAATAGCAACTACTCCACAGTCACAAAAGTGTATTTTGAGGGACACAGCATATGTAGCCTTACTTGACATTTTGCAGTAACTTTATATGCAGACACAGTTTTCTCACATAGAGCCGAAATCTGCCCTCTTCTGAAGTCTCTTGGGTCTAAATTAATGAGACTTTTATATATCGTGATTTGACTCTGAATGTGTTTCCTTGCTTGCAGTCCCTGCGGTCACAGAGTAAGCAAGGAGACTTTGCGCTGTAGTTTACCTTGTCATGTTTTTTTCGGCTGTCCTGGCGAACCACATGATCAGCAGGCACATTCCCTGTGTTGCCAATACAGGAGCACCTTCTAAAAGTGAACATCCTCAAGGATGCAAGATTTTCAAAGGCACAGATGTATGGAGCAGTGTCCTAGCAGACTGCAGGAGCCCCCAGCTGATGGTTCATCTGAAGGTCTGGGGTGAAATGCAGCTTCTCTGAGAAGTTAGCATCTGAGTTGCTTCCCTGACCATTATCCAAGACTCAGAGCAGAAGTGCTGGATGAGCTGACGAGCCTTTTATACTGCAGATACCCCCAAAATGCTGCAGGGTCAAGAGCAAAGTGCCAAAATAGAATCAATGAGGCCTTATGTAGACACTCAAGGATAACAAGCCAACCAGTGGATTTGCAGGCAGACTGTAACAGCTTGTTATCTGATGTCCCCTGGGCACAAACACTGAGAGATCTGCAGTTTTTGACCCATTTTTTTTTCTCTGCTGGCTCAATAGCTAGTTAACTGGTCATCTGATGTGAAAAGAAAACAGAGGGTAGAAGACGGCAAATTGCAATAGGCAGGAGATGCTGGACTATTAGGATGCCAGAAGGACTGGCAATAAAAAGTACACAGGTTGCTTTGCTGTCTATTATTTGTGCATCAAGTTCTCAGAGTTTGTTTCTAGAACTCTGTTAAAAGTAGAGGTTTCAGTTTGCCAGTTGTCATTGAACTTTTATGTTGGTTTTATTTTGCATGTATTTTGCATCTCTAATCTCTTTGCTTGCCACTGTAAGTTAGAAATGAACCTGAAAAACACACATTGAGGCTTCACTGACTTTCCCTGATTTTTGTCTGAGAACACAAAGCTCTCTTCATATCATCTCCTCCAGTCCCATCAGAGGGAGGGAAGACCCCCAGAAGACTAACTTCTGGATCATCCTTTGAACTGGGTTCTCTGCTCCTTGGGATGCAGTAACTGCACCAGCTTGTATCATGCCTCTTTCCTGTTTCCAGGCTCTCGTTAATAAAGAGTGTGCCCAGATTGGTCAGACAGGGTCATGATCACCAGCCCCAGCATAATCTCTTAATTAACTCCTGTTAATGTAAATGCACTCAAAAAGATTCTTTTAGCTGCAGTGTTCAAGAAATTAGAAGTCGTCTCTTGAAGAGACAGGGTGTTTCTTCTTTCATGGTTCGGTATAGTGACAACACTGTCTTGCTGTATGAGAAGGATTAGCCACATCCTATGGTGCTGAATTCTCATCCCTGGATTATAGATTATTTTAAATCAACTCAGGATAATAGGTGACAGCTCAGTGTATATTATGTGTAGTATTTCAGTCTTGCATAGGCATAGACCTCCTGGCTTCTTGTTTCTGTAATTTCCATGTCTCAGAACAGCCTGAAGGCAAGGTTGGGTTACGCACCTTGTGTAGTAGAAGGTAACAACATGTGAGGTTCTGGGACCTGCCAGGGAAACGCACTGTTACTGTTTCTGATTTAATCTGATTTATCCTCATCACATGGATGTCCTACTCATTGCAATCAAGGTCAGAAAAGGATTTGAGCCTGTTTCTGATGTGGGAAGACAGCGGTCCCACGGGTAAAAACCACAAAGAGTTAAGCTCAGATTGACCTTAGTGAAAAAAGACAAGCTCCCAAAATGGAGTGTAACTGGACTGTATCAAGAGAGTGAATTTGGAGCAGGGAGAGAATTGTACCTGCTCATGTCATAAGCAGAGACTCTCCCCTCCCTCGTGACTTCAATTTTGCCTAGGAGAATCCATATAACAACAAACAAATGACAACAGAAATGTTTCTATTGTTTTCCTTCTCTATTTCTAATGAAAACTGTTCCTTTAAAACAGAGCAATATCCTCCCCTATGATTTTTGCAGTCACAACGCAGAAAGAGAGAAAACCTGAAAGCAAAATTGACTCCTTTTGATTTTTCCTAGTTCAAGAGAGGAGACATGCCAGTGGGAAAGAGAACAAAAATCATGCTGAGTAAATCTGGATTTTAAACTGCCTCTAATGATAAACAGCAATCATACAAATATTTATTTCTGGTTTTATAGTTTATTTGTGCTTAAGCTGACAGCAGATCTTTAATTTGATATTCAGTCTTCCTTACATAAAAATATGTATCTTTTAGATCGGTTCTTTAGTTATTCACTTCTGTAGGAGTTCAGACAGCAAGTTGTTGGGGGATAATTTTGTCATATACTGCCTTTGCATGTACTTTCTGTTCACTAAGTTTTTGGTCACTGATGCTCAGTTTGGTACTAGAGATCAAACCCTGTTTGCACTGAAGGTGACAAGAAAATAACCAATATTTTGAATAGGGTGTTGATTTTATCCTTACTGTTCATGCCATAGTGGGAGCTGCCATAACATCTAACACCAAATCTTTAATACCTATCTAGCGCTTTGAAGTGCAGCCCCTCATATTGGCTAGTAAGCATTCACAATTTCAACTAAAAAGCAAGGGAAGGACTGCAGCCCTGCTGCTGGAAGTGCTAAAGAGGCATGAAGTAGGAGGATGTCTCATTCATTGCGTAACAGGTTGGATAACTTTTGTGTGTGTGGTTTGCTCATGTGGCGTCAGTGACATGGATGCGCAACCCACAGCCACGGATGAGTCTCTGCAACCTGCCTGTTTCCTAGTTATTATGTCTCTGACCATCATGCAGGCAAGCATCTAGAGATACGCTGCTAAATCTATACATAAGCACGTAAATATCATGACACATGGGGTTTTCTCCTCATCTGTTTAGTGCTCAAAAATTCCATCAAATTCAACAAGAGCTCAGCATGTAATATAAAGCAGCTGTTTATGAGTGCTTAAGTAGTTAGGAACCAAACTTCAGGCAGCCAGATTTGAAAAATGTAGTCAGTCTTTAAATGATGTGCTCTATTGAAAGGAGTCTGGTCTAAAAACACTCTTGAAGACTGAGAGTTTATGAGGTAAAGAAACCTGTAGCACGCGGTGTGTGCTTCCTATTTTTCCTGGATTTCATTATGCCTTCCTGCCTCACAGAACAGCTGTAACATTAAACCCATTGAAATTTGTAAAGTGCTTAGAGATCCACTGAAGGGAGGCAGTAGAGGAGTAAAAGGTACTCAATTTTCATTGCTATTTTATCAGGCAAGATAGTTTCCAGAGTGTCTTCATAATAAATAAGTAACTGCAAATGTAGAACCTCTTCTATGCTCATTAATAGGTATCTTTTGGGCTATGGTTGAGGAGAACCTCTTTTAAGGAGAAGGTGCATGTAGATTTGAATTCATATTTCAATACCTTCCTTAGGGCCATGGCTTGAAGCATCAGGGTGTGCTTTACTAGTGCATGAACACTATCCAGGTCTACTGGCATTTAGTGGCAAATAGTGGTAAATAGTTTGTTTGACCATTTTCTCCTCTGAAATTTCAACTAGATTTTCAAATAAATCATTCACCAATATTTTTTCCTCATGATTTGGTTAGCTCAATAGCCAGCTGAACAATATTAATCAAATAAATTACTCACTTTTTCCCCATCAATCTGCAAATAATTTATTCACAAATACTTTTTACATGAGGCAGCTAGCTCTAGCCAGGACAAATCAAGGTAATTTCCTACTCTTTTGATCAAATGCCAGTAGGACTTTATCTTGGACAGCTCAATAGAGACAGGTTTTAATGCATAATACATAATGGGTAAGCTGAGTTTTTCACAGTTCTTTGTGAGCTCTCTGCTATTGCCTGTATTTCTGTTCAACTACTGAGAGAGGAATGACAGGGGGACATATATTTTCCATCCAGGTACTCTCAGAAGCATTTCAGAAAACTGACCGTACAGCCACAACCGTGATGGGGCAGCCCCTTGGCTGGAACATGCAAGCTGTTCAATAGAGCAAGGAGAAATTTAACAAGAGTCAAGGAGAGGAAATGAAGACGAGTATTGTGCCCGCTCTGAAACACAAAGGGAACCTAGAGGCAGAATGAAATCAAGCAATGTGGAATTTGGCCAGCACGCTAGCGATAACATCCCTAGCTCTTGCGAAAAGGGTCTTTAATGAGCAGCCAAGACACGAGACAGCACATCCCCATGTAGATGTCTCCAGCACAACGTTCGTGCTGTGGTTCCCTTTCCCTCGGGTTCTCAAGCAAGCACTTTGGAAGCCGCTGACAGTCCCCTTCCTGCCCTTAGTGTCTGTCATATTGCTGATGGAGCAGTTGAGCATGGCCTTATCTGCCTGTCTGCCTATCCCTCTCTTTTGTTGTGGAGAGCTTATGGCTGCCACACACCAGCAGCAAGGGGCCTCACATAGCTAAGGCGATGGGACCGAAAGATTTCTCCTCTGCTCAAGGTTTGCAGCCAGCAATCTGGACTGCATGTCAGCAGCGCTTTTGCAGCCCCTGCCACTAAACAGGGTGCTGGGTTCTTGTCAGGGTGGGTCCTTCTGCTGTTGGTTGGAGATGTACAGGACTTCTGAATGCTGTTTAGCCTTGCACTCCACGCTGTATGTGGGCCCGCTATGCAGTTCACTTGCCTTTGTCCTCTGCTGCTCAGGCAACAAGGTGGGGAGAACAAGAGTTGTTTATCCATGTTTGTCATGAGAGAGACTTTGCAAAATCTAGCAAGTATACGTAGGGAGTGGTTGCACGTGGGTTTCTTTAGGATCAGCGTGTGTTCATGTACATATGTGTATGCATGTTATTTAATATTACCCTTCAATCTCGATCCTTCCCTGAGGTTCTGTTGGCTAATCTAGTTACCCCAAAATGAGAGATGCCTTCAGCCTATGCATTATGCAGAAATCTAGGTATGAAGAAATGTAGGCAAACATTTTTGCAGCGTCATCAATAAATGAATTATATGTGGTATCTACCCAACAACAACATGCTAAACATTGCAAGTCAAATGGGATGCCTTCCTGAGAAACAAACAACTGACCACATATTTACTCTGCATCTCATAAATAAATATGGAGAAAGCACAAAAACAGAGGAAGATATTTGTCTCAACTTTATACTCGGAGAAAGCTTTTGACTCAGTCTGGCTCTCACAGCTGAACTATACAAAATGGAATTGGCAAGGGGGAAAAATGACATAATCACATACATGTAACAATCCATTGAAAGTAGGACACACAAGAAAGAGAAGAAAACAGGCTTTGAAGGAGAAAGTAGACTAACACAGCGGTCAGCTTCAGGCCTGCTCTTTCTGTCATCTATGCTGGCGATTTACCAGCCTTAGAGAAACGGTTCTCAAATTGAATGATGGATCTCAAAGTCCTGCTTAAATTGTCACAACATTATGAAACATATTTTAACACACCCTGCTGCAAGGCCATGTAGTGAGGAAGGAAGAACATCGGTGATGAATGGCAGGATAAAGATGCTCTCTTGGAAAACAGAAATGCAGAAAGAGACTTGAGGAGTCAACATGGGTAATGGACTCCACAAGCTTTTTGTGCAGTGTAGGCAGTTAATGGTCTAATTCCACTTTTAGATATGTGAGAAGGGGAAAACCAAACGACGACTGGGAAATGATTTTTACTCTGTGCACTGCACGTGTGTGTAGAGCACAATGACACTGTATCCAGGGTGGGTGCCTGGGAGTCAAAAAGCACTTAGAAACATTGGAGAGTCCGAAAAATGCTGCAGTGGCTGAAATGGAATCTTACAATGTGAGGCTTCAAAGAAAACAATCTATTCACTTAAGCAAGGAGAGGTGATAAGAGCACCATGTATAGTTACTTATCCCTGAAAATGGGATGGGTGTGCAGTTTTATATACAGAGGCTTAACAAGTTCTGATGTCTCGAAGTTGGTCAAATTCGACCTTGAAAGAAGCAATTTCCTAGCAGCAAGGATAATTAAACATTGGAATAAACTAGTAGGTGGAGTAAGGCACTTGCCATTACTTGGAGTCTTTAAGACAAGATGTGTTGTCTTTCAAACTCACTTTGATCCAGCTGCTGGGAAAAAACTCTATGGCTTATGTACATGGGTCAGATTAATGGGTTACAGTGGCCCCTTCTGTCTGGAAGTTTGACTATACGGGAGGGAAGGCAGTTCTTACTAAATATGAAGTAAAAAAGTGAGATGACACTTGTTGAGAATAGCACACAACACAGCTCAGGATAGCAGGCGTTTACCTATTCTTTTCACCAGTGTAACTAACAGTGCATAGCAGTGGTGAAGTAGATGCTGGTATTTGGCAGTTACAGTAAGGGCAATAGGGAGTTCCAAACTGGACAGTCATAAGAAAAATCTTTCCAAGGACATAATGAAAATCATCAAGTCACCGCTGTAACTTTTCAGCACTGTAATTCAGGTTGCAGATCGGTGATCCTCAGCTAGCAACAGAGCAGAGGAAATAGGAAGCACAGAGCAAACAGCAACTGGGGCTCCTGCAAAATGAGTGGCCTTGTGCATACAGCGAATTTTGCATCCATGACTACAGCCATGTGTATGTATCAGGATCGCTGTTGCAAGGCTTAAGAGGCACAAGGGAATACATTTTCAGGTCTAGAGTTTGGTGAAGGATCAGCAGTTTAACCAGCGTGACAGAAGCTGACCAGTAAGGGTGAGAGATCTTCTAACCTGTTTTCTGAATTTGACGTAAGGGACATGTCTTGGTTTACAGAAGTGATGTTTTCCAGTGAAGAAAAAATGTGTTTGAATGCTGGCCAAAGGAGGAGGTAGAGCAGAATGATTGGAAACAGGCAACAAGAACAAGGAGGCATATGAGGATATTGTAAACCTGGATAAAGACAGTCTTGTTTTGTTTGGGCAGCCCTTTCTCTGTCACACTTGTGGATTCAGCCTCATTTGTGGTTTGGGAGGTCGGAGAACTTCAGTGTGGACAGGACTACGTGTCCCCCAGGCACCTCGCAGCTGCAGCTCTGCGAAGAGATCTACTGTGTGCAGGAGCTCAGGTAATTGTGGTTAGAGGGTGAAAGTTCTCCTCATCAATTTTTAGGAGGGTCTTGTTTCATTCCTATCAGGCAACACCCTCGCTATAGCATTACAGAATGAATAACAAAGTCCAACCTAAAATCCAGTCTGATAATCATGCTCGGCTAAGAACACAGCACGCACTTCCTGCTAGTGGGAGCAAACAACCTCGCCCAAGCCAAGGCATGCTCAAGACCAAGGTGCGCTGGAGACACTACAATAAAGCTTAAAACAGCCATTTTGTGCAGGAGCAGCAGCCCAAAACCGTGCATAGGCTCCGGAGATTCCCCACACAGAGAAACGTGTAACATGGATCCGGTTCTGCCAAACAACAGCAAGTCAGGTAGCACTGATTTTACAGTTAATGTGGCAAGGGGACTGAAACAGCAGATAACTGTCCGAGTTACTAGAGAGCAGCCCAGTGCCTCAGTTCTTTGTTTTTCCAAACAAACAGGAAATTAAATCCCCCAGCAAACAAAAATCTCTGTGAGCAGGCCGGGAAGAAAGGCGGTGGGAGTGGTGGCATGAACGCCGCGCTGCAGCAGCCCCTTATTGAGTTAAGCGGGAATGCGGGCAGAGGAAAAGGAACCCAACCCCGAAACAGAGCAGCGCTGCTGGTGGGGCAGCGGCCCGGCATGGGTGGGGAGGAGCAGCCCCCTCCACGCAGCAGCCGGGGCAGAGGACGGCAGCGATCCCCTGGCCCGACACTGCTCTCTCCTGACCCGCGCTGTGAGGCCAGCGGGGCTGCCCCGGGGAGCGGACAGGAGCACGGGCAGGCCCACTGCTGCCATGTGTGCCCGTGGAAGGGCAGGGGACGCGAGTGGGCCCACCCGGCGGTGTTTTTGGAGACTATGCGTGCATGGATGGGGACATGGGTGGACCCTGCGGTTAGGGCTGGGTGACCAGGTGTGAAGGAGCCTCCGTGCTTGGGAGCCTCCGTGTTTGGGGGCGTATTCGTGGACCAGCGGGCACCCCCCGGCTGGGGTTCGTCTGTGGGCACAGGGGTGGGAGTGACCCCACCACGTCCCGGCGGTGGTTCTGTGGGGGGGGACCCTGCGCTGGGGGTGCGTCTGTGAGGAAAGGGGGCATCAGCCGACCCCCACGCTGGGGGTACCCGCGTGTGCGAGGCCAGCAGACACCAGCAGACCCCCCACCACAGCGGCGGGGCCGGGGGGGGCCCCGCAGCCGGGGCAAGACGGGGCGAGCCGGGGCAGGAGCGGCGCCATGGCGGCCACGCGCGCGCCCGCAGGGCCCAACGGCCGTTCCCCGGGGACGGCCGCTACCGGCAGCGGGCCGCCCCACGCCGGGACCCCCCCCAGCGAGGCCCCCCCCCCCCGGGCACCGGGCCGGGGCTTTCCCGGGCCACGTGTGCGGGGCGGCCCCGGCAGGCCGGGAGCGGCGGGAACAGCACCGCCCCCCGCGCGGCCCCGCTCGGCGAGGGGCTCCCCGCCCGCGGCTGGCAGCGGCCGGGCGGGCGGCCCCCGCTCTCCTCCCCTTTAAGGGGGTGGGGGCCGGGCCGGGCCGGACCCCTGCGCCGCCCCCGCTACCTGCGGGCGGGGGCGCGCGGGGGCGGGCGCTGGGGAAAGTTTGTCTCTGTGGTTGGCTGCGCCGCGCGGCGCGGGCGGGCGGCTCCGTGCGCTCGCAGGGCAGCGGGAGGCGAGCGGCCGGCCGAGGAGCGAGCTGCCGCCGGTCCCTGGGCGAGGCGAGCGTGTGCACCGGCGGTCGCCCTCGCAGCCCTACCAGCATGGGGCACCGCGGGGAGAGGGCGTCCTGCCTACCCCTTCTTCTCCTCCTCCTGCTGCTGCTCGGTGAGCCCGGGGGGTGCGCGACCGGGGGTAGCGCGGGGGGGGGGGGCGGGCTGGGCTCGGCCACCTCGCCCGCAGGTAGCGAAGGAGGGCTGGGCCCGTGGGCGTGGGCCCCTCGCGGGGAGGCACCTCCCGCCGTGCCGTGCCCGCCTGAGGCGCGGCGGAGCCCGGCCCGGGCGCTGCCGGGCGAGGGGCCGGGCGGCGCCGCCAGCCCGCCGGGCTGCGCCGTCTCCCGGCTGGCCGGACCGTTGCCGCCTTCGCCCTCTCCCGGCCCGCCTGCGGGCGTTAACGGCCGGCGCAGCCCTAACGGCTCCGCAGCCCCCCCGGCTCCCGCTGCGCCCTCCAAGGGCCGGGGCGCGGGGTGCTGCCGGGTATCTCCCCGCAACTTTAAGGGGCCTCCTCTGACTAGAGGTGTGGCGTGGGGGGGGTGCCGCTCGGCGTGGTTCCCCGGTGCGAGGGGATTCCACGGGCGGCCGGGGTCCCGCGGCGCGGCGGCCGGGGTGGCGTGACAGGGTAGCTGTAGGTGCTCTTACACGACCTGGGGTACGGGCTGCGGTCGCTGTAAGGTAAGGGCAGTGAAATTTCACCTCGCAGGGCGTGAAGCGACTCGTTTCAGGGCCGAGGGGTGATCCTTCTGCCTCTTCCACGAGTGAAACTGCTGGAGGGGGCCCCCACGCCCTGCGAGCCGGCAGCAGAAGGCCGGGCTCTCCGGGCACACAGGTGTCGTGGGGGAAGCGGTACTTCTCCTGCGCGCTCCCCTCCGGCCTCTCGGCGTTTGCTGCCTCTGCCGTGAAGTTCTCCTCCTAAGAGATAACGGATAATTGTGTAGTTGATATTTTATGCCTTGTTCACATAATTGTGTAGCTGTCGTTAGCTTAACATGTGGCATTGTTCCTTACTGGTGTCAATGCCAGGCAGGCAGCCTGCGGAAATAAAGACTGTAGCAAGAACTACACAAAAGGGTGGGCGGTGGGTTTTAGTTTTTTGCTTTTTTTTTTTCCGCTTCGACATTGGGCTTGTAGCATTGTTGCTAACACTGTTACTGAAGTAGTAGTGAATTCAACTAGAGAACAAGAAAATTGTTCAGGTGAGATAGTATTTAAGCAGTGTTTAAGTGTGCTGTGTCAGCTCTGTGCAGTCAGAGGTACTTCAGGTGCCGCAAATTACTACATGCAGTTCTTGAGTCAAACCACTTGACTAATTGCAGGTAGTAAGTGGGAACCTTTTCCAGATTTGGGGTGGAAGGAGTGAGTAACTAAACAGTGCCCCAACCCCACACCGCCACGCTCTTCTTTAAACAAAACTCTTATTTGCTGACTTAGTTTGTGCTTGTACTTTTGACATTGCTATGACTAATTCTTTTTTTAAAGTCTGCCAGAGCACTTTCTTCATGGTTTGGCTGTTGAATCTTTCATAGCCAGGTCTGCAGAGCAGGTAGTTACAGTTGAAAAGTCAGCTTCCTAAACCTGGGTTGTCCCAGCCTCTTCCTGAGGCAGCTTGCAGGCGGTGAGGGGATCGGGGCAGAGGGGTGTCTGTCTACAAGTCAGGATCCTACCACACAAAGGTGTCTGCTGTGCTTTTTCTTACCTGCAGCTGAGTTTAGTCATCTCGTTTATCTTCACAATATAGGCATTCTTCCAGCTGGGAAAACAGTGAAGAACTGGAGAGAATGCCTTCAGTGGTTTTGTTTAGAAACAGAAAGGGAAGAAAATTTTTCAAGAGAATGGTTTAGTAGGACAAGCGGAAAATCGTGACTCCCAGATGAAGTACTCAAGGTCATGCAGAAAAAAGTAAAAACTATTAAGGATGACGTGCAACAGGAAAGTTGTTTCCTTCTTAATTCCAGATGAAATAATTATAAGAACTTAAAAGGTGCATGCACAGATATCAGGTCACTGTTCATGATACCGTTTGTCTGAATGTTCTCAGTTGCCTTTTGGGGGTTTTTCTGTTTTGTTTTTTTTTTAATTGGAATGGTGTTGTTGAACTTGAAAGTGATGTTGTGTGCAGGAAAAAAAACCCTGAGCTTTTCAGTATTATTTGTGGTGTGTGCTGCAGTGTGGCTATCTTCTGATACCATTACTTGGTAGCTTCAATGAGCTATTCCAAATGTTAAGAGGTTGTGAAGGTGCTCTTCCTCTCACTCTGGATGGGAAAAGTGCGCTTCTGTGAACATGCGTTTTCTAACAGCTCTTTAATAGAGAGGCAGGTTGGGCTTTTTGGTTAACTAATGTTCTGCAAGTGTTGAGGAATACTTGTATAAGTGAGGTGGAGGGAAAGAGTTGAAGCATAGGAGAGTTCATCCCTTGCCTGTACTTAGACTTGATTGTTTTGTTCAGATCTTTAGAAAATAACACAGCGAAAGATGCAAATGGCTGAAGTATTTGTCTGTGACAAATAATATTTCCTCATCCTTTCTCCTGGATCCAGTACAGTTGTAATCACCTGCCAGTGTTGGTAAGGAGATTGTGGATCCTGAGATTAAGGCCTGATCTAGTCTCTGTCTTTTCTTCCCTCCTCTGGTGTGGTTAGATCCTGAGAAGAGGGCAGCATGAGGGCATTTTGCACTGCCTTTGCCTGTTTTATGTGTCATTTCATTCTGCAGTCAATCTACCTGTGAAATGCTCTGGAAACCAACACATCCCTCCAAGGACAAGGCATCCAAAAAAACCAAAACGGGTATGTTGTGGTTCCCAGGGCTCAGACTGTAGCGTAAACGGTAAGCCTTGCAGCTCCTGGATTTTTTTTCCCCTGGTTCTTGTTTGAGATTCAGGGTAAGAATTTCAGTATGTCCGGAAAAAAAAAGCTGGTTTTTGGGTTTTGTGCCCCCAAGCACAAAAACCATTTTTTGCCAAGTGCTATGGGGCTCAAGGAGAGCAGGCACTCAGTAGATCCTGGGGGAAAACCATTGATGATGGGTTTCCCAGAAATGTTGTTTTTCTTACTACTATTTAGACTTGTGTGACACTCACTGTCGGCTATGATGAAAGTCAGTTCCAGCATGCCAGATCCACAGGATCCTTGTGTATACGTGAATAGAGTTGTTTCCTACAGCTCATATCTGAAATTCTTTATTGTTTTTTTCCTTTTCCTCAGAAACAACAATTAGTCATTTGAATCAAGGTTTAATTCAAGCTCTGCAATAGAAAGCTTTTGGTAATTAGTGTAAGTTATTGTGATCATGAACTTCAAGGAAAAGCGTGCTTTAATCTTTCCCTGCATTTGCAGCTAAAGGGAAGGCATTAGAAAATGGGAGAGCCTGAAGGTTTAGGGCAGGGAGATGATGTAAGGATGATTGCCCACGGAGCCTTCAAGGTGTGTTAGAGTGGAATCTGATTCCTGTTCCCTTGCTGGTGCCTGCTCACCGGCCAGTGAGCCCAGGGCTGGTGCTGGTGGCCTTTGCCTGCCTGCTGTTGGAAGCAGGCAGGCTCAGATTCTCGCTGGTACTCGGAGAAGGAGCTGACAGCTAGGCCTGCCTATCTCTGTTGTAGCTTTAGAGGTGGTTAAAAAGGCTCCCAAAGGGGAAATACCAACAAGCCTGTCCTGGTCTTAGCAGCTGCAGACTGCGAAGGCAGTAGAAGCACGTAGTGAGCGTTGGAACTGGGCTGATGAGGCACTGAAGGGCAGGTGGTCTTGCTGAGAAGGAAGTGCTTTCCGTGTGATTTTGCCATGCTGATGTATTTTCTTAGCGTGTAGGCTGTGGGAAGATGTGGGAATCAAAGGGCGAGCAGTGTAGCAAGTGTTTTTTCCTTTACATTTGTTGGGTTGGCAAATGATAGCTTAGTCACCTTTTCTGGCTGTCTTGCGTCTTTGTAGGTTCCTGTCCAGAGCTCCTTTTTCAGGGAGTCTGGGTGCTTTTTCTGAAATTCTTCGACCTTGTTCTCCAGGTTTCTCGTTGCTACATTTCAACATAGCAACAGCTTGCTCTCTTTAGGTAGTCTCTGTTGTATTTGGCTCTAATCCCTGAACTGAGGTATAAACCTGCCTGAACAAGATTTGAAGTAAGCAGTAGGGGTCATTTAAAAACGCAGCCACATGCTTGATTAGAGGGGAATGTACTTAAGAGATGATAGATATCCACCCATCTAGCTATATAAACAAACATTCAGGGACATTTGAGATTTCAGCTTTCACATCTAATAAATTTATGGGTTGATTTGGTTTTGTGTGGTGGTTTTTTGTTGTTGGGTTTGTTTTTTTTCAGTCTCCATAATCCTTGTCAAATACTTACCTGCAAAATGGACCTGTATGTCTTCTTAGTAGGGAAATGGTTACATACCTCAATAAGATACTTCTAGAAAGTGAACATTTCAATTGTCTGTTTTTAGACACCTTTCACTGATACATTTTTGTGTGTGAAGTTCTGTGTTTTAGAAGGATGGGAAATAGATGTGCTATCTGAAAATGTGAATTCTTTCTGATTATGTATAGAAATCAGTTCCTTCAAGTTGGAAAAGAACTTGAGGAAAACATTACTAATGTGAGCTAGGTCTAAGTAGAGGTTATGTCAGTGTCTGTCAAGGTCTCTAGTAGTTTTGGAAGAAAGATATTAGATGGAGTATAAAGTAAGAATCTATATCAGAATGCAAAGAAAAAAATACTTTTAATACTTTGCTTCTGACTTTTACTGGAGATGCTGCAGTTACCTCCCAGGCCCCTGCTAGATGTCCTGCTTTCTTAGAACATCTGCAGTAGTAAGCGATAAAGTCTGAGACCTGTAATGCAAAATTGTCTAGGGATACCAATGTTTCAACTTCTGTCCAAGAATAATAAGCAGTTTCCTGCATGACCTTAGTTCCTAACCTGAACAAGGTAGGTACCCCAAAACTGGATTGAACAAGACAGGAAGAGACTGTAACATAAGCATTTTTTGTCTGGATTGTTAATATCTCCTACCCTAAAGAAGGAATGAGCTTGTATCAATGAGATACTTAGTTCTCCAATTGTCCATTTTTTTTTTGTCAGTTGATTTTTTAGAAAACCTCAAATTGTGGCTTTGTTCCAAGGTTTGAATACCTGCTGAGAAGTGCTTTAAAAATAATGAGATAAACTTGTAATATACCTTATGCATTAGATTTTGCAAGGGGCAAAGGTACAAAATCAGTTTCAGACCAAACTGCTTTTGGGATAGGATGATCTGAAAAATAGCTGCTCAGATGCCAAAAGCCTTGAATAATGTATTTCCAGATCATCAGCATATCTAAAATAAGACAAGAAGCAAGACAGAAGTTAGGGAACTTAAAGTTTCTTAGTTTTTTGGAGTTTCATATCAGAAACTGGCTTATTCATTTACATGTAAGCTTTCATAATTGTAAACCATAACTGTTGTCTTCTAACTGAAGTCTGAGATAGAAAAAAGGATGGTCTTTCTTTTCCTCTAGAGTTGGAAGAGGTTTCAAAGCTGGGTTTCCAGTGGAAACCATTATCAACTTTAACTATGGCATTCTGACGAAGTTTAAAGCAAGCTAGCTAGAAGGTAGAACCAATGTTGCTAAATGCCTTTGAGTCTTGTAAAGTTATAAAGCAGCATGGCAATGCTGGTAGATTTGAGTCAATGTGATTGCCATGGGGACTGCTTGAAACTTGTGGCAGAGTGTTGCAGTCGGTGCTCCTTTTCACTACACTAGATAAGGCAAGTTGCAGGGAAAGTCTTATGTGACAGGGTCTGAAGAAGCAGTCTGGGGAACAATATCTTTTGTATGCAGCAATGGCAAAATACTGCTGCAGAAATACGAAGAATTGCTGAAGCAAGCTGAAGTATTTAACTAGTGGTAATCTCTGTGGCCAGATAGAATTTGCATGGATGCTCTAAAGGATCTGAACTGTTAGCTGAGCTACGGGAAGAATAGGCAAGTGAGTAAGACACCAAGTCCTGGAAAGGATTTCCTTTAAAAAAGGATCTGAGGATGGTTTTTGGAATTAATTGACTTGTGAACTTCAGGAATGAGAACTAATTAAAGACTGGAGCTCCCAGGCAAGCTGTCACAGGTGCTGATAGGCAGGGCTGCCAGCAATGCCTGTAGTGTATCTGCTTGATACTTTCTGTTATGACGGTCATCTCTTAAATTGTTTATTACTCTGCAAGACTTTAGGCATTCATGCTAAAATTTTCTGGGCTGGGTGTCTACCACAGCTTGACTTTTTTTCCTGGGAAATTATACCCCACCCCCCCACCCCAAAAAAACAACAAAACAAAACCCAACTCCACTACTGCCAACTGTTACACTTGGGGAGGGAGCAGGGAGAAGAAGCTTTTTTTTTTCTTTTTAATTCTTGCATGTTCTGGCCAATTCTCCCTCCCCACTCTTGAAGAGATAATAATCTCAGCTGCTAAGCTGAGAAGTTCTAGCACCTCCATGCTTTAGAGCAAGAGCTGGAAATTTGGCTGGAGAGTTAACTTTGCATCAAGAATGTGGCTTTTGCTGTTCTTACAAAAAATGTCCAAATTTGGCCACATTATAAGACTTGGAAAAGCATCAGTTTGTAAACGCGTGGTAGGGAATTAGTCTCAGGTCCCTAGAGAAAGCAGTCTGTCATTGCTTTTAAGGTGTCAAAGGATTACAGCTGGAACTGGGGGCAGAGAAGTGGAAGCCTCCTTTTTATTCCAGTTTCAGACTTCCGTAAATGTGTTGTGAAGTCTTGACTTTTTTTGTTCTTTTTTCTCTCTCCCCTTCTGCCGAACTGGCCAATGCTGGAACAACATGCTGGTCTGTGTGGATCACTGATCATATCTGCTGTGAGAGTCTGCAGCTTGTAGCACACTATATATATCATCTTTCTTATACGTGGCTTTTAAAAAAAAAAATCTATGTAAACTTTATGTGCATTTTTAAACTTTTGTTCTTTGGCTTCACTTCTTCTCTCAGGCTTTTTCCAGGTGTCCCCCATTGTCCTTTACTTCATGCTGTCTGTAAAACAACTGCTGCTGCTATAGTTGCTCTCAAAAAAAAAAGTAAAGAACTTATGCCACTCTTTCTGTTTAACAGGCTTGATTAGTCTGGACTTGCCTTTCTGCTGACTTTCTTAAAGATGTGGTCTAGCTATGCTGCTTAGTGTTTGCTTCCTAACTGCAATTTGCATGCTTTCATGCTTTTTGAGTCACTCTTTTCTTGCCATATCAGTAGCCATTAAAAAGAGTTTGGTGGAACCATTACTGGGGGTCATGTTGGTTAGCAAGAAACCCGTTCTGACAAAAGCTAGCTCTGCTTAGGTTTGCCAGTCTTAAAAAGAATAATTGCCAGTGTAAAGGACTTTGTTTCCATGCATGTTCCACTGTTAGCTCCAACTGCAGAGATTTAGCATCGTGTTTCAGTCTGTGTTTGAGGCAGTGTGGCTGTGGGGAATCTTTGAGCAGGCTGTAACAGCATTGTTCTCCTATGCGCATTAAAATGATTGTTGCAAGAGAGGCATCGATGGGGACCTCTGCCAGCTTCTTATTGATGTGTTCAGTTTCATCTATTGACACACTACCCTTCATTATTACACAGTGAATCCTGTGGCAGTGGAATTTGCTATTAAATCTGCCCTGCAAAAGAGAATCGGCAGGAGTTGCTTTAAAAGCAGTGTGACCCTGGTGTTGGCAAAGAATAGCTTCTAAATATGAAACAGATGCTGAACTAATAGAGGATGCTTCCTAAATTTTCAGGGTACCAAACATAATCATTTTGAGAAAAATTCAGAATTCACATCATTTGTGAATAATCATTTAAGTTTCAATACCCTTTTTTCCAGAAATGTATGTCTAATCAGTACATGTATTCATTTGCACTTGAATATGGCAAGTAATACTGAGGTGAAAACAGGCAATTATTTGTTAACGGAAACTGTTAGAATAAGCAGCGAGGTGTTAGTCTTTTCCTCTGTGCTCCAGTCCTCTTCTGAGTGGTAAAGGTAGGAGAGGTGATGCATCTTCCTTTGCCTTTCACCATTGCCACAAACTATTTTGTGCTTTCAGAGCACCACTCATAATATTTAACCAGATGTTACACCATCTTCCAAAAGAAGCGTTGCGTTCTTTAGAAGCCCAGTGGCATACTCTCTGTTGGGAGGTGGTGTCAGTGGATGGAATTTATTTCTATGTAAAGAGCCTTTATGTTGTATGTGGTGTGTGCTTGTTCATATTCAGTTCATATGGAGATTTAAATTAATGTGGAGTAGTAAGTCTATTGCATCAACCTTGTTTCCCTTTGATCTCAGGGTTTGGTGCTAGACAAGGCATTCTGTACCTTTTGGCTTAGAGAGCTTAAGTGCTTGGAGCAGGCTTCATCAGTGAGAAAATAAAGAGCATGACAGCTTATTGGAGACAAAAATCACTCTGATTGTCTGGAGGTGGGAGGTAGCAAGGTAAGCCTGGGTCTTTCATGTCTATCACAAAGCAGCATGGAATGGACACTAAAGCTATTGACTGGCCCTGGATACTGGCAACTGTATTGATAGGCACCTGTCAGTAGTTGCAAAGCTGCTGACATTCCTAGGTTTATGGGTTTGTTTATTTTTTAAAAAAAGAAAAAGATTGAGAATATATAGCCAGGAGTCAGTGGGCACAGAAGTCTGTTGTTAGAAACTAGAGGTGGGGGAAGGAAGGTGAGGAGTGAGTACTGGAGCAGGACATGCTTCCCAGGAAGGGAAGTGTGGGAATGGCTTCTTTTTAAAATGGAAGAATAAGTTAAAGGGGTATCTGCATGAGATGGTGGTGTTGGGGTAGTTATCACCAAAAAACAGCCTTGGTAAAACCCACAAGTTTCTCAAAGGTCTGCAAGCAAATCTTGAAATACCCTAGTTTTTTGTTTTCTGTTAGCAAAGTTTTCTGCTAACCACTGGCAGGTAAATGGAATATCTAATTGTAGACTCCTACAGAGTTTAAAACAGGGACTGAAGTGTGATGCTTGTGGCTGAAGGTTATGCTGTGGCATCTGAATTGATGCTGGTGTCCGCCTTTTGAGTCTGAAAGGGCGGGGCGAGGGGGAGGCTGCAGTACTGTGAATAGAGTTACTGGGCGGGGATGTCCTTCCAAAATAGTAGAACAAATGAGGTTTCAGATGGTACCTTTGTTCCTGCTCATGACCGGGGGGCGCAGGGAGTTTGCAGGTTCCAGACTTCGCCTCAGACCTTTAAGGATCAACGGAGATAGGCCAAAACTACTTAGAAAGGAGCTGTTAAAGGTGATTTAAAGTATTTTTCTCTGACCCTCCTCTTGGTGTGAGCAGTCAGGTTTTTGTTTGTGTGTGTATATAGAGATTTTTCTCCCTGTCTGAAGCTGAAGAGAGACACTTACCTCTTCCTGTATCTGGGCAAAGGCTAGTAACCTACAGGTGGATGCAGGGCAGATACACTGGTATGCTGGTTTTGGCTGGGATAGAGTTAATTTTCTTCATAGTAGCTAGTATGAGGCTGTGTTTTGGATTTGTGCTGAAAACAGTGTTGATAATACAGGGATGTTTTTGTTACTGCTGAGCAGTGCTTACACAGAGTCAAGGCCTTCTCTGCTTCTCACACCACCCCACCAGCAAGTAGGCTGGGGGTGCAAAAGAATTTGGGAGGGGACACAGCTGACCCCAGTTGACCAAAGGGATATTCCATACCATACGATGTCATGCTCAGCATATAAACTGAGGGGAAAGCTAGCCAGGAGACCACTGCTCAGGGACAGGCTGGGCGTCGATCGGTGGGTGGTGAGCAATTGTCTGTCTTGGGTTTTATTTCTCTCTCTTTTCGTTATTTTCCTTTTCATTACAATTTATTATTATTATTATTTTATTTCAATTATTAAACTGTTTTTATCTCAACCCACGAGCTTTCTCACTTTTACTCTTCTGATTCTTTCCTCCATCCCGCTGAGAGTGAGCGAGCGGCTGTGTGGTGTTTAGTTGCTGGCTGGGGTTAAAACACGACAGTCCTTTTTGGTGCCCAACGTGGGCCTTGAACGGTTTGAGATAATAACAGATGGAACAGAGCATATTAGAAGGGATTTATATCTGTTAACAGTTGTGGGTCACGATACTGATTCATCTGTTCTCAACATTAGTTTATCTGATCCGCACCATGCTCTTTTTTTTTGCTGTACCTGTTAAAGATTGGTGTTGGCTTTTGCAGCTTGCTGTGCTCTGTAGTAATTATTGATGTTTTGCCTGGGAGATCCATTATTAAAACACTGACCTTGAGCTTAATCTGGTATCTGGTCTCTACTGAAGTCATTACTGTACTTCGGTACCATCTCATGGAGATAATTAACAGTTATACTTCTTCCTCTGAGAGGTTCTTTGTGGAGGAAGTACAGTATGGCACCCTTGCTACCTTCTTCTGTGATGTTGTCTCCCTCCTTACAGTAGCTTCTCGGTATCTTGAACATCCTTGGGCAGTTAAAATACTTCTATTGGTATTTCTTAAAAATATTGCTTTGGTTTTGTCTAAGGTTAACAAACGATTTAGGAATATGACCCAGGCTCTGCGAGAATGGGCATGGCATGTGGGAGAATATGGACAGGTATCTAGAAAACTTCACTCCCTAACAACTGCAGGATCCTGATGAAGTGATAGAATATTTGAAAACAAAACACCATGGCTACTCCAGAGAGGTACGAGTTACTGCACTGTGCTGGGCCCTGGCCAGTATCTACCAAATACTACTCGATATTATGCAGCACCCTCAGGGCGAAGAGAGGGAAAACAAACCAACAGATACTGGCTAAACCAGACACTGTATTAGTTGCTCCTATAACGAAAAAGAAACAATGGAAGTGGAAGTCAACCCCTTTAGTAAGGGATGAAGAAGCTACCTGTAAGAGGGAGCAAGAGAAAGAATCAGAAGACACAGTCTGTTCTGCAGCAGAGTAGTCACAAGAACAGGAGGAGGAAGAGACTGAAAACATAAATGAGACAGAAACCACCTGATACCTATACCTAAGTGAGCTGCGAGATATGCGAAAAGATTTTAGCTGTCAACCAGGTGAGCTAATTCTCAGCTGGATACTTTGATACTGGGGCCAGTGATCAGGAAGGGAAGCCCGACAGCTGTGATCCCTTGCTAAGGATAAGGCCATTGACAAAGGGATTAGGAGAAAGGCAGGAGTCCTCAGTCTTTGATGGCTACTCAAGTGTGAAGGACAGGTATCCCTTCAAGGAAGAAGTTAAAAATTCCTGAAGCAAACGGGCCAACATTGAGGGAGGCATCCAGTATCTGTGGGAATTACCCATGTTGGAGGTGATCTATAATGACCAGGCATCCAAAGACCCAGATGAAATCCAGTGCACACAGTCCATGTGGCAGAAATTTGTACGAAATGCACCGATGTCATACACCTGCACCCTGGCGATAATGAGATGGACAGACACTGAGGCACCAACTATGGATGAACTGGCCAGACGACTCTGAGAATATGAAGATAATCTTGCTCCCTCCATGTGTACCTGTGTCTCGGCTGTGGACAGACACAGACTGACCCAAAAAATGTTCGAGCAAGCTGAGAAGGGTAGGTTTTCCTCATGCACTCCAACCAAGGCCTCAGCTGTTAAGAGTCAGCCTTTTTCTGTTCAAAGGAAAGGGTACCGGTGGCGCACACCATGTGCAACCCTGTGGTTCTTCCTATGTGACCAGGGGGAGGACAGGAGCAAGTGTGGTATCCAGGTAGGTTCACCATCCTGGAAGCTTGGGTACAGGCACTGCAAGGAAAAACAACAGCCAAAAAGCATCCATCAAGGAAAATTACTGCTCCAGTGTCTGTTGGGCAGAGTAGAAGGTCTGATCGTACTTTTGACCGTGATGAAGGGACTTCTGTTTTGCAGTTACAAAAATCAAGTAATGAAGACTCTGGGAATAGAGGGGCCCTGCCTTCAGCCAGGCGGAGGAAAGGGACAACTGGGTTTCCTGGACTGTGTGGATTTGATGGCCTGGCACATCAGCCCCATGGGAGTATAAAGCTCTAGTGAACATGGGTGCACAGTGTACTCTAATACCATCAAATTACAAGGGAGCAGAATCCATCTCTATTTCTGGAGTGATGGGGGTATCCCAAGAACTGCCTGTGTTGGAGGCTGAAGTAAGCCTAACTGGGAATGAGTGGCAAAAGCACCCTATTGTGAGTGGTCTGGAGGCTCCATGTATGCTTGGCATAGACTATCTCAGGAGAGGGTACTGCAAAGACCCAAAAGGGTACTGGTGGGCTTTTGGTATAGCTGCCTTGAGCGCAGAGAAGATTAAACAGCTGTCTAGCTTGCCTGGTCTCTCAGAGGATCCTTCTGTGGTGGGGTTGCTGCAGTTTAAAGAACAGCAGGTGCCAATTGCTACCATGACAACTGGGCACTTCTGTACCTAGACTTGTAAGGTGGGTCCTTTCCTTGCTTTAACAGTTCCTACCCAGAGCAAGGAACTAGTCCCCTTGCAGTGCTTTCCTGGAACATGCATACGCCCTCAAAGTAACTTGCTGGCTTCTCTTTCTTCTGTATTTTCCTCTTTTGTCGCGCTTCTGGTATTGGTGCATTGGGGTGAGAGCTTCCTTTGCGTATGTGGGTTTGGCCAAAGTCCAGCGTGAATACTGTTCTCACATGAGTGACAGTCTGGGGTCAGCAGTAATCCTCCAGTGGCAGGGTTGCCTTTTTGCTGTAGGATCTTGCTTGCAGTCCAAAGTGGGACTTTGGTCAAGTGACTGTTGTAAGTACACAGACGTTTCTTGGAATTAAAGCCCTTCAATTGAAGTTTCCACCTCAGAGGAGGCTGCTAATATGAGACATCCTGTGACTGCCACTTGGGCTGAAACAATGTGTTCAGAGAAGCTGTTTGCTGGGAGATGATCAGTCATGGAGCTACAGGGTGAACCTTGAAGAAGAGCAGACTGTGCACAGGGATGGGAAGATGTTTGGAGGTTTTGGCAGGGAGGAGGCAAGGGCCCAAGCTGCAGATTCTGTGAATGGCATAATGATGAAGAGCACTTAATTCATGCTGATGATTTTTTCATCTTGGCCTGGTGGCGTAAGGTCTTTTTTGATCTTGGGTGCACTGGGAGGGGGGGGTTAAAAGAAAAAAATGGCACCTGGGTTATCTGGGTGTGAGGAGAGGGGGCATGGGCTCATAGAAGATCTAGCAATGACACATGCTGGACTTCCTTAGGACCCTTTCCTTAGGATCTGTGTGTATTAAATGTATCGAAGGCCTGTTGAGAAGACTGATTGTGGGTTAGGTATTCTTTTCCCCTACCTCCTTGCTTAGGTGTCAAACTCTTTACGTTGACAGGGTTAATGTGACGAACAGCTTTGGGCTTGAAGCCTTGTGCTGATTGTTGGAGGACAAAGGTACCTGATATAAGGACCCACATTGTGAATTGGTGATGGAGGACAGCTAGTCTTGGGAAGTTTGGTTATGTGAAGCTAGAGCTTTCTGCTTTGGAGAGTGGGTATGAATCCAGCCTGGTGTCTACCTTTTGCTGGGCCTGTGTAAAATGAATTACTGGTTCTGCTTCAGTTGAGTGAACATAGATCTGCTGGCCTGAGCAAAATAGCAGGTACTGGGTGGCATTCTAGTCAGCAAGGTCACTCCCTGAACAAGGCTGAGGGAGCACAGTACCCCGTTTCTGATAGAAAACAGCCAGAATGTGTGTCCACTGTGGCTGACACATGCATATGGAGGCTCTCAAGGGGACAGCCCTGTTTGCCCTGTTCTTGACTGTTTCGTTTGGTGGGTGAGCAAAGGACTTTGGCCTTCATTTGAGTGCTTCTCAGTACTATTTAACATCACCACTTCCCTCTGCACCTCTGCATCAATTGTTGTTTTACACGCATTATAAATTTGAAAGGTTCATGAATTGACGATTGCTTCCAATACATAAAGCCAAGGAGATTTATAACTTGCGGTAATTAATCTCCTACCTTTAAGACCTCCACGTAGTCCTGGATGTATGCTACCAGATTATGACAGGAAATATCCTGATGATCGTTCCTGTCTGTTTAGGAAGACCCCTAAGTTCCTCCCAGGCAATTGCACGCATCCACTCTCTGTAATTTGTTGTAAAATTTGCCTCTGAGTGTTAGATTTACCCTGTTTAAAGCAGATCACTAGCACTTCCTCGGAGGCAGTAATACGTACAGGTAAGTCATGCTGTTTTTGGACACTTAATCTCTAAAGATGTGCAAAATGGAACAAGTATGGCTACCTGTGTTCTTGTTCTGCTGTGGCATTCTTTAGAGACGGCAGGTTCATACATTAAGTGTAGCTTGAATTGTTGGTGGAAGCTTGCAGGGATCTGTGGCTCTGCTTCAGTAGCCTCTGCTGCAGGAGCCTGAGATTGTCTCCTAGCTAGCCTGCCTGTGCTGAGGTGGTTCTCCTTTTTCTTGAAAAAGATGACATGCATGTTTTGGGTTGAAATAGATAAAGGGCAGTGAATACCTGCTGGGAAACTTGAATAGCACTCATTTAGACAGAATGCTGCTTATCTGGTGGTATGTATTGTTGGCATTTTTAGGAGAGTGGGATCTCTCTCTTGCCATCTTTCAGAACATCTGTTTCTGTGCATGAAGTCATCTTTTGCCTGCCTTTATTCCTCCATTTGAATCCACTTCTACCGAAACAGTCTTCTCTGCAGCGTCAGAAGTATGAATGCCAGCAAGGATTTTGTGAGGTCACCTTGAGTGTCGTGTTCTGCAGGAAAGTCACTATGAGTAGAAGCACCAGAGTGTATACTTCTGGTAGGGAAGAACAGTGAGAGGCCGTGGGACTTGAGCTGAGTTTGAGCTCAGTGATGCAGGATGATAGTAAAGGTGTAACTGTACATGTGAAACTTTACAGAGGTTCCTCACTGCATCTGTCTCAGAAGAAGGACCTATATGCCATCTCTTTTGACTGTTATCAGCTGGTCTAATGAAAGATCTCTAAAGAATATTGCCTTAGACCACTGTGGTTACATAAATACTGCTACTAGATTATACAGTTATTCTGTGACTTGAAGTTATAATTCTGATGATGATTTCTGCTACATGCAAGCTGAATTATGCATTGCATGGAAGCTCCTGTCATAAGTCCCAAGTAGTAATAAAACTGGAGTTTAAAACCAAGTAAGCTCTAAAAATGAAATAGTTGGCAGAACATTCTTTGAATTTATGGTGATAGTCATACAGAAATTCTACTGTCCATTTCTGGATACACACCCTTGCCCCCAGCATCATCTGACTCTCAGATTGTTGTACAAGTTTTTTTAATGTTGAGATACTAACTCATTCCAATTAGTTTCTATTTTCTTTCCTTGTCCTTTGACATTTCTGGCATTTAAGGAGGAAATAGGGACAAACACTTAACAGGGTGACATCCAGGCTTAGCAGCAGGAGCTTGTGAAGTTAGGCTGAGGAAGTCTGTCCTTTTTTCTTCCCTTTTACAGACAGAAGTTAAGAAGCCTCATTTTAAACTTTTCCTGCAGGATGTTTCTTGTAACTCCGGTACTGTCTTGTGGTCTTAGTCTGGCTTTGATGTCTGCAGTTCAACATCCAACTGTTGCGCATTTCCACAAAAGTATATAAATGCTGAAACAGTCCGCAATAGTGATGCTAAATTTCTTATTAGCTTCCAGTGTTGACATTCAAGGGTGCAGCTTTTACCTCTGCTGTTTTTTCAGGCTCTCTGCAGGCAATTTATAGCCTTGGCTTACAATACATCTGTTTGAGTGGGTTTTGCTCAAAGTTTGGGTTAAACAGTGTATAAATATGTATCCTTCCTGTAGAAAGTAGGGTTCTGATTATAATCTCAGTTGAGCTCTGCTGCTTAACAGATGATTGTTTCAGTGATAACCAGTTGACTGACCATGGCTGTGACTCTTCCTCAGCAGTCAGCTATGTACATACCCTATCTTAAAGTGCTTGTCAGCTAGGAATAAGAACTGTTTTTGATGATTTACAGCACCATGCCCGAGAGCTTTCTTTTTCCAGAGATTTTGTAATCTGAATAACATGATGTGAGTACAGCTTTATTAGAATTGTAAACTCTCATAATGATTAGAAGGGAAGAATACATCTGCCAGGCGGATTAATGAAGATGGTTCTTTTCATCAGTAGAGATATTTTTTTTTCAATAGGACCTCAGAGAATTCTGGGAGATCTCACTGATTGCACTGAGCAACTGTAGGTGATGGACAGGTAGGGAATTTTTTGCATTGAACTGCTAATAGATGAAAGTACAGTAGTGTGAACAGGGCAGGCAAAAATACAAATACCTTAAACAAAACTGCCCAGGGAAGATAATTACTCAAGTGTTAAACTGATTTATTTTTTTAAAAAACCACCAGTTCTCTATGGCAAAGAGGATCTCTTTTTATGATAAAGGCAAAGAGTGTTTCTTTTCAATCTGGGGACAGACTGGACTTCTGTACTTTAAGACTTCGTAGCAATCCCTTGTCCAAGGCTTATTTATTCTTTGTGAAAGGGACAAAGATCTTGAAGTAATCTGTGTTTTGTCTGGGGAAAGGCAAAACCTGATTAGTTCTGTGCTTTGTACCCTGCATTTTGACTCTTGGTAGGCTTAGGGTATAAAACTACAAACAGTGGAGGCATTTGTAGGCTGCTCTTGCACTGCCTTATGGCAGGTGCTCTTCTGCTTGAATTCTTTGAAATGTCTTAATTTGATGTTGTGGATTTTAACTCGTTTTAAGCTCCTGGGAAATGCTCTTCAGATCATTAATCTCTAAAAACCTGTTCTTATTTCTGAAAAATTAAGTGAGGAGGCAGGGAGTGAGGTAAGAGGAAAGTTGTATAGTTAACTAGAGCTCTGTAAATGCTGTATGTACTTTCTTCTGTTTAGGTCTTCACTACCATCAGGAGTGCCTTCTAGGTACTTTGTTACTTTCTTGTAACAGTAATAATGCTGATTGCTCTTTAATAATAAACAAACTTTGTTACAGGATAGTTCTGTTAACATGATTTGATTGCCATACCAACAAGAGAGCTAAACCCAGTTGATTTTGTGATATAAAATAAAAAGTGAGAAGGGAGTATAAATAGTACTTTGAAGCTTTAAAGTACGAATTTACAAACAATGAAGAAATTAAAAGAGAAATAAACAGTTTTGTTGTATTTATATATGAAGGGCTTGTCAGTCTTTGTTACGGTTCTTAAAATTGTTGTGTATTGCTGACATTGGACATGGCTAGATGCAGAGCTGGGAGGAGGATCCTTTATTTTTAAACCATCCAGTGAGAAGTCTGACTACATGTATACTGCATCTCTTTCTGAGTATTAATGAAGGCATAACTCTTTTTCTTTTGCCCACTGGGGCTTAGATAAAACACTGACTTTTTCAAGCAATGCTATCTTTTCAGATCTTATCATGAGAGCAAAGGGAATTTCCTGATATTGCACAGCATTCAGTGCCTTTCTTGCTTATCCTTTTCTTTGTTAATGTTTGTGAGATCAGGCTTTCAGTTCAGTTTTTTGCAGCCTGAGTGCAAGGCCTGAGTGACAAATGAACCCCTCTTGGGTATAGGTTGGTGTGGTACAAATGTATTTCACATTTCTGTTTTCTTCCTGCTTTTTTACATATGGGTCCGTGTTTTGTGTTTGCATTCTGAAGGATATGTCAGTTCATATCGTCTCTGGTGCTGGGTGAATAGGTCTCCTTGACTTGACATGGCTTCCAAGATATGTTCTGATAAAGGGATCAGGGCTTGCTCTGCACATTGGACAGGAATGTTTCATGCTCTGGCTTTCTGGGCCTAATCAGAAGTACCTCTGGGGAGTATTAGCTCTCCCTGTGCATTGAGTACTTATCCTTTGTTACCTGAGGGACGTTTGCCCTCGAGTGAAGGGGGCAGCTCAGGGAGACACCTGTTAGCGAGAATTAGCTAGAAATCTCAAAGGTGCCTAAAAGGTATTACTAAGAATCTTCTCTCAGTTTAAAAGTGTGACCTGACCTGCTAAGTCTAGTGTCTGTGGCCAAGTCCATCTATAGCTTTCCAGGTGAATTTTAACACCCGTGACTTTCTAAATTGGTGGTGTACTTTCCACTTCTGTTCTTATGCTGCTCTATATTGTATGCTGTTAGACAGCTGCTGCATTTGCACCAGACAGCATTTCTCTTCAGTTGATGTTAAAATTGTTTCTTTGTGTTAGTACAGTGGCTGGTAGAGACTTCTGAGACTTGGTCTGCAGTGCACTAGTGCTTTTGCAATGGGTATTTGGAACTTGCAATGTTGTCTTTAGTTCTTATGCTACATCCGTGTACAGGATCCAGAAAACAGCTGGCATGCTCTCTGTTGGGATGAAGCTTGGCTGTAGAGTCTTTTGTTCTGTTGTACTATGGGACATAACTGTTCTTCCCAATGTAGCAAACATGAGAATGCCTAGGGTGAATGCAATCAGCTGTCTGTTTCAATGTCAGCTGATTATAAGTGTCAGTTACTGAATAATTTCGGGATATCCAAGTTTCACCCAAATATTAACAGCTACTTATTTTTTGTATGTATGTTGTCTTATTAAATAGTGTAACCTAGAACAGCTCTGCAAGGAGACTGGAGCAGAAAAGAAGCAATTAAGCATTTTCCCTCTGGGTGTCTTTCAAAAACTGTATTCTCCTCCTCTTGCTATTTTAATGTCATGTTGGTTCTCTACCCACCTTTCTTTCTCATTTCATGCTCAAAAGGATACCCTGTCTTCTGATTTTTAAGAGTTACTTGACAATTCTGTGTTCTTTCATTCCTTTGTTTGTCTCTTCTTACTGCTGGGCACAGCCCAGTCACCAGCCTGGGTGCCACTGAGGAGCAGCAGCAGTAAAAGGGTAGTTCCTCCAAGCTCCTACTTCCTAAAGCTGTAGAAAGAGAGGGAAGGCTAATACCGAAGACCCATTCAGCCTTGTGTCTTGCCTCTGACAGTGGCAAAGAGCAGATGCCTAGGGAAGAGTGAGCACGCCCTGTTAACTATCCTAGTGTATCGTCTCATGATCATCTGTAGCTTGGAGACTTCCTAAGTTAGAGGTGGCATCCTCGTGTTTCAGCTTGGATATTTCCTCCAAGAGTTTGCTGGTTCATGGGTGTTGCATTTGTCTACCTTTTGAAGTTTCATTTTCTGAAACGTTCTGGGTGATGGTGCATATTAGCTGATCTCTGACTGTGTGTTAACTTTCCCTTTCTCTTTCACCACCTGTGGTGTTGACCTTCCTATACACAGCATGCCAATGACAGCAGCAAAGTAGATACTTCTGAGATACGTTTCTTAAAAGTGGGAATAACAGGAAACATTTTAAGATGTGTATTTAGGCATGCTTATCAGAAAATTAGTAGCTAATGGCTGAATGCCAAATACTAAGACTCCAAGCAGTAATATGTTGTGATGCAGTCTTTTATTACATGGCTACACATGGGTTTTCTCAAATGTCTCCCCAAAAGCTTAACTGTGTGTGACATTTTGTAGTGCTGTGTGTTACTGTGTATACTGGGGAGGCTATTCAGTATTGGTTGTAGAGGTAAGAGTAGATACTACTGCAAATGCTGCAAGTTAATCAAAACAGGTAACAGCGAAAACTTGCTGACATATAATCTAAAGGGAGAAAAGACTTTCAATTTGTGATTGGGAACACGAGAAGACTGCTGGAGTTCTTCAGCCAGGTACTAAATTGATGAACCTTACTGTTCTGCTACTGGAGATCACAAAATACCTGCATTGAATACAAGGCAGGGTTTTTGGAGGTGATGGAAGGCTTTAGGCTGTGAGCCTGAAACTTTACAAAGAGACTTGGTTTCCCAGAAGGTTAATGCTCAGGGTTTTTTGAAAATTGAACCTCTTTATTTCTTGAACTAGCTAACTTTGGTCACAAGAGTGGAGTGTTTCCTTTTTTTCTGCTTGCTCTAGAAGGTGCAAGTACAAAGGAGTTTGTTTCTCTGCAGGGCTGGGGTAATTGGGAGTGGAGTTGTACCAGGTGCATGTCTTGCATGAGGTAGTTCAGCTCTCTGCTGGTTTCTGAATCCCTTGTGTGTTGCCCACATGCACATACCTGCCCACCCATTCCAGAAAGTCTCTTCTCTTTGTCCAGTAAAATTAATCTTATAGTAAATTAAACAGCAGCTGCATACAATAATATTTCCTTTGACATGTGATAACAGCTTTCTAGAGGTAGAGTTTAGGGGCACGGGCAGCTAATTACACAGCTAATTTGCCTTCAAACTCGCGGAGGCAGTGAATGCCAGCAGATTTTTGACTCTTGCATGCTTTTTTTGAAAATTTTGGCTCTTAAATTTGTTGAGCAGGGATAAGCAATGCCACAAAGTGTGGGTGTATTTCATATCCTAACCATACATTTGTTCATGGCTTAGCTCATGTTTGTGATTGAGAAGAGTTCCCATTTCCACACTGAAGTTCAAGTTAAATGTGAACAGCCCTTTAAGTATCCTTTAAGAGCATGCAGGCTGCATCTTCAATAGCATTTTAGCTGGGGTGAGGATTGAATGTCTGAGGTGAATCTCCTCACTGTCCCGCTTTCTGCACATTGCTTTTTACTGGGAAGCAATCTGAGTGTACTATTAGGATTCCTTTGGATGTAGCTGAACCAGAAGTGTCACTCTAGGAGAATATCTGCTGTGCTTCAGGTGCCCTTGGGTCTTTGACCTATGGTACTGAACCTGGTCCAGTGCAAACCCCCAAACATGCATAGTGTGATTCTTGGGGCCTCAGCACCAACTGCCCTCTACAGCCTTTTCTCCTTTTGGACTGTGCCAGGTGCTAAAGTAGACAGTTGTGCTAGTCTTAAATTTCTATGTGATGGGGGATAAACTTTTTTGCTTTTTAAATATTAGTGAAGTAAATAAGCAGGCTGTCTTGAGTTCCATCTACTGATCCAATACCTTATTCTCAATTTTCAGGAGTCTTAATGCAATCAACCAGATTGATTTGAATGTTGTTTGTGAAGCTTTTTCCCCATGTTTCCAGAACTGTCTGTGTTGGTATTTGTCTCTTTCAAATAATGAAGAGTGCTGTGGCATGCCTGTTTTTAAAGCCAGCTGTTCTGCAGACCCATCTGGGGGTAATTTTATTTAATGGTCTGTGTGGGGGTTACACAGACCCTCTTAAAGACCTTGGCTGGAATCCCTTTGTGCCTTCTAGATGTTGTTTTATGTCCCTGACCTCTCATCTTTTTCCTTATCTGGACCTCTTTTCCTCCTCTTGCTCGCTCCGAACCGCTGACCTTCTCCTTTGCAAGAGGGAAACAATACTGTAATGAAAAATGTCTCTTCCTGAAACAGCGGTAATTTCATGTGTCCGTTTTTTTATGCCAGAGACCAGACTAGCTGCCTTTTCTGGGGCAAGGGAGTTTCTCATCGTCAGTGCCATAGCAAATAATAAAAGCTCAGCAGCAACTAGTACAGTAAATACCTTACAGTCCTGTTCTCAATTACAGAATTAGTTATGTAAATCTTGTATTAAAGGAGGAAGAGCCCTGATGTCTCTTCAATCATACACTGTGTGTGCACGCATGCGTACAATTCCTTCTTGTCTAGGAGAAAAATATCTGTGCTCCTAACATGCAGGCTCCGTAGAGATTAGCATACTAAACAGTATTGCTCTGCATGACCTGAAATTGGCTTTAGAGTGCTAATTGGATCTACGGGCTTTGAGAGAAGGGGTTAGAAAACATTGGTCTCTGGCTTTCCAGGTTGCAGACAGCAGTATGGATATGGTGGTGGTAGAGGTGCCCAAATGAAGTGCTCGGGGGGCTCCTGAGCTACAGGGGCACCAGTTGATAGAGCACACACTAACTGTCTGCTTTGCATTTGCTTATGTCTTCTTTGTCTAACTGTATGTATTTTTCTGTTTTCATTTTTATGTAAAGAAACAGTGTGATACAGTGAAATGAGCACTAAGCCTGAAACCAGGAATGCCTGTGATCTATTGCTAACTACTCTTGTTCTACTGTGTGAGTTTGGTCTAGTCGGTGAATCTGTCCAAGTACATCTTCTGCAGCAAAAGAGCTGGCAATACCTGTGCTACTGCACTTACCTGCATATGCCGATGAGGCACGGCCACTCATTCCCATGCCGTAACACCCATTCTGTGTGCATCTGTTGTTGGCATTTTTAATGTGGCCACTTGCTTGGAGGTTATTTATGGTGAAGATGGGACTATTAGATAATTAAATTACAGATGAAAATGATTACTCTATAAACACTGAGATCCATCCTTCTACTGGCTTCTATGGCTGCATATCAATTGTCAAGCATGGAGCCAAGGTGGGCCAGTGCCATATGCTGCCTTGTTCAGCAGTTCCAGCAGCCTTGCTGCCCAGCCACCTCCTTCTGTAATCTGTCACAACAGCAGATGCAAACAGAGCGAAGCTGCCCTTCAGGATCCCAACCAGAGAGTCTGAGAGCCCCACGTGTGTGTTGGGTTGTTCGGCATTGTGGCTATTGGCTTTGCTCTATTGCTGTTTTTGCCTTTGCTCATCCAGTGGAACGCTTGCTGGGAAACTAGTCTCTGTGTACTGAGATTTGAAATGATCTCTAAAAACAATTTTTGGGGAAATGCAGGTTAAGATTAATAATATCTGGATTATGAAAGCATGTGGCTTTTTTAATCTCATCTTCCAATCCCCTTTAGACTTACCTTGGCTTTAGACAGGACTTCGTCTGGTATGGATGGGGTGTTGGGTTAAATTGAGGTGGATGAGTGCCATCAAATTTAAGTAGGTAAACCCCCCCCAAAAAACAACAACAAAAACCCCCACAACCCCCCCCCCCCAAGCCCCCTGCAAACCCAACCAAAAAAACCCCACCCCAACTAAAAAAACCCACCAAAAACCAAAGCAAAACAACCACTGTAGAAAACCACCACCACACAGAAAAACCCCAACCAGCTGTTGGTGGGGGTTTTGTTTTGCTTTTTGTTTTTGGTATAGTTGTCAATGAAAAGTAAAAGACTTTATATTTGATTCAGCACTTTTTATATTTGAAAGCATTTTGAGTGTTTTTTGGATATTACCTAACATTAATGATAACTTGGAAAACAAATGATTACTTCCCACCAATAAAAATCAATACTTTCTGCTCTGGGAGGAAGAGGGGATGATAACAATGGAAATTATTTTTGGGAGAGGGGAGGAGGGAGTGTTCCAGGATTTCCTTTTCTAAATGTATAATTTTTGAAATTACAAATCTGTGAAACACATGGATATTGCTATTTGTGTGTCTTTTAAGTCTTTTTACAAAAATACTTTTTCCTAGCTTTCCAGCTTTCTCACCTCTGCTAGGTGCTATGTCATGTTTAAAATCGTGCTGGTTGAAAAATGTATTACCTTTTAGAGTTTAACATGATCTTGTCTGGGATTTGGATTTTTTGTTGTCTTGGATTTTCACACTCAGTGTATGATTTTAGTTGGTGTAGATGCAGATTTAGAAATTACCTAATCTAGTCTGATTGTTTTTTCCAGTTGAATCCAAAGAAAGTTCAGTTTAATCCTAGTGGTGTGCTGCATTCCACATAGAGCAAAGAAAATGGTTAGTCTCTGCCCAGAGGAAATTGCAGTACAGAGCAAATGAATTTGGACTGCTCTGCTCAGTTCCAACTGCTTTGGGAAAGATTTAAGATAGCAGATAAGTGCAAGTTAATGATGTTGCAGAACAGCACTGATTGTAATTCTGTATATTCCAGTTTGAGGACTTTTTAAAATATTGGCAAATGTATAAACTCTCTTGAGTTGGAATTAATATTACAGTTTTTAACCTGTGTCCTTCCTCCCCACTAGAGAAAGTGTGAAGATATTTTAGATACAGTGTTTCTGCAAATATTTGCAGCCCTGCTTCCAACTGTGCTACCTCTTCACCTCTTGAGTTGTGGGCTTTACTGCTTTGTCAACTGTTTTCCTTTGCGTGTAGCATATTGAACCTCTCCTCTGGCAACACAAATTGCTTCTGAGGCAGAACAACAGAAAATCACCTGTCTTGCGTGGCAGTCTAAATACCCCTTCCAGAGTACCTGGACTTTTTGGGTCATGTGTCACCAGGTAACCTAAACAGGCTGCTCTGGCAGAGGAGGGTAAAAATGGAGTTCTACGGGACTATTTGGAAGAAAGTAAATGAAGGTCATTAGCAGGGACAGGTATTTCAGGTGAGACCCAGGAAGAAGCAGCATGTTGACTCTTGCATTTCCTTGTTTTCTTCTCTCGTTCCCCTTTTGCTCCTAGCTGCATTTTGGAGACTTATCAAAAGTAGTTCTTTAGATACAGCCTTTTATCTTCAACTGTCAGTCAATGGTAGGGAAAGGAAATAGAGATCATGTGTGATGGAGTTGTTTGACATCCAGAGGAATCTAAAACATGATCTTTAGTATTATCTCTGCCTGTTAGATGTTCTGTTTGGACCAGTGGTGCCACAGTTCTCTGCATGCCAAGAGCTGCTCTGTTTGACAAACTATCCTTCTGCTTTGCACAGCTGGGAAAGGTTTGTATAGCTTCTCCTTTCCCCTCTACCTGCCGTATGCCTTGCTCTACCTTTCAGTAGCATACCTCTCCCCATGACTGGGAAGCAGCGATGCACAGTGGGATCTGTGCTGTCAAAAGCTGGCTATAGTGTTTTAAACTCTAATTAGCACTGCATATGCAGCCTGGTTTCTGCCTTACAAGCTTCCACTGTAGTTAACTGGTTTCTTCTCCTTTTATTGTAGCAGGAATAATCCACAGAAGCGCTTACGGCAAATTCCCGTGGCTCATTTTGGCAGAGAATTGAAATGGGTTGTGTGCTTGGGTGAAAGAGATGTCAGTCAGCTGGCCTTCAAAAGGGTGGAGCTGAACAGGCGAACAGTGCTTTATTCCTGATAGCCGAAGGAAAGCAAAGAGAGGCAGTTCTGCTTGTTGCAGTTGCCTTAGCAGAGAGACATGGCAGAGGAAGGAGGCTTTCCTTCTTGTGAGACAGTTCAGTGAAGTTTCTCCAAAACAGATCTTTTTGGGCAGTGATCAGATGATCTGCTGACTATCTGCAGTGATATAGTGTATTTTATATGGTGAAGTATTGTTCTCCTACTGTCCCTGTCTTTTTAGGCGACAAAGCCTTCTGACTGCTGTTTCCAGATCTGAACTTGCCAGTTACTATTTATCCAAAGTAATATCATCCAGACACTTGTGTTGGGTGGAACAGATCAGGTCTGACTCACTGGGTGTTCATCTGGCCCATTGTGCTGGTGTGTTTTGTGTATTTAGAGTGGTGGGGGTTTTGGTTTTTTTTAAATTGTTTTTAAAAAGGTTTGGGGAGAAGCATGGAAAATCTGTTTAGTTTTTCTGCTGAGCTCAGGTGGTTGTCTCCCTAGGCTCTAACTGTAAACAGCAGTGGGAGAGAAGTTTTTCAGAGAGCTTCTCTCCACTGATGACAGATAGAGCTTAAGTAACGAGCCATATAAGGCAGCAAACATCTACCAGCTATGCAGAGGGACTCCTGGAAATGGAAAGGTGCACCATAGCACAACTTAACTGCTTGACTAATTGGGTGGCCTTCTATGATGGAGTGACTGCATTGGTGGGTAAGGAAAGAGCAACTGATGTCATCTTCTGTAAGGCCTTTGACACAGTCCCACACAAAATCCTTGTCACTAAATTGGAGAGATACAGGTTTGATGGATGGACTATTGATAGATAAGGAATTGGTTGGATGGCTGCATCGAAAGAGTTGCAGTTAATGGCTCAGTGTCCAAATGGAGATGAGTAAAAGTGATGTCTCTCAAGGGTCTGTATTAAGACTGGTCCTGTTCAATATCTTGATTAATGACATAGACAGTGGGACTGAGTGCACCCTGAGCAAGTTTGTGGGCAACACCAAGCTGAGTGGTGTGGTTGATTCACTAGAGGGAAGGGATGCCATCCAGAGGGACCCTGACAGGCTTGAGGAGTGGGCTCATGAGGTTCAACAAGACAAGGTTCAAGGTCCTGCACCTGGTTTGGGGCAATCCCCAATATCAGTACAGGCTGGGGGATGAATGTATTGAGAGCAGCCTTGCAGAGAAGGACTAGGGATACTGGTGGATGAATAATTGGACATGAGCCAGCAATGTGTGCTCACAGCCCAGAAAGCCAACCATATCCTGGGCTGCATCAAAAGCAGCGTGGCCAGCAGGTTGCGGGAGGTAATTCTCCCCCTCTACTCTGCTCTCACGAGACCCCACCTGGAGTACTGCATCCAGCTCTGGTGCCCCCAGCACAAGAAGGACACGGACCTGTTAGAGCAGGTCCAGAGGAGGGCCAGAACACCTCTCCTGTGGAGAAAGGCTGAGAGAGTTGGGGTTGTTCAGCCTGGAGAAGGGAAGGCTCCAGGGAGACCATATTGCAGCCTTTCAGTATTTAAAGGGGGCTTATAAGAAAGACAGAGAGAGACTTTTTACCAAGGCCTGTAGTGACAGGACAAGGGGCAACAGTTTTAAACTCTAAGAGGTTAGGTTTAGATTAGATACAAGGAAGAAACTCTTTTACGATGAGGATGGTGAGACACTGGAACAGGTTGCCCAGAGAAGTTGTGGATGCTCCATCATTGGAAGCGTTCAAGGTCAGATTGGCTGGAGCTTTGAGCAGCCTGATCTAGTGGAAAATGTCCTTGCCTATGGCAGGGGAGTTGGAACTAGATGATCTTTAAAGGTCGCTTCCAACCCAAACCATTCTGTGGTTCTGTGATAACTAAGAACTGTGTCCTAGTGAAAGCCTTGTGGTTTGCTTAGGTGCATTTGAAATACCTTTTCTTGGGGGTGGTGGGTGACGGGGGTGAATGGGGAAGACAGCAGGTAATTTCTGTGCTGCAACGTATGTTGTTTTAATCCTTTCATATGAATTTTAATCCACATGGTATAGATGGAGTCCAGCGGGGAAGGTACTTGCTTTTTCACCCAGTGCTGGAGATGTGGCTTTTCTGAGATATCTCAGATGGCACAGAGATTAGAGCAATCCAGCAGCCTTGCAGTTTGATAGCATTTCTGAGGCTTCACTTAAGATGCAGTATGCGTTTCTTCATCCTGATAGAGATAATGGGTTTTAAGCAATTACACCCAGGCTAATTCCTTTTGATAAGAGCTCTACATTATCTAAAAAAAGAATCCTAGCCGCCTGGGAAAGAACAATGTAAATGTCTCTCTCATGGACTCTTTCATTCGCTTTTCTCTGATATCTTCAGATGATATGCTGCAGATCTTTCAAGCCATAAAAATCTATCAGTCTTTTTTTAGGTAGGGAGTATTGCTGTCAGGGAGGTGTAACAGTACTGTGGGCTTGCAAGGTATGGAGGGAGCCCTGCGTGCTTCAGATGATTCCAGGCTACTTGGTGATTACAGCTTTGACATAAGGAATCAAATTTGGTCTCTTTTAAAGGAGCCCCTTGTTCCCTCCCTGTGCAGGCTGTCTGGTTGTAAGGTGTGAGTTGCTTCTGATGATTAGGGTGATGTAAATTTTGTAATTTGCAAAGAATAGCAAGAGCCTACCACTTTATTTAGCAGAGATCCCAGCCCCTACTGTGTGTTTGCACTGGGAAGAAGAGTATGATGTTGTCGTGTGTTAAGCAGGAATCGTAAAAGATCTCACTTATTTAGATTTTTTTCTCTTCTTTCTGAGACCAGTAAAGAAATTTCAGTAGTTAGCTGCATTTCTGGTACTTAAAGAAATTCCTTTTATTCTGCTTAATCTCTGACTTTTCCTCTCATGCATATACAGTGTAGGATAGAAAATTTAATTGATTGCATTTAAAAAGGGGAGGAAAATCCCAAAGCAACATGCTGTTTGTGTAAATGTGCCACTTCTAGGAAAATCATGTTATATATTAAAAAATAAGTAAAAATTATGTTAACAGTATTGAAAGGTTTTCAAACATTGTAGGCATGTTTGTTATAACTTGTTCTTTCTCTCTCAGATAGTTGCAGATGACATTTTTGATGTGTAGCTGCCTGATGATAATTGGAGCTGGGAGGAGAGGCAAGGGGAAGATTGGAGATAAGGATTGTAATCTCCCATGCTGATATGCTTTGGTTCTCCTTCCCCAGAGAAGAGCCTGTGAATGTGTGGCATGCTGTCGGTCCCTTCACCTGCTTGCTCGCTAGGGAAAGTCGCTGAATGCCTCCCAGCGGGTGCTGGGAAAGTTCTCTTTCAAAACAGAGGAAGAGGATTGTGTGGACATGTCTCTTTGGGACAAAAAAAATGCAAAAATAAAATTTTTTTCTCCATTTTGTAAAATGGTTTCATGCATGACAAACACTGTAGTTAAGCAGTGCAGTACAGAAGTGAGAGATTTGAGATTTTCCTAGAAATAGGAGGGAGAGTGCACAGCTTTAATGGTGGGGAGTTCATTGCTTATTCTCTAGTGTGGCACAAAAAGGGTTGTCCCTCCTCAACCCTTTCATTTACACAGTGCTGCAGCAAAGTGATGCCTAGACTGAAAATAAATGGAGGAGTTCAGGGAGGGAAAATCGTTACCACCACTTGCAAAGTTGGCTGCAGTATTTTTTCCTGTCATAAACTGTAATGAATTTGGGCTGAAAAAGGGCTGCTGTATTTCCTTCACAGACATGGTAATGTTTAGTTGGCAAATGAAACAACCTTTTGTTCAGAAAGCTCTTTTGAGATGAAAGGCATCAGCAAAGTTGTCGCTGTGTCTCCTGTGACTGCCTTGGTTGAGGAGCTGGACTGTGTGTTCTAAGTCTTTCTGATGCAGAGGCTCGAGTGCTTAGTCTGAGTCAATTTAGTCATTCTGCAGCTCTTAGTTTTTTGGCTTAATTGGCTTCCTACTGCATGTCACATTGCATTTTCCTTTGGCTGGCGAATGTAGAGAGTCAACCTCCTCTGGGCTGCTAAGAGAAAATGTTTTCTTATTAGAGCGAGCTATCTAGTGCAGGCTGGAGGAAGCACCTTGTATAGAGAGTGCTGAAGCAGAAGTTTGTTCTTTGCAATGATAATACCTTCTCAGCCTCGTGGGCAACTGCACAGATTACTTCTCATCTTGTTCTTTCATAAATGATACATAGATGCAAAACCTGTGTGAAGATGAAGCTCCTAGAAGACTTTCCTCATGTCATAGAATCATTTAGGTTGGAAAAGACCTTTAAGATCATCAAGTCCAACTGTTAATCTAACACTGCTAAGTCCACCACTAAGCCATGTCCCTAGGTGCCTCATCCACATGTCTTTTGAATACCTCCAGGGATGGTGACTGAACCGCCTCCCTGGGCAGCCCGTTCCAATGCCTGACAACCCTTTCAGTGAAGAAGTTTTTCCTAATATCCAATCTAAACCTCCCCTGGTGCAACTTGAGGCCATTTCCTCTTGTCCTATCACTTGTCATGTAGAAAAAGAGACCAGCACCCACCTCTCTACAACCTCCTTTCAGGCAGTTGTAGAGAGCAATAAGGTCTCCCCTCAGCCTCCTCTTCTCCAGGCTAAACAACCCCAGTTCCCTCAGCCACTCCTCATAAGACTGGTGCTCCAGACCCCTCACCAGCTTTGTCGCCCTTCTCTGGACATGCTCCAGCACCTCAGTGTCCTTCTTGTAGTGAGGGGCCCAAAACTGAACACAGTATTCGAGGTGCGGCCTCACCAGAGCCGAGTACAGGGGCACGATCACCTCCCTGCTCCTGCTGGCCACACTATTTCTGATACAGGCCAGGATGCCGTTGGCCACCTGGGCACACTGCTGGCTCATCTTCAGCCAGCTGTCAATCAACACCCCCAGGTCCTTTTCTGCAGGGCAGCTTTCCAGCCACTCATCCCCAAGCCTGTAGCGTTGCCTGGGGTTGTTGTGACCCAAGTGCAGGACCTGGCACTTGGCCTTGTTGAACCTCATCCAGTTGGCCTCGGCCCATTGATCCAGCCTGTCCAGATCCCTCTGCAGAGCCTTCCGACCCTCAAGCAGATCAACACTCCTGCCCAACTTGGTGTCATCTGCAAACTTCCTGAGGGTGCACTCGATCCCCTCGTCCAGATCATCGGTGAAGATATTAAACCAGTCCGGCCCCAATACTGAGCCCTGGGGAACACCGCTTGTGACCGGCTGCCAGCTGCATTTCACTCCATTCACCACAACCCTTTGGACCTGGCCATCCAGCCAGTTTTTTACCCAGCGAAGAGTGTGCCCATCCAAGCTATAAACAGTCAGTTTCTCCAGGAGAATGCTGTGGGAAACAGTGTCAAAGGCTTTACCGAAGCCTAGGCAGACTACATCCACAGCCTTTCCCTTGTCCACTAGGCAGGTCACCTTGTCATAAGAGTAGATCAGGTTATTCAAGCAGGACCTGCCTTTCATAAACCCATGCTGACTGGGCCTGATCGCCCGGTTGTTCTGTACGTGTCGCGTGATGGCACTCAAGATTATCTGCTCCCTAATTTTCCCCGGTACTGTGGTCAGACTGACAGGCCTGTAGTTCCCTGGATCCTCCTTCCAGCCCTTCTTGTAGATGGGCATCACATTTGCTAACCTCCAGTCCACTGGGACCTCCCCGGTTGGCCAGGACTGCTGGTAGGTGATGGAAAAGGGCTAGGTGAGCACTTCTGCCAGCTCCCTCAGTACCCTTGGGTGGATCCCATCCTGTCCTACAGACTTGTGGGTGTCTAAGTGGTGCAGCAGGTCGCTAACCGTTTCCCCTTGTATTGTAGGAGCTTCATTCTGCTCCCCATCACTATCTACCATCACAGGGGGCTGGGTACCTAATGTAAGAGGTAATGTCCCTAATGCAAGAGAAGATCCTCACCAGCCCTTTTCTTGAGGAGTTGTGTAGCTTGTTGAGAGTTTAAACAGACACACCTGTTCTGTAGATCTTGCACAATTTTGCTGCCTTGTTTTCTTGGTTATCCTAAAAATAACAGGTTTCTATTTAATGTACTCGGATTGACTTCACAACCTATCTATTCAGTCATCTGCTTTCCTTGTTCTCCTCTTTGAAATTATTTCATATAAGGACAGCAATGAGATGTTGCATCTAGGTGATGGGACAAATAAATTTAAATACTTCATGGACCATTGCTAGGGAACAAATGCTAACTCAGAACGGCCTAGGCTATGTCTGGGCTATCTTGCCTCTATTATTAATATGGCAGGCCCCAGTTCATTATTCTACCTTGAGCCACACTTTGCCTGTGTTCCTGGTGGACTATTTCATGCGTTCCCTTGGGACAATCTTCTCATCAAGTGCTTGACAAACAGTCATGAAGGCCCTACTTTTTGGGTGTTTCTGACCCAGCCCTCCAAAAGCACCAGTGTAGCCTGGTAGTCCTGTCACCTGAGCGCAAGGAACAAGTCCTGTCCCTTGTGTTTGTGTGCTGGCCTCTTTACAGGGGCTCCATTACCTTTTGTTTTGGAAAATAGTTCCTTGCAATTTCAGCTGGTGGTCTGGTAACTCTATAAAAATAAAGTTTTGTATTTAGGCAATTAATCTTGTGCTCAGGCAGGTTTGATGTCCAGCATTGCAGTTTATAACACAGAGCCAGTTATTGAGTTCCTACTAAATATACATCTTTGGTGGTCTCAGTGATACTGAAAAATACTGAATCGTCAAAGTTCTGTTGTTTTCTGTCACTAGTGTATACACTATTCTGTCCTGCTCCTTCTGTTTCTACAGTTAAATGGGATTCAAATGAATTCATTAAGAACATGTCACCCTATATTAACAGTGAAATATATTAGGTGTCATGAAAAATAAATGTTTCCAAGAAATTTACAGAGTTTGAAGCTCTCATATCATGAAAGCTGAACTTCGATTCCTCTGGGAAGATGGAGGTGGTGTATGCGAGTAACACAGGGCACTGCAAGAATAAAATATTTGTAAAAGCTCCTCATTTATCTGCCATAGTAAAATGGAGCTCACCTCTTGCCAAGATCAGTGTCTGTAGCTCTGTGCCTTCTGCTACAGCTACATGAAATGTTAATCCCTAATACACAGCAAAGACCGTAACACCTTGTTTTGTAGCTAGGGATACTCTTGCTGTTGACTGCTGCAGGACGAAAGGCAGAACCCTGAATTCGCAGCTTGCTAGATACTGAGCCTCATGGGTCACCTAGAAATGCAGCTCACCCTTCAAGTGTCTACCCTATGCATGCTCCTCACCTGTGGGCAGGGCACAGCAGATGCTCTGCAGGAAGTTCTCATTCTCTTATATTGTCATGCTGTCTCTGTGTGCTGCTGCCTTACAAGAATTCTAATTTATCTTAGCAGTAAGAAATGTTATTGTTTGCAAAGTATAAAACTACAACTGTTACAGGCTGTTCCTCTTCTCTCCTGCAGCCTGTTCCACTGCCCTCCTTCCAACTTTGTGTTAAACTGAAATTGCTTGTGGGACTGTGCTGTGAGGAGGGGGATAGTCGCTGCTTTACAGCAATAGGTTACAGACTCCGAACAGATTTGTTGAGGAGTCCCTGTGCCCCTGTCTTTCCCTTTGGCCTGCCTTCTCTCTTACGAAGGTGCTAATCACCCCCTGCCTTCATTTAGTGTCAAAGGGTCTGTAGTGACCTTGGAAGAGAAACTGAGCTGTCGGTGCTAATCTCAAACACAAATGTGCAGCCCTTGCCACGTTAGTCATGCCTTTGTCACCTCTAGACTGGATTAGTGGAGTGCACAGTATGTGGATCTACAGCTGAAGACACATGCAGAACAGTGTTGTCTGCTTGTTTTAGTGTCACAGGAGAGTATTTTCTAGAGAGACATCAGCGTTTGAGGAGTGCTCTCAGTCAGGATCCTGAGCTGACTTCTCACAGTGGTCTGCTGGAAGCTGGTTTGGCTGTCAGGCAATGCTTTAAAGCTTACCTGCTGCTGTGACCGCTTTCTGTAAGAGGATAAGTTGAAGGATTGAATGGGGCTGGAACTTAAGACCTAGTGAGGAAATATATCGGAGCTCTGTAGCTTTCTTTATTTTTTGTTGGTTATTTTTCTATATCAATGATTTTACTGTATCATGCTTATGTTTAGAGAGATGTCCTTGAAGACATCTGGTTGTGGAACAATACGTTGGCAGTGGTAGTTTTTCTCTCCAATTCATATGTGAATGGTGCAGAGAAGTCCAGCTTCCTTATTAGGACTGATCAATCAGGTACATAATAACCATCTTCTGCGAGGGATATAAGGGGTAAGAGATTAACCCCAGACTGCATTACAAATAAGTTTAATGAAGTACTAATGTTGAATACAGGAGGTCATGGCGATGAGGAGATTGAACTGTTATAACTGAGCCTGTACACGTGAACAGCCTGCAAAGCAAACAGCATGCTGGAATTACGAACTGCAGAGGTAATGACAGTGTCAGTCCTTGGTTCAACTGTTTGCTGAACTGTAACTGGGGATAAAAAAGATGCTTTTTCTCTTGTAGTTATGCTCAGTGTGTTCAGCTGCTTGTGTAGTTTTTAAACGCCCACAGAAATCTTGATTCTTTAACACATCCTTCTCCATGCTGCTCTGGAGGGACAAGCTGCACTTTATAACAGGTTCTCCAGTGGGCGGATTCTCTCCACAAGACTAACTTCTTTGCCCACACCTGGATACCTATTGGCATGATGGTTCTGAGCCAGCGAGTGCGGTCTTAATCTACAGCAAGAAGACATACAGAGTAATAGGAGGAGAAGGCTCAGCAAGTATATTGGTGTTTGTGTCACTAGCTAGTGGCTTTCCCAATGTAGCTGGTGAATTAGAGCAGTTGTGGGTTGCTGGACTTTGTGTGTTGGGGGGTTGTTTGTTTAAATTTGGCTTTGCCTCTGTGGTAGGTCAGATCAACCTTTTGGTCCAACTGCTTTTGATGTTGTTATGGCCATCTACTTGGTTTTATTTTAGCAAGATCTGTCCTTCAGTGTTCTGGCTTCTCCTGTTCTACCTGGCTGCTAAAATGGCTGCTATGGACATGGAGCTGGTGGGATACAGTAGGCTGTTCGTGTTTGGAGACTGAGTTTAGGTAGTACCCCTCTCTTTCTGAAAAGATTTCTCTGGTTGGAACTATGAATCAAAGCATTTTGCTCTTGGGAAGTGAGAACCTGCCAAAATCCATGTACAGCTGCTGGGGTTATTCTTTGGGCTACAAAGCCGAATAAACAAGGAAAGTCTCCTGCTGTGTCTTTGCCAGGTCCTCTGGCTAGTTTAAGTGGTTCACAGTTTTGTCTGGAGCATAATATGCTGCTTTGCTAGCCTGCTGCAGAGAACTCCTGTAGTCATTCCATCCTTCTAGCAAGACAGTCCCAGAAAACATGGTTTGAACACTGTGTGTTCCTCTGCTTTGGAGGGAGCCTTTTCTGCTCGTGCTCCCATGATCCTGGACTTCTACCAAAGAAGAAATGCGTGCTAGAAACAAGTGTGGTTGCAGAAATCCATTCAATCAAACTGTGTCTGTTGAAATCAGTTCTTCCTTTTAAATCAATTGGGAAGGCAAGGAAGCTCACCTGTATTGGAGAAGCCATGACCCTTCAGGGCAGAAGTGACTATGCTCATTTTTGAAGAATGTCAACTTACCATTCTTATGGCCCTTAAGCTAGGGGTGAGTTAGTTTCCTACATCAAACCCTCTACTGATGTCAGCAGAAGACTTATAAAAATGCCTCATTAGATTATGCCCTCACTGCAGTAATGAAAACCACTTATTAATGTTGTTTAAGTGTCTCACATAGCACTTGGCTTGTAGTAGAGAAACTGCTACCCATTGGATCTATGGCTAGTTCTCTTGGGTTTTTTTCCTCCTTACAATTTTTTCTCCTTCAGTATTTCGTTGTCTAATGTGGTTACTACATAAGCAATGAAATAAAGATTGCCCACACTAAAAATGGTGTGTTTAGAGGCTCCTGCTCCAGTGAGATTAAATGTTAATGGGAAATACTGCTCTTGCTAGTTCTAGCATTCTGCAGAGTGGGGTGGCCAACCTTATTCTTTTTTTTTTGTTTTGTTTTTTTTGGTCGAAATCTATCCTGGTACTTTCTTTGTTAACTGTGTGTTCTTTCTCTCTTTATTCTCCTGCCTAGCTTTCTGCAGAGGGCGTGTTGTGAGGGTGCCCAAAGGTCCTCTTATTCGAGTCGTGGGCACAGAGGTGGTGATCCCTTGCAGTGTTAGTGACTACGACGGACCCAGTGAACAGAACTTTGACTGGGAGTTCTCCCGGGAGACTGACTTCGTGCGGATAGTGAGTACCTGGGATTCTACATTCACCTCTGAGGAGTACCAAAAACGCGTGGGCCACGGGGATATCAAACTGAGACGGAGCAGCAACGATGCTGTGGAACTTGTGATTAGAAACATCCAGCCAACTGACCAAGGGAGATACAAATGCTCCACGCCCAGCACTGATGCCACCGTTCAGGGAAATTATGATGCAGAGGTCCAAGTGAAAGGTATTTCTGAAGAGTGAGGTGTGCTCTAAATTTGTTTTTGATACTGATTTTAGATGTACTCTTATGAATCTTGAGTTTCTGTTACTTGTGAGCATTGTGGGGTTTTTTTTTCCTTTTTCTTCTCCCTGTTTGTGTTTAATTCTAAAGCCAAAATCAAAAATTGGGAAGTATGATACCAAAGGCATGTGAGGTGAAGAAGCGAAGAGGGGCTGTTTACTATAAACACCGCTTTCCTTTTTTTGGTCTAGTAAATATGTAAATAAAAATGGGAAAACTAAGCAGTGGGTTTTCTGAAGATATCTGCAGATATTTAATGTCCCTAAGCCTCTGGGTAGAGAGGCTAACTTCAGGTAAAAAAACCACAGCCTGTCTTCTCTCTCATTTATAGTGTCATTTAGGGATCTTTCTGTATGAAAGAGGTAATCTTCCTTTTCCCTTTAGCATGTTGATACTGCAGTCATGCCTTAGGTTTGCTCTCTCATTTAGGGTTCTTTGGTAATAACTTGGGAGACTATTTTTTTCCAGTGTCTTATCTTTTACTCCTATGAAAAATCAAGATGGTTCTGGATGGGAATAGTCAGAATGATGATGTTCGGATGAGAAACTGAAGCGTGGGGAAGGATAAATTAATTTGAATGCTTGTCTTGGCTTGTTTAAAGTGGAGCACTTCCTTTAATGGATTTTCAGCTGAATTTTCTTGTTCCTTGTATATATTTATGTGTGGAAGAAGGAATGATTGGCCAGGTGTTGCTCTGTGGTAGTTTTACTGCCTCATATCTGAACAGATCAGTGTGGGTGTTCTCTTCTTGCTTCCATTTTATGATACTTGTGTCTTTTTGTCTTTGGTCTTTTTGTTTGTTTGTTTTAAATAGTGATTTCCGATGGCTTATCGGTGAGTGGTTCAAAAGCACGTTCCTCAATGTCTCTCAGGCTGTCTGAGGGTAACTCCTTCAAGTTGCGCTGCTCAGCAATTACCACCTCACCAGAGCATACTCACCTGCATGTGACTTGGCAGATCAAAAGTGGATTGACTTGGCGGGACATCCTGTCTTTGACTCATGAGGGCAAATTCCAGCCAGGTCCTCGCTATGAAGAGCGCTACCATAATGGAGATATCCGCTTGGACACAGGAGCGAATGACACGTATCAGTTATCTGTATCCCAGGCCTCCTCGGTGGATGGGGGTGCCTACAGGTGTCTTGTGAGCGAGTGGGTGAGAGGGGTGGATAGCTCATGGCAGAAGATTCAGGAGAAGAGCGTGGAGATAGCAAGTGTGGCAATCCAAAGGACTGGTGAGTGTTACTGATGGGCTGGGGTCACAGCTCGTAGCTACAGTAGTGCTGTGTCCAGAATGTGATACTTTGAGAGCAGAAATTGGGTAAGCTGAACTAAATGAGGATACATTCCAGGAGAACCTAGAGTGCTGTTTGGATAGCTGGCCTGTTTACATCTCAGTCGATAGAAAACACTTGGCATAATTTTTCTAGATTTTATTTTGGGGAGAAGAGGGATGATGGCATGGAAGGATTGACTGGAACCTCTTACATGCATAGACCTAGATTTTATCTCATCCTTAGTTCACTTCAGATTGCTTCTGGTTTTTATATTTCTTAAATAAACATTGTATTTAACCCCTGAGCACCCCAAACCTTCCCTCTGCTCTCTCATTAACATAAGGTTGTCCCATAGGACGAAACAGCTGCACTTCGCCTGTAAAAGTGGCTTGTGATTCACTGACAGATGTGAAGCTTTTCTGTATGTTGTTTATTAAAATAGCATGGAAAGATCAAGAGAAAGGAGGAAAGCACTGATAATTTAACAGGACAAATTATCCAGTGATTTTAATTACTGACACTGGATCACTGGTCTGATCGTTCCACTGTGTTGGCAGGGGTCTAGGACAGTAATGGTTCTGTTAAACACATCATTGCATGTTTGACTAAGGAGACAAAAATACATACAGTGCTGTGCTGGGGATATCTAGATATCCCTGCCCATATAGATTTCAGGAGCAGATGCCCTAAGCACTTAATTGCATTAGCATTACCACTGCTAGTTGGAGGAGGGAAAGAGGGGAGTGATGCATCTTGTCACTCAGTAGGTGGAAAAAGAGGCAATAATGGTCCCTCAGAAATGCGAGATTATGACTATATTTTAGAAGTGTTCAGACAGTAAGGCATCTTTTCGTTTTTTTAATCCTTTAATCACTGTATTATCTGCTGAGAAAGCCACTGCCGTAGCAGCCCTGTCTACTGGCCCCAGTTGAGACTTTTAAGAGCAGCTGCATTACACACTGTGGGAACGGTGGTGCACTGAGATCCAGATCTAATCTGTAGGCAATGTGGAATGAGCAGGTGAAGACATGCGGTGTCCAGGTAACTTGGTGAATGATTTGCACTGAAGTTTACAAACAACACAGACAGCACCCCTGGTTCACCTCTCACCAGTAACTAAGGCCAGCTTTTCCTACTCCTGGTCTTGACACTTTTATCCCATGGCTTTCTTTTAACAAAGCTACGGCCAGCCTGGTAACCTACAGAATGCAGAAGGTCCTCTTTGAATGCTGGCTATGACCATATGTGTTATGTATATTAAAAATATTCACTGGCCAGTGGAGGAGTTTGTTAAATGTGTTTTAAGGGGCTATTGGCATTGCTTTCAAGTCCCCAGTGTGTGTTGGTCAGAGCAGTAAGTGGAGGAGTTAGCAGTATAAGGAGTTACCGCTGCCTTCCATTTGCTTCCAGTTCATGTTTCTGCAACACACCTGAGGTCAGTCAGGACTCAAACATGTGGCCGTGGCTGCTTCTTACCTAAATCTGTTCTGTTAGAGGAGCTCAAAACCATTTCAGCAGAAACCAAGTTGAGTTCTAATGTAGTTTCTAGTGATTTCAGTGGACAGTTTCTCTTCTGAGAAGAGAGTCCCAAAACACCGTGACCCTCTTGTGAGAATGGAAAATCCTGTACACGTTTTCCTGCTGTGTGAAGGTGACGTGTGGGTCTGTCACTGGAACAAAGTCTTCATGGACCAGTTGCTCTTGACTTATAAAATCCCTGTTCTCCCTCCCTTCCTCCCCCCACCCTCATCATGCATCCCTTGCTTGAATGATAATGTGTACTTCCCTTGTAATAGATCATGCAGCTCAATATCCAATAGGCATTTGAAGGTAGGGCTACTGAGCTACTTCAGAAGCTTCTGTAATAGAATGTGAAGTCCTGGATAACTTACAGTGGACTCTTTTTAAAAAAAAAAAAATTACTATTTTTGTTTGAATTTTTGTCTCTTCATTTCTAAGCTCTAGATGTGGTCATCTCAACAAGCAATGTCTCTATGACCGAAAGGGACTCCCTGGATCTTACATGCAATATCACAACAGATCGGAGTGGTATTTTCCAAGCAGAGGTGATGTGGTATTTTTCTGTGTCACCTGATGATACCTTACCAGATGCTCAGGTTTTGCTGAGCATGGACCATGATTCTGTTGTCAGTGATTCAACTCGCATCAGCCTGAGCCATGTAGATAGGAACTCCTATCGCCTGTTGGTGCGTGATGTGAATGTGGAAGACTCTGGCTACTACTTCTGCCAAGCAGGTGTCTGGGTACCACTGTACAACGGGAGCTGGCATAAGGTGGTGGAGAGGACATCTGCACCAGTCAGTGTGGTGGTGACAGCATTAGGTGAGTGATTCTGCTTTCAGACTTCACAGGTAATGTACCACTCGTTCCTTGGTCCCATCAGAAAAGGGGGAGGACCTTGCAGAATCTTTTCTGTGCAAGTTTCTTTCTCGTTTGCATCTATCATCTATATGTAGGGTATCTCTCTCACATATAAAAATACTGATCTATCCTATGGGGTTTGGGGTTTGTACTTTATAGGGTTTTAGGATCTCCTACCACACGTCGCACCCATGCACTCCACTTTCTGGTATCATTGAACACTCTCCAATTGGGAAATAGAACTTAAAAGCTACCTTGTTTTCCAGGGGCTGAAGCTGCCGCTGTTGTCATGTTGTCCCCTTTCACCTCCCTCATACCATTAGCAGCGCTGCGATCCAGCAACAGACATTCTCTCTGAGCTCTGAACACCATGATATCAGATGCTTCCCCTGATTTTTGAGTCATATACCATAAAAATTATTTATAATGGAAACTTCATAATGAACTAATAATAATAGCTTTCAAAGTTGGGTTTTTGTTTTGTTGTTTTAATCAGTAGAGGCACCACATTCTACTGGTGGATTTAGAATGGAACATGCATTTATACTGCTTTATTCTCCTCCCTCAACACACAAGTCCATTTTACAAGACCATGTCACATAGCTGTTGAGTAATGAGACTGAGTGAGAGACTCGGCTTGTGGCTAACTTAATGCTGGCAGTGTTGATTAGTATAGTGGCCGCTAAAACAGATTTTCCTGAGGTATTTAACATCCCACTCAGTGTGGTGCATTTTTCATCATTCAGTCCTAGAGATGAGTGGATTTTTAGCCTTTTGGACAAGCAAAGGGTTGTTTGTGCACTTGAAGTTACGGCTTCCATATGTTACTTCAGCATTTCTGCAGCAAGTTCTTTTAATTTACCAGTGGAGGAAAAAAATCTACTTAAACAGAAACTTGATGATCTCTTTATTCTCTCCTTCCTTTATTCCCCAGTTGTTCTTGGTGGTTTTCCCTTCTTAATCAATGTCGACATTTTTTTGCAAGGAGCTGGTTAGAAGCAGCTGTGTTCAACAGTTGTTCATTTAAGATTTGTTGACTTGAATGAGGAACAGAAGCTGTAGGTAAGAGATTCCACAGGCTTATCTGATCTACCTGACCTACAAGGGCAGGCTGATGGTATGTTTCCCTACACCCCTTTTCCAAGACAAATCTGTTTTGGAGATTCATTGTCTCTCATGCATGCTGCAGATCGTAAAGCTTTTGCTTTGCATTATGCCAGCTGAACTCTTTAAGTTTTGGAGATCTCTCTATGCAGATATCCTTAGAAGTAAAGTTACTTGGGAGAAATGCTAAAAATTAAACTCCAACAAAACTTCTAAAAAGCCTGTCATTTTAGGGGTAGGTTTAGATATGTCAGCCTACCCATCCTGTCTCCTAGTTTAATCTTGAGGAGAGAAGAGCTTCAATTTATAAGCAATGAAACTCAGGATGGTGTTGCAGGATGCTGTAGGTAAGGTATCTGCACCTGCTGAAATTCACAAATTATTGGTTGTGTTGGAAGCATGAATGAGCATAGATGTGAGCTGGGGGAGAACTGGCAGAGCTGTAGTACTTGGTGTTTGTTCCCAGCTTTGACTGGATGCAAGTATCTGGGCCTAAACCCTCTCAATGAATCCGTTTCAGAGCCTCTTGTAATCAGAAACTGGTGGTACTGTCCAGTTACAAAGGCAGAACTCCTCCAACATAAAACTACTGAATGAGGCCAGCATATAGAGAGCCCACTCTGAAGCCTGGTTTTCAGAAATAAATAGATGTGTCACAAGGTTAAATCCCAGTGGCAATGACTTTAAATTTTGCATTTTAGCATTGTTCAGAGCAGTTGAGCCGTGGCTGTTTCCAAGCATACTTGTAATGTGTGCTAGAAGTGCACGAGTGATGAATGTCTTCATTTCCTGTCCTCATTCAGCCATTCAAATTGCACATTCAACTTGTGAGTGCTGGGAAGCCTCACTTGTGTGCGTGTGCATGCATGCACGCCTGTTCATGCATGCACAGGTGCACTGCATGCTCAGGTACTCTCTTGAACTGTCCTTACCTGTAGGACTATTCCTTACTCTTTCCATTCCAATTTGGCATTATTTGGGAACAGGAGAAAATAAAATCTGCTCTTCAGCAGCTGCTTGGTTGCTAGGGCAAGGGAAAGTAGAATAAATTTTCAGCATTTGAGGTTTTCAACTGCATCCAGAATTCATCAGCTCCTCCTCCTTAATGGAAGTTAAGAGCTGCTGGAGTATTAAGTCATTGAACTGTCAGTGAGGCTGTTCTTTGACAGCTGACAGAGTGGAGGAATGAGGTTTATCCAGCCAGCCTTTTATTCTTTCTAAATCCTCTGTTTGAGTGTCTGTCAGGGTGAAGTGCCTATCTGGAGTGGTGCTTTCAAAGCCAAAACTCTCTTCTTAGCCGTCCTTCCCCTGCCCAAAAATACAACAAACCTGAAGACATTTTCTAAGAACATGAGTTTCTTGCAGCTTTTTCTTCTTGTGTTCCTGTCTAGAGAAAAGTTTCTGCTTTCAAAGTCTTTGTTGCTGTGAAAATATTAACTGGTCTTGAATGCCTTCTTTTTTTGGGGGTAGGGGGAGGCGATGGGGAATCATAAGAAAATTACGGCGCGTGAGCAATATATCATGAGGCCCCAGAGAAGGTGAGTTTTCTGTGAATGAGACAGGAAGAGTAGTGTAGCTGTAGGATCTACGGGGACTTACACCAAAAGTGGGTTTTGGCCACCATTAATAATCTATGCCTTGGTTGCAGGAGAGGAATTCTGTGCATTTTCTTTTTATTTTGCCTTATATTGAAAATGTTCAGAAATCTGCACTTAAGTTCACTGATAGTAGGTACTACAGACTTATGTAAACAGTACTTTTATGCTTATGTGTTGCCTAACACTGCAGAAACTCACCATCAGTATCACTAAATACACACCAGACACTAGAGTATCAACGCCCTTGTTCTTGCTAGATGCAAGGACACTGCATGCATGACACTTAATGGTGAGAGATCTTTTCTGCAAGCTGACGTAGCAGCAGCCAGCTTGCTTGGTAGAATTGTTTTTATCCTTGGCATCCGAAGTCCAGAAGTGCATGTGCACACACAGTTTGCGCAGCAGTTCTATTAAGGTGCTTTATTATCTTGGCTTATTGGTGAGCTAAGCCCGAGTTTTAGCCTTGGATTGCCTTCTCTGTCCCAATTACAGCTTCGGTTAATTGTTTCTAGGGAGGGCAAAATGCCAAATAAAACATAAAGCAAGAAATAAATATAGAGCACTGAATACACTTACGATGTAAAAGCCATGTGATGAGTATTGGCCGAACAGTTGGAAAGCTAGTCTTTCTTCTGAATTATAGTAGACAGCAAGGCAGAAAAATATTCTAACACTAGTAAATAAATATGTATTTCCTTTGTGGTATGAGGTTCTTGCTGTAATCTTTTTCCTTTACTATCTCTGTAGTCTGAGAGAAAATAGTCATGTGGCTGTCTTATCGCTTTTAAGCTTTGGACAGCCAGCTATTTCAGATTTAAATACAACAGCCCCATTCTTAACCCATGAATTTCAGGCACTCCTTTTCAAGCTTGAGGTATTCCAGCCTCATAGCTGTACAGCACGTACGTCTCTATTCAGACTGTGAAGCTCTTCTAATCTACGCATCTTCAACTCTTAACCTGCTTAGTATTTATTATGCTGCTTGCTGAAATTTACTGTGCACTGCTATTGGTGCTGCCTGTGGCCAGTGCCAGTGGTGGTGCCCATGCCCCCCTGGTTTTGGTGTCTGGCTGGGTGAGGTGCTTTGGGTTTTGGGTTGTTTTTTAACATTCTTAAACCGTATTGTAGAGACATGATGGGATGGTTAAGTGTGGAAAAGAAGGCATTTCAGGATGGGAAATGTCCTCTTATCCTGGAAAGAAATTGGGGAAATGGGATGTCTGTGGTCAGTCAAAGCTAGAGAATAACCAGTCTCCTGTTGCTGCAGGCTGTCCAGGCGTTTTTACAGGTGCAAAAGGTGGCTGGCTGGGCTGAAACTGAACCCACATGGTGGGTTACTGGGGCCAGGCCTAAAGAAGGGGGAATGATTTTGCTCGATAAAATCTTAGTCCTGATTTTTCTGAAATGGTCTGACTAGACATACGAAATGAAAGGTCTTGTTTGAAAATGCAGACCTAGGGGTACTTGTGTCAGACTGGTGCAAGTCTGAGAGCTGGAGTCCAAGTTCCAAGTCCCCAGGTCTTGTAAGAAAAATGCATATTCTGGCACTTGGCTTCTAGCTCAGGTGCTTTCACAGACTGGATGTTAGACATTAGCAGTATCTCTTAATAAGCTCTGGCACTTTCTCCCTTCTGCTTGTAGCTTCTAACCTCTTTCTTCTGGGTTTCCTCTCCTACAGAGCCAGACTATGAGGTGTTTCTGAATGCCTCTAAAACACCCAAGTTTTCAGATGACCCCACAGAGCTCAACTGTAGGATCACAAACGCACAGAACACCGAAGTAAACATCCGCTTCACAGTTTCCTGGTACTACAGGCAGCGCCTGCGCAGTGACGATGTGGTGACAGAGGAACTCCTGGCCACGATGGATGCAGACTGGACTCTGCTGCTTGGGGACAGGAGCAGAGAGCGGACTCAGAACGGGGAAATAATCTTCTCTAAAAAGGCTGCTGACACCTTCAGTTTACGAATTCAGTGGACTTCAGAAAGTGACAGAGGGGATTATTTCTGTGTCATCTCTGCGTGGAGTAGGCACCGCAACAACAGCTGGGTAAAGAGCAAAGATGTGACTTCTGCATCTGTCAGCATTTTCTGGGCTACACAAGGTAGGAACCTGCACCTATTCGCTGAAAGACCTGGATAGCTGAGATGGGTTTCTCTGGAGTAGGCCCGTCAGCTCGAAAGCCTGCTAATGGGCTTTGGAAATGGGGTTCTGTGTTATGAAGAGGGGAAAAACACTATTACCCTGTGTAAAGGCCTCTTATTTGTGGAGGGAAGTAATTACTTAACAGCACTCACCAGTTTTATGCAACAGTTTGTAGTGGAAGTGCAAAGCAGAGATATATCAGTCAAACCGTGCTGAGACTTCCAGGAGCCGGGCTGTCACTGTGGCAGGGGTGGCATCCAGCAGCGATGCTGCGGTCATTGCCCCCTTTCATGACTCGGAGTATTTTGGTCTCTCTAGGATGCATCTTCCTGCTAGCAACAGGGTTGTCTTGAGATGAAAAGAGGAAAGTCACTCACTTCAAGTCTTCTCTGTCTGCCAGTTTGAGAGGTTTTTTCCTCTCTCCTACAAGTCCGTGTTTAGAAGGCACTGCTGAGGAAGCTCATGGGCATAGTAGTATCAGAGTATCAAAAAATAAATGGGTGGCAGAGCAAAGTCATTCTGTGATTTGCTTGGATCTGGGCCATTTTTAGGCAGAAGTGAACTAGCTCTGATCAGTATTTAAACTGACTCTGGGAGCATTTCTTGGAAGCTGAATAGTTACCTGAATTGCTTAACACTGGTTTAAAATGGGTGTGTGTATCCTGGATGTTCTGTAGAGTGATAGCGTTTTGGCTTAGGTGTGAGGTCATGCAAGAGGGTCTGTCAGACAGGAATAGAAGGAATAGGATAACCTAGGATGTAACGTCTGTGGCAAAAATCTGTGCTGAGCTAAGCTGCATTTTGCATTTATCCCGATAGATTTGTTTAACAGTCTAGCTGAGGCAGCCACAGGCCTAGAACTATGTTTCAGAGACAAGTAGTTTGAAATCAGTTTAAAGTTGTTCAGGGATAATCCCTAAACAGCAAATTGGAGAGCTTTTGCTGTGATTCTGCTTCAGTGGAGGAAGTAGTGGTGGGCTGCTTGCTCAGTACTCCCTTCATCCCCAAACCACGTGTGGTCCGCAAGAAGGTAATTTTTTTTGCTGAAGCTGGCTACTCCAGCAGGAATTGGATCTCTCATTAATGGTGAATGGTGGTCACAATTAGTTCAGTTGTTATGCCACAACACGGAGTGTGTGTGTGTGTATGTGCATGTGAACGTAATGGATCATCGCCTTTGGAGCAGCTAGAGAGACCAGCTGGAGTTGAAAAGTTTCAGCCTGTGTTGACATTTCTGAGGGCAAACAAACCGTGACAGGTGTGAACATTCCCTTGTTTCTGGTTTTATTCCAAAAACTCTGCTAATTTTGCAACAGAAATGTAAATGTTATAGTCCCCATGCTGAAAAGTACATTTTGTTGGCAAAACTTGGAGTTGGGGAATTTATGATGTGAAAGTGAGCTCTCCTAGAAACACCTTCTCTACTGAAAAAGCATGTATATAAGGAGGGGGGGACAATATATAGGTTTGATTCTCCCTTCTTCCCTTCCACCCCTCACGTGTCCCCACCCCGCCTCTTTCAGCAGTCTAGCCCCAGATGCCTTTCTCTGCATGCCTTGCACCCCTCCAGGCTCCTCTGTGAGGCTAGTGCTGTAGCCAGCAACTATGAAGGAGTTAATCTGCTGCTGCCTCTGCTCTCTGACTATTGTTTTGACAAGTATCTCTTGTGATTTGAGTCCCGAACTGCTCCCAGCTCTTATAAAAGCGACCGGCTAGAGTCCCACGTGTTTGCCTGAGGAGAGAACAGAAATTTGCCTCTTCCTTGGATAGCTTGTGCCTATATAGAGGCTTTTCTTCCAACTATTTCATTAGTTGCATCATCTGTGTTAACTTCAGAGCAGTGCTCGGGGGAGAGGACTTCAGAGAAATCCCACTTTGGAAAAGGTTGTTCTGAGTTTTTGAGAAAGGAGAAATGGTTTTATGTTGTGTCTGTGGGTCAGTCAGCAGAGAAGGGTGTTCAGGATAAGGAAGCCTTTGCTTAAAATGTAAACATCACGTGAAGATGTCAAAGTCCTTTTTGTGTGTGTTGTATAATAAGTTGTATGTTTGCCCATTTTAACGAGGTTTTTTATCTTCTTTTTCTGTTTTGTTCTGTTGGGACCAATAATGTTCACATGTCTTTCTGCTTACTCAGCTTTGCAAATGCAGCCAATCACTATCATAGATCATCATTGTTTTTGACATGGTCTGCCTGATTTGTTTCTTCCCCTCTTTCTTCTACTCTCTCCCCTGCCAAGGTGACAAAGAAAGCATCTTTATCTCACCTCAAAAATGAAAAGCATCAATTATATTGTTATTTTTTGCTTATGTAGAGTACAAATTCCAAGCAGTAAAAAGGGGTAAAGGAAGGGAGGAAACCTTTTTTGACTGGCTCTGTAGATGACTTTCAACCCAGAAAAAAGTTTGATAGTTTAAGAGATAATTTTATTTATTAATTTGAGTGTGAGTACTGCCTATATTTAAAACACGGTTGCTGTTTGCAGTGGAATGCAGAATTGGTGCTTGTTTCCTAAACCGGTGTTGTCAACTTTGGATCTGCATGGAATTCTTTGCAAAAGAGAACATTATCTTTTAATTGAAATTCCAAATCCCAAAGGTACTATTATTTGGGGTTTTGTTAATATTTCTCTCTTTCATTTACAAAATAATTGTATTTAACATAATGTTGCTTGTCCTAAATGCTTGCCCAGGCCCTCCCATCACATTTAATTGTGAGGAAGGGCATCTTAATCTTTCAGAAAGTCCTGCGAAGAGAGAACAGGTGATATTTCTGCCACCTGCTTGTCTTTATTGTTGCTGGTGTGTAATAGACATTGCGTAGTACAGACATACAGCTCCTCTTGAGCAAAGAAATTCCCATACCCGTGGCACCAAGCTGCCAGGTGTACGCGCCAGTTTGGGTGTAGGAACAAGAAAGTGCATTAAGTTAGGTGTACGAGCCCCAGGTAGGGGTGGCTGGCCTCCGCGTGGCCATGGCTGTGTGAGGGTGAAGAGTTTATGCTCTTTGCTTGGCAGGGGAGCAGGCCAGTGAGGGTGGTCTAGTCGTGTGTGTGCAGCAGTGGGGAGAGCTGTTGCGTTGTATAGACACGTGTCAGGCTGTGGTGCGGACCTAGTGTTCCTGCTGTATTTTCAGAGCTACTGGGGCTACAATTGTACCTCAGGGCATTGTATAGTTTCCTCCTCCTACGAAGGCAAAGCTGTCATTACCTTAATGTCTGTTGCATTCCCTGTACTTGCAATCTAGCTAGTGCGCTGGGGGATGAAGAAGCCTTTATGAATATTGAGATGGTGTTACCTGAAGCTGCTGACGAGACGTTAGGCTCTAAGGTGACTGTTAGCCGTGGCCATTGTGGTGCATTTTCGACCAGAGTCAGTGGAGTGCAGGGAAGGTGTCTGCTGTTTCCTGAAGTCTCCTTGCCCTTGTAGCTGTTAGGCTTCTGTAGCAATTTGACTGGCTTAGATTAGGTGAAAACTCTTTTTGGTCGCTACCCAGGAAGTACTCTTGAATCTGAGCAGGCACTTTGTGGTAGAGAGCAAGAGAATTATAGAGTGGCTTAACCACTTGGAGTGGCCTGTGGTGGAAGGCAGAGGCATGCACTGCCAGGCTCCAAAGTACAGTTTATTACTCAAATTTTATCTGAATCATTTGGCTAGGATTTCTTCTGCTGCTAGCCCTCTGTCTTGGAGTAGCGCCGAAACTGGTTATAAGCTTTGTGTATGGTTTGCTTATGATCTCTTCCCCTACCGCTTTCCAACATAAACTCTGCCGATTGCAGCCTCCTGTATATGACCGACCAGGGCATGTTTATCGTGCTTTTAATTCATGGAGCTTTACACGAAGGAGGTGAGACTCTGCATGGGATTGCAGGTATGTGTGTGGAGGGGCAAGAGTGCAGGGTAGTGGTCAAGACATAGACATTGCCTCCTTGGCAATTCTTGGAAGATTAGAAATGCGGTCTTACAATGCAGTTCTTGGAAGAAAATGTTCTTTGACCTCTCTGGCCCATCTTATGCTGTAAGACCTGATGAGTAGTTTCTGTTAACATAGGAAACATAAAGAAACTTTCCTTTCCCACTTAACTGTTCTTGCAGATTACTGTTGTTTCTAACCTAAGTGCCAAATCTTTGGTTTCTCCTCTTTCCCATAATGTGCACTGTTACATGCAGAGACAACTACATGCTTTTGTAGGTGGGGGTGATGGAGTGCTAATTACATTTCATCTGCTGCTACTGAAGGAGAACAATTTTGGCACAGAACTGTACTGTTAAGAATGGCGATGCAGGCTTTTCTAGTTGATAAGATATGAGGCTTTTTTTGTTGTTGTTTTACTTAACTCCATATGCAGGTCTCTATTATTGCTGTTTCAGAAATGTTCCTTTGATCTTTTTTGACTTTCTTGCTGGTTTTTGTGTCCCCTTCCCTATTCTGGTCTGCATTTCTTATGGCCTCACATAAGAGGAGGTGCCTCTGCATTCTGTATTCATCCAACCTAAGGAATTTGGGGTTTTTAAAAGGTAGAAAAATCCTTTGGAAGGACTTCCATAAGAATGTATCTTCCTGTTCTCTGTTTAGCATCCTAATTTCTAACCCTTTTGAATTCTACTACTGTTCTCCAGCTGCATCTCTGGGCCTCAGATGTTCTATTCCACAAACTCCACATATGACATTTCTGCTGCTGTCCCATGCTACCACCAATGCTTTCTCCTTTTCTGTAGCAAAAATAATTGGTAAAAGCAGTATTTTCTGTTGCCCTCAAATGGAAAGTCAAGAAAGGATGTCTAGGAACAAAGTTTGCTCTGTCCTTACTGGGGACAAGGCACTCCCTTGTGTTCTGCTGCCTGACCTGTGGCTCAGGGAATAGTTGGAAGTGTAAGGCATTTGGAGCCCAGATAGTAGGGAGAGTTGTCTCTTCTCAGCTACGTCCGTACTGCTCTGATCATGTGAAGGTATTTGTCTCAAGTAGATGTATGAGAGACCAAATGCAAGATACCTTTTTCGGTGTCTGGGACCCAGCGCTCTGACATGAAGATCAACAGCAGAAAGAATGTTTGTATTGGGAGGGATTTTTGCCCAGAGCCTCCTCACAAGGTCTAGAAAGCAGCAAAATGTGGCACAAATACTTCTGCTTCTGGGGCAAAAATATAATTGTCTACTAGAGTCCTAACATATGTGGCAAGCTGGTCGGTGCTGGGTTCCTAAGTGCTGCAACCTTTTGAAGAGGGTGATACCAGAATCTCATGCACACAGAATGAGGAAATGGATTTGAAGTCTAGAATCAGATGCATGATGAGTTCTCACCCAAGGGAGCAGAGAATGACTCCTTGTGTGCAACTTCAATTGTGATTGTACCCTGAGTGCCTAAATGTTCAACTCTCGTATTCCCACTTGCTTAGCGGGTGGAAATGTGTGTGTGGGGTTGGTGTGGAGTATCAAGTAATTCTGTGCTCAACTAGACCACAGGAAGCAGCTCAGCCTTCCCTGCTCCTGCTGCTTCTTTATATAGCTTTGTACTGTGATCTGCTTTATACAGTACTGATTTAAAGTTGTCATACCGGGTTTCTCATCTTGTGGGCTGTGTTTACTCATTGTGAAAACTGCTGCTTGAAGGCAAAACACTGCAAAATGTAATCTTGACAAGTATCTTGTTGCTCTTGTGGGGAGGGCATAAATATTACTGCATTTAGTTCAGTTTTGGGGAATGTGTAACAATCTCACCATTGCTCATTTCCCTTTTCCTGAGAAGTTTCACCTTGCATAAAGATGATCTGTGTAGTTTATTTTTTAACGTGTCTACACCTGGTTTTTTAGGGGTGGGAGTGGGGTGGTGGTGAGGGGGTGGGGAAGGTGAGAATATGGTGCAGCAAAGTAAGTCCAGAAAGTTGGACTGACTGAATTCTTGCAATACTGCTACTTTGGGAAGTAGCTGTAAGCTGTGTGTTCTGCCCCAGCACCCCTTCCTTAAGAAGAACCTGAGTGTGTGCGATGTCGCTTCATCACAGTGCCAGGAAACTAGCAACTCCCTTTCCTTTTATCTGGTTCTGATTTCAGTCACTCCTCATTTTCTCAATTTCTTATTGTGAGCTTGTATTTTTTGTGTCTTGGGGCTGTGCTTCTAGATGTATAATTTTCCCAAACCCTGTAATTAAGGGATTCTTGGGATTGAGGAGCCGGCAGCCTTGGAGAATGTTGAAGAAAGGAAAGGAAACTGAGCAGTAAGTGTTGCTGGCATTCTTGATGCCAAATGGGCTGTTGGGAAACATCGAGGTCTCTGGTAGGCTTGTACTCAGGTGAACGCATGAGAAGCAAGGGAAAAGAACACACGTGGAAGCGGAGGTATACCGAACTCTTTCAACACAGAGGTGTGTGCTTGGGGTCACTGGGGATGGAGACCACTCATGTTACCACCAACTTTTTTGTCGTGCAATTTCAACTGATCTTGGGAATTCAGCTGAATGTGTCTGGATTGCTGTTAGGGTGGATTTTCATGGGAAATAAAAGAAGCTACGCTAAGTCCTGCCGATTCAGTTAGTAGCAGCTTTTTTCGCTAGTCATGAGTATTTCAGCACCCTGTTGCTGAGGGTGCTTTTCCAGATCCAGTGTAAAACTGCGACTCTGAGTCTTGACTAACATCTTTACTCCTGAATAAAATGAAGTCCTGGAGGTCCTGTCACACTATGACCTGTGTATTGCATTATCTGTTCAGTATTCGGTGTTCATTTGAATCCTTGCACCTTGACACAAACTGTTGTGTACTGGTATGTGTGCTCTGTTGAGTAGCATTCTGGGATGTCCATATGTGTTTAGATAAATGTGCTGGGATTTGTCTCTCCAAAAAAAGTACTTTTTTTATTTGTAATCTCCTAGATTGAAAGGTGCTGCAGAAATATCTGCAGCTATTTATTAACCTCTCTCTTGCTGCTCTTCTTCCTTCCCTCTTCAGATTACACGCTTACAGTGGAGGCGGTGAAATTGAAGCCATTCTTTGTAGCAGGCCACACCTTTGAGATGACATGCAAAGTGTCTTCAAAAAACATCAAGACGCCACGCTATTCTGTCCTCATTACAGCTGAGAAGCCACTAACAGATCAGTCAAACCCCAATGGAACCACTCGGATAATCTCCTTGAACCAGGATTCAGTAGTGCGGCTGGAAGACTGGACGGACCAGACCCGTGTGGACGGCGTGGTTCTGGAGAAGGTCCAAGAGAATGAGTTCCGCTACAGGATGTATCAGACCCAGATTTCTGATGCTGGGCTGTATCGCTGTGTGGTGACTGCCTGGTCTCCAGGTGGTGGTGGCATGTGGCGTGAAGCAGTGAATGGCTTATCCAACCCTATCCAGATAGACTTTCAGACATCAGGTTGGTATAGAATCTGGCAGCTGTGTGTCTAAGCCAGAAAGGGAGAGCATTCTTTGATGTTCTCCCAGTGGTTTCCCTGTCTCTGGGAATACCTACTCTTTGGAACACAGAAGGGGTCTCCAAATGGTGTGATGGCTGAGAGCTTTTCTTGTCTCCTTTGGTGGTATTTGTGTCCTTTGTGCTATTGATTGTGTACAGAAAGATGTTTAATGAACTGGCTGTAATCATAACCCCTGGGTTTTTCTTTACTAATGCAGCTTTTATGGTCCTGCAGGCTCTGAGCTGGTTCTCAGTATGGAATAACTGCTGCCACATTTCCCAGCTTTATCACTAGATTGCTGTTAGGTAGTGGCTGCTCTACAAGAACATTAATATAAACGAGATGGCTGTTCCAAAACAGACTCGATTAGCATAGCATTAAATTGCCTGAGCACACCTTCCTGTTGATGTAATTGCAGAAAATGGTCAGGTCAAGGCAATGGTAACATTTCAGCCATCTCAGCAAGTGTATCCTGCCACTGGAAGACCTTAGAGGCCCCTTGTAGCTAGACTACAAAGCTCCACAAATTGGGATGAGTTTCAGTATCAGAAGTGCATCCTGTTCCTCACATCCTTGTTGAAACCCTCAGCTTTAGCTGTAACATAGCCTGCCTGTTGAGAATTTTTTTTTTAGAGAAGCATGCCTGTCTTGGTATATTGTTGGGGGGAGGGAGAGGGGGACAGGGTTGGTTTGAATCATCAGAGATGCATGTTTACACTGACTTCCTAACATGCTGTGTGGGTAGGAAGTACCACAGAGTTGTTTTTATAATGGTGGTGCACTTACGAGTGAGGGGCTCATCTCGTGAGTTGATAAACCAAGCTGGTGAATTCTTGAGTAGTTTTGAAGAGCTTTCGGCGTAGCCCAAAGGTGCATCCTATGTTGGAGCTCTCTAGTTCGCTGCTTTATCTCAAACTTTCTGCACTCCACCATTCCTATTCACAAGCACAGCTTGGGAGAAGGTCTCTCCTCACATCCCTTGTTCTTCATGTGAGTTATTCTGCTTTTAATAGTGGGGCTGTAGGGTTTTTAGAAGATGTGTCTGTGACTAGGCAAGAGCAGCCTGACTTCTGGTTGCATCCATAACTAAGGTAATCATTCTCTACAAAGTGATTTCTAAAAATTACTTCCTTATACTAGGCACACTGGGACAAGGGCTGAGCGTAGGGGGACAGCCTTGCAATGAGGACATCACTTTGTAAGAAGTTTTGAAATGTAGCATCCTCATATAAACCTTAATGAAGATGCAGCCTGACCTAAGCTGGCCCGAGAGAGGACATAGACTCAGCTCAGTGCTTGTCTCAGTTCTAGGTAATTTCTGGTTGGCTTTTTGTTGAGTTTTATGGTAAGTTACTGCTCTGGAAAGAATCTCTTAGTTGCCTATATTCCAAATGTCTCTTAGAGCAGCACTGTCACAGCTGAATATTGCTGTAGATTTGTTGTCTTCTCAATATGGTTTAATGGGCTATAGTTTTAGCTGTATTACTCTTGATATCTGGGTCAGACACAGTGGGAGAGCAGCATTTGCAAAGGGGTGATGCAAGAAACCAGCAAGAATGAAATCTGTCCCAAACCTCTCCTCTCCAAGCTCTTACGTGGAGGCTTTCCTGCATGGAAGTGGTGATTGGTGACTCTCCCAACATTGCTTGTGTTATGTCACTTTGAACTCCCATCCAAAAAGTTTGGTGGCATGCTATTAATATCCGTGGTTCAGAGGGAAACCTATGAGCTATGCAAGGGAGGAAAGCGTGCATGTTGCAGTCTTGACTTCTTTTTGCTGTCACTCTCTGCTCCCAGTCTCTTCACTGAGATAGGATTTCTGGCGCATAGGCCAAAGAAAGGGAGGCAGCCTGTAGCACTGCCCTGGGAATGTGTGAATTCCAGTAGCAAGGCTGGAGCAGGGGGAGGGATGGTCCTGAAGCCCTGTCAGCCTTTCATTCTTTACAAAAGAATGAAGAGAGAAATGAGATCCCAGGCACAATTTACTGGAGAGCTATTTCCCAAAATAATCTTGGCATGTTGCAAAATCTGGCTTGAAATACCTTCCTTTCTTCGATTGGTGGATGAACTTCACGTCCTTCAGTAGTTACTCGGATGTCCTTGCTGGACATTCATCTCTGGGTATGATGAGGACATGTGATGAGCACAGTTAGAATGGACTAACTGTGGAATTATTATTTGGAAAAATTTTTGGACTCACGTATACGAGACAGATGTTTTGTGGATGTGTTACTTTGGTTTTGTTTGCTGAGGTGGACTGTCTTTGATCCAAACTAACTGAGTCAGGGAGCCGGAGGTAAATGGCAAAGTTGTGGAGCAGCTATAAAAGCACAGCTCGGGTAACACGCCCTTGTCTTGCATCCTGTAGTACAGGCAGCTGTCAAACTTGTTCTTCAGAAAAAGAAGCTGGTGCCAAATTTTCCGTAATGGGAGTGGTGAAAGACAGAACTGCAGAGGTAGCTGGTGGTTTCTAGGGAGAATGAGAGGCTCCCCAAAATTGGAGGGAAGATACTAACAGGAAAGAGTCAGAAAAAGCGGAGGGGCACGCAGCTCTTCAGGTAACTGTAAAAGCTGGAGGGCACCGCTCTGCTAAATCCTGAGTTAAATGGGTCATGAGTAGCTTATGAGTGTGTTTGTCCCTCATAGTGCAATTGACTCATAAACAGTTTTCCTGACTTTTGGTGTTCTCAAAGTGTAACAGAAAGGCATTTTAACTGTGACTGTTGGAGGGGCTATAATAAGGCAGTACAACTTTGAAAAACAGAAGGAATTCCAGCCTCCTCCCTACTTTGAAGGCTTGGACTTTGACAGCATTTTTCAGCTTGCACCATGAGGGATGAAGTGGGGAGGTGATCAATACGGAAGCAGCATTTTCAGCAAAAGGAAGCCCTTAAAGGGTTTTGCATGAATCTTTTAGTCACGGGGAGAATTTATTTCTCAGTTGTTTTTATTGATTGCTTTTTGATAGGGGGTGGGGAGGCTTGCTGGGATTGGAAATCCTTTCTCCCAGTTTGACTCCCTCCCAGATCTCTCTGAGTTGAGTGATGTTTCAAGGAGTGGTTTTTAGTGTGCATATGCATTGTGCAATGTGATCTATTTGAACAGCAGGAGGCCTGTAAGCTTTTTATATATGAGCCGGGGACTGTGACATGAAACTTCAGTGTTTCCTGCCACAATAGGCTTGAAATGTGGCAGTGCTCTGAAATGTTTTTCCATGAACATCTGTGGAAAATGTCTTGCTCAGATTCTTTCCATTCAAGGCAGAACTTGCCGGCTACAAGCAGAGACCTCCTCTCTTCTTTCTCCACTTGCTGTTGCAGAGGGATGTATTTATTCCCTTTGGTTAATGATCTGAAATGTTAATGTAAAGGCATTTGTTTAAAACTTCCTGAACTAAAAAAGGAAATGTGGATTTTGTCCATGGAATTATATAAACTGGAAGTCAGGGGTTGGTGGTGGTGAGGAGGAGCCTAATAGGTCATTAGTTTTCAAATATTCTATCAATGGCAGATTGTTCTCTCCTGGATATATTTTAAGACCAGGGAGGATCTTGTGAATCCTCTGGTCTGGTCTTATGAATAACATGGATCACTAGACTAATTTCATAAAATGAATGCCTGCTGAATGTCCAGTAACTGTAAGCAAACTAAGCTTATTTGGGGGGCAGGGGGAAGCTATCCCACATGAAGACTTTACTATTCTTCAGTGCTTCTTTTTGGTTTTTGCAGCCTAGAAGTTCTGTCGTCTCTTTTTCAAAGGTTGCCCAGCAATGCGAGGGACAAAAGCAGCTGCCAGTGCTCGTCTTGAAATTTTCTCTTAATTTCATTGCATCATTTCTGCTGAAACTCAAATGCATTCTCTCTCCTCCTGAACTATGGGATGATGTATGTGTACATAGCCTTTCTTTCAGCCTGGAACACACCTGTCTTCTGTTTCTTGCTGTTCTTCTGAAGCTAGTGTATCAAGACAGCTTCTTGTAAGACTTATGATCCTACCCACCCAACCTGAAATCTCTCACTTGTCTTCTGGTATCCTGGAGGTGTTGCTCCAGTGGCAATGCCTTTGCACTGCAAGGGCTGAGCAGCGGATGAGGCTGTCTTTTTTTTTTTTGTGCTGCCCTTTGCCCGCAGCCTTAGCTGAGCTGGCCAGCAAAGATGGGAGTCAAATAGCTGGGAACTGGCTTGAGATCAGAGTGTTTATCTGATGCAGGTCTGTGTACCGGTATCTGGTTCAAATGGCTGCAGCTGGCCTGCAGCTGTTTTCTTAATGCTGAGGCACCTGGTGTCTGTGAAATCCACTTGCTTTAGCCTGGCGTCATAAATTCTTCTTTGGCATTCGTCCTTTAATTTTCTATCGGTTTTACCCTGAACCCAGCAACCCAGGTTAGTGTTTAGAGTGTCTTTGCCCACTATACACTCACAGGGATTTCCACAGAAGTGACTTATTTTCCTTTCCTTCAAGGGAAGCAGGGAGAAGGAAGCAAAGCTTCTAATCTCATATTGAAAAGTATGTTATGAGAGAGAACCATTTGGAGCTTGGCTGTGCTCTGAGCTGGCTTCCCCTGTGCCATTCAGCAGAGGGCAGAAAGCTCTGGAGAGGCAAAAATAAAAGAGAACTTTAAGGGAAGCATCTCAATGAAATCTTCAGCTCTGGATTACATCTGCATGTGAGCTCATTGCACAGCAATGTATTATCATTCGCTTTGGAAGAAGCTGAGATAAACTGAGAGCTGCTGAAATACGAGCTGACTATTGATGTTGAACTTGCAATTAAAATGAAATTATGTCCTGCAATGACCCCGAGAGATACTCAGTTTCAAGAAAGGAGAATAGAAAGATTCTTAAAGGAAATAAACCTTAATCATGGAAATGAATGAAGAGCAATACAGCAGAAACTCTTTGGCAAGAAAGGCTGGTATTTTCCAGCCACTGTTAATGGGCAGGGAAGTGCTTTGTCATTGTGTGCCTTTTGTGCCTGTGTGCATTAATTTGTAGCTGGAAGTAGAAACCACAGACTAAACTACTGGGGTCTTCTTCCAGTAACAGCTGTTATGAGGCTCAGGGTAAAACTTGTTAAGGAACAACTCCATGAAGAAGCAGGGAGAGGGCAGAGGTGGAATAGTGTAGGCTCATTGTCTGGAGTGAGGCAGGTCATGGGATTCTCAGTGCAAGAGTGAAGATTTGGTGCCAGGGCAGAGATGAGTAATGTTTTGGAAGACAGATAACTTCTGGGTTGCATCAATTTTTTTCCCTGTTGTGGTCCAGGGTGCTAGCTAGCTGATTGCAAGTAGGGAAGCTGTATGCAGTGATTGCAGCCTCCCTGCTGCGTAATGGACTGGGTGCTGCTTTCTTGGTTGGAACGGCCTGCTCTGGATCTCTCTTGTCAGTAAGGTTACTTGACCTTTCTCTGCTCTACTTTACTTGTCTGGAAAATAAAGGTAACTCATGTCTGTGGGGAGACTATACCTTATTTTTGCACAGAAGTACTGGCTAAAATGATATAGAAAAGGCCAAAATGTCACCTAGGACCTAGATAATTAGGATCTCTTCTGTTGTAAATCTAGATGTTAACTGGCTTTTGGTTATTCTCCCTCCTTTTCCCCTTCTTTTTCTTGCAGATTTAAGGTGTTTGGATTACTGAGCAGGGAAGGAAATCAGGGAGAATGGGGTGACATCAGGTAAATAGGGCTCAAGATTTTTTATTTTTCTCCAATATGTAATTCCTTAAGCTGAGTAAATAAACTCAATAAAAAAAAAAAAAACTTGAACTCCTCTTTTCCACCCTGCAGCCTGTTCGGTGTGAATCTGATTGAGCATGTGTCGTGGTTTAAGCCCAGCCGGACTAATCACCACACAGCTGCTCACTCACTCCCCTTCCTCAGCTGGACAGGAGAGAGAAAATATGAGGAAAAGGCTCGTAGGTCGAGATAAGGACATAGGGAGATCACTCGCCAATTACCATCATGGGCAAAACAGACTCGACTTGGGGAAATAAGTTTAATTTATTATCAATCAAAAACAGAGTAGGATAATGAGAAGTAAAACCAAATCTTAAAAAAACAACAACACCTTCCCCCCCACCCCTCCCTTCTTCCCGGGCTCAACTTCACTCCCGATTTTTCTACCTCTTCCCCCCGAGCGGCGCAGGGGGACAGGGAATGGGGGTTGCGGTCAGTTCATCACACATTGTTTCTGCCGCTCCTTCCTCCTCACACTCTTCCCCTGCTCCAGCGTGGGGTCCCTCCCACAGGAGACAGTTCTCCACGAACTTCTCCAACGTGGGTTCTTCCCACGGGCTGCAGTTCTTCACGAACTGCTCCAGCATGGGTCCCTTTCATGGGGTGCAATCCTTCAGGAACAGACTGCTCCAGCGTGGGTCCCCCGCGGGATCGCAAGTCCTGCCAGCAAACCTGCTCCAGCGTGGGCTCCTCTCTCCACGGGTCCACAGGTCCTCCAGTGCAGGCTTCCCACAGGATCACAGCCTCCTTCGGGCATCCACCTGCTCTGGCGTGGGGTCCTCCACGGGCTGCAGGTGGATATCTGCTCCACCGTGGAGCTCCATGGGCTGCAGGGGGACAACCTGCTTCACCATGGTCTTCACCACGGGCTGCAGGGGAATCTCTGCTCCGGTGCCTGGAGCCTCTCCTCCCCCTCCTTCTCCACTGACCTTGGGGTCTGCAGGGTTGTTTCTCTCACATATTCTCACTCCTCTCTTCTCTGGCTGCTGCTTCCCGGTTTTTCCCCCCTTCTTAAATATGTTATCACAGAGGTGCTACCACTGTTGCTGATTAGCTCTGCCTTAGCCAGTGGCAGATCTGTCTTGAAGTCGGCTGGCATTGGCTCTATCAGACATAGGAGAAGCTTCTAGCAGCTTCTCACAGAAGCCACCCCTGTAGCCCCCCCTGCTACCAAAGCACTGCCATGCAAACCCAATACAGCATGAAGTAATAAACCAAATTTGGTGCAGCTTATAAACACTTTTCGTTTCATTTACATATGTGGAAGAATTTGCAATACCCGTTTTAGCTGAAAACTGTATCACTATAGGATTTGGGTCCTGGAGTTTCTTTCCTGGGTTGCATGAAATCAACAGTTTGAGCAATGAGATCTGTCATAAAAGGGGACATTCAGAAGAAATTACACCAAACAGGTCCTGATCCTGGAACCTGGTTTCTCTTTAAGCACTTCTAGATTTGTACTAGTAAACTTCTGACCTCAGTTCTTCTACTTTCTGTTTAAAATTATACAGTGTTTTTCAAGCATTCAGAAGTGAAGAAATGCTCTGAAAACTTTTTATTCCTATCTTGACTGCAGATGCTTTTAAATATAAAATTGTTATTACTTTATTAAAGAAGAGAACTTCTTTTAGGGGTTGTATCTAAGCTTACATATGGCCTTACTATAGTGAGGAACAGAGATTTTGGCTTAGTTTAAATCAAAGGTCTCAGCAGAAGATGGTAATTTGGGGGAAGGTTCATGCTTAGCTCTTAGAATTGGGAATGCTGGTTTGTTTTGTAGATCTGTGCTCTTTAGTTTCTGAATTAGCTGAGGGCATGACACCCTGTCTTCAAACCTGACATTATTAAAATCCAATTATTTCTCAGCTTTCAAACTCCTGAGCAGCTCTCCTACACTTAACTTTGCTTTGTTCTTGATGAGCTTTACAGGTCATGCTTGATCTGTCAACCCTGCAATTGAAACTAAATTCTGGTTTGTTTATTCTCCCAAGTGACTAGTAGGTGCCAATAACAGTATTTCAAACTGTTAAATACAGTTGGCAAGGTGAGCAGAGTCACATCATCTGTTATCTGTAGAGTTCTATTTTTCTCAGTGTTGACGTAGCATGAACTCGGATCTCATCAAAGGAGAGTTCATGTCACCTCCCCAACTCTTCCTGTGACACGGCAAGTGTTTGAGTGTGGTGATGCCGAGACCCTGATCGTCAGTGTCATCATTGTCTACTGGGAGTTGCCCGTTAACACATACCTGCATCTGTAAGCTTGGGGTTGAGGGTGGGTTTTTTTTTTTTGTCTTGGAGGGCAAAAACTTAAGAAAAGCACGTAGGTTTTGTGTGTCAATGTGTCTGGAAGCATCGCGTGTTTGCTGTGGTGCTCGTCTTTGCCCAGGTGCTTTTCTTGAGCCTGCAGTATAGCAGAGGTCCAGTTAGGTAAGGTGATGGTTTTGCTTGTAACCCACTACCAAACACTGGTTTGCTGCTGCTTTTGTTTGAGATTGGCATGAAGCTCATTCCTGCTTCTCCCATCCTGTTTCCAGACAGATTCAACTGAAGCTAGAGAGAATTGTTTAAGCTGGGGACATAAATCAGGCAAGTTATAATTAGGTTGAAAGCACTGGTCAGTGGGTTTTTTAGAATAAAACTGAACAAAACCAAGATCAGAACCCTTCTATAGAGAAGGGTGGCATGCAGATGACTTTTAACGAGGGATTAGAGCCATGTTGTCAGCTTCTGTGAATCTTTCCCAGGCTGTGTAGTGACTACAACTCTGACTCAAGTGTACCTTGTGGTGGAGGGTAAGGGATTAAATGGTCTTTGTGGTCCAGCTCAGGGCTAATGGGACTCTGTTGAAAACAGCCTCCTGCCTTTTCAGGTTTTGTGGGGGGGGGGGGGAAATAGCTGTGAAGATGCTTTATTCTGTCCTTTCATGCCTGAGGGCAGCCTGAGGCCCAGGGCATGAGGCATGTGGGCAGAAGGCCTTAGATCCTACCAAAGAAGAAAGCTGCATCTCCTAGGAAGCTGCAACCACACAGTTTTCAAGACTGAGTTAAGAAGCTTTCACTGCAATGAATCTTGCTTAGGTTTCAGAAAATAAAAAAATAATTGTTTTCCCTCTTCAGCTGGAGAGGGAAGAGCACAACCCCTGACACATCTCTCAACTCTCTGTTGAAATCCAGTTCTTCTACCACAGGACAGTGATTTCTCCCTGGAGGTACAGATGGTAATTTGCAGATGTGCCCTGGTAGGGAAATAACCAAAGGGAAATAACTGTTTGTGGCTTACCAAGGGGGGAAGTATGGTCATGAAATGACAGAGCAGCTGCTGCCTAGCGCCCTTCTTACTGCCCAGGAAGCTTTGACTCCTCATCGGTAGAGATGCGCTTGGTGACCCAGAACCGAAGACTATGTAGGGAGTGCTGCATCACCATGATACAGGACCTTTCCTGGCTGAGTGACCAAACAAGCTTAGCTTTTACCCTTGTGACACTTAATGGCCAGGAGTGCTCAGACTCCACTCTGCATTAGTGGTTTGTTGGCGTGCCAGGGTTTGAAGCCAGCATCTGTTGAATGCAGTAGGTGCCTGGACTTTCAACCTAGAAATAAGGCCTGAAAAGTCCTGTCTATATGTACCCTCTGTCTTTCCCCGTTTACCCTGCCAGGGCAGGGGTAAGGCAGCCCGTCCTTAGCCTGACAAAGTTGGGATCATGCAGTTCATCTCCATTGCTCAATCCCTGCCGGCATGTAGCCTGTTTGCTGGAGTAGAGCATGTCCCATATTCCTGACATGATGTCATCTCACTCACTGCTGGGACTTAGGATAGACCGCGAGCTATAGACAGTACCAGGATTATTATGGTGGTGTTTTGCCTTTGATCAGTGCAGCAGAGGGTATGTGCTGGGAATGCAGGGATGTTCCTGGCAGATTTTGACAGTCTCTTTGTTTCTGTTGCTGTGACAGTTCACACACAGCTTGAGACTGTTCTGGTTACAGTTGGCTGGAGCGCCCTGGTCTATGCTGCCTTTAGTCCCCTAGGACCTTGAATTTCTGTCTGCACAACTCCAAAGAAAATGATGGAAAATGTCTTGGTTTATCTGAAGACAAATAATCGAATAGGCTGCAAGGGGAATATGGTTGGGGGTGTGTGTGTGAATGTCAGGAAACAAACTGAATTCACACAGAAAGAGTTTGGATAGAGGCTGAGGAAGCAGTCAGATTAATGTCTCTCCATTTCCTCAAAAAGGATCTCTTATTTCCTTAAGGGTCTCTTATTTCCTTAAGTATGTTCTAGCATAAGTATGTAGGAGTCTTGGCTGGTAGTCCACATGTAATCTCTATTGCATCTCTACCACCCTTTTATCCTTGCTTGTGGGGTAACTTGCAATCTTAATTTTTAATAGAGAGGACTTCTAGTGTCAAAATGGGTACAAACCTCTGGGATTATATGTCTATATACTGCCCTTGTGTACAAAGTACAACTGCTTCTAGGGCAGAGAAGAGGGCTGTAAGAAATTTATGGTATAACAAAGAGCAGCACATTGTGCCCAGTGGAAATTGTGGGGGCGGATTTTGGAAGCTGCAGAAGTAATTCTTGCATTGTAATTGCAATTAATTTCTCAGTGTGCTGTGTGATCTCTGTTGACCAAGACAGGCCAGGCCCTTGTAGTCTAGAATAGTTTCACCAAAAATGACAGCTCTAGCTTCACAGCACATCTAAGTTTCTTTCCAGAACCTCAGTTTGGAAGTGATGTGATAAGTGTGTGTAGTGTAGTGAGTTATGAGCATAGCTTTCCGCAGAAACCTGTTGGGAGGGCAAGGGACAAGTGGGTTGTCTTGGATGATTTCCTTCAATGTTCGCCATCAAAAGCATTGTTTGCCACTGATCTTCAGTGGATTTGAAATTTACAGTTCCTGTACTGAAACAGTAGCATGTAAGAGTGGAGGAGGGCAAATCTTCCAACAGCTTTTCTTTCCTTCCAAACCACCTTTCTATGCTTGTTGTTGCTGCTGCTGTCCTAGAGGTAGCTGAGCGAGGTAATGATAGCAACTAATGGAGTCCAGGCAGGGTAAAAAGGGTGACTACTTAATCTGAATCCCAGGTTCCTTCTTGGGTTCTCTGGCCCCTTCCCCCAAAGCCATCCCAGAGGCCATCATTAGCATCAGCTTTCCTCCTACTCATCTCCTTTGCCTTGTTTAGTAGAGAAATCACTAAGGGTATTTTGACACATTCTTCAGTTTCCGCCCAGTGAAGTAGAGAGTACTAGCAATGTTGGCATATCTGAGGAGTTGTGGTTTTGTTAATTTTGCAGCAGAGATGTATAGATGATGTCAAAATTTGGGGAAGTTCTTATTGCTCTCTACAATTACCTGAAAGGGGGTTGTGGTGAGGTGGGTGTTGGTCTCTTCTCCCGTGTGACTAATGACAGGACAAGAGGAAATGGCCTCAAGTTGCGCCAGGGCAGGTTTAGGCTGGATATTAGGAAAAATTTCTTTACCGAGAGAGTGGTGAAGCATTGGAACAGGCTGCTCAGGGAGATGGTGGAGTCGCCATCACTGGAGGTGTTCAAAAAATGTGTAGACGTGGCATTGTGGGACACGGTTTAGTGGGCATGGTGGTGTTATGTTGATGGTTGGACTTGATGATCTTACAGGTCTCTTCCAACCTTAATGATTCTGTGATTCTGTGAAGTTTTATTTTTTAACTTATGTACCTCAGAAGTCAAACACCACATATCATGGTGTCTGAGCATTTCATAACAGCCTAGTGGTTTTCATCAATATCATTACCACTTTGCAACTGAAGGAGTTACTGTACCCTTGGGCTTTGAGACATCTTCTACAGAAGAAGCTATCTCTGGCAGAGCCTGAAGGAAAACCCCCAGAAAAGTGTTACCAGATGCATTTCTTGTATTGTCTGTGTTTCAGTTCTGTAACAGAACCATCTGTATTGTTAAAATACTGGTTTGCTCTAACTTGAATTCCTATTGACAGCCTTAGCCAAAAAGATCCATGCCGAATTAGCCTGAAGACCTGAACTCTTGTGCTCTTAGAGGAGTCACCGGTGGAGGACCGGCTCCTTTTGTGCAGGACAGTACAAGGCAGACTTGCTCAGCAGTCTCCGTGTTAGGACAGGTCTGGCAGTTTGGGTACTTTGTCTTAGTGCAGGAATTAATGGCTAAAAATGGATAACTATTTTGCAAGAACTTACATGATTGCTTATCCCTACTTCAGAGCTCTGTCTCCACAAACTAGCAGAGAATACTTCAAAAACATGCAAGAAATGTTTTGGACACTGAAGAAAAGCCTGTCATGAATAATTGTGGTTACTCTTTTCTAGGTCCTGTGTTTAATGTCTCGGTGCATTCTGACAACCCGACGATTTACCAGGGTGAACTGGCAGATTTGCTGTGTATCATCACAATGGAAGGAATGGCACTTGAGCCAGGTATTTTGGAAACATTATTTTACTTGTAACTCATTTGCCTTCACCAGGCAGAATAATACCAGAAGTTACAACCCTATGTCCTTTGAGTGAGGCTGGAGAATTGAGAACCAGCATTGAAAATCCTATAGAACTAGATAAATACAGGAGAGCATGTTTGCTTTACGCAGCCCAATTTAAAACAAGGTTTTTTGTTTCACATTTTGAGGGGAGGGGAAAAAAGTGTTCTTACTGCTAAACCCCCCAGTGCTGGCAATCTCACCCTACAACCAGTAGATGGGCCATGAAAACTGTTCCTGTTTCCTTTAATTGGAAAGGAGATCCATTGGCAAAACCTGTTAGGAGAAAATGGTTATCTGTAAATAAATGTTGAAGTCACCTGCCTGGTCAGCTTCACACTTCAGAGTGAATTTAAGGCTTAATGTAAATCTAAAAAATCACAGTAATGGACTACTGCAGCCTAAATGCCAAAAATTAATGTTTATTGCTGATGCCTTCAGAAGTGAGCCTCCTTTTTTGTGTGGAAGAAGAAAGAGACACAGTACCTAATTGCTGTGAAAAGGATAGCAGACATTTTAAAGGCAAATTTTTCTGAAGAGCTGAAAAGTTCAGAGAATTGCTCAAAACCTAGTTGCTTGCCAGGCATTGCCTGAGCTGCTTTTCGTCAAAATGCTGTGAGAATAACTCTGGTTATTATATGCAAAATTTGCATTTGGAGTGAGTTTGGCTTTTTTAAAAGTCATTCTATATATATGAATATAAAAATTTATTTAAAATACATCTATAAATATGTATGTAAATATAAATATATAAATGTATATACCTAAGTATGGAGATGTCATGATTCATGCGAAACTTAGAAATCTACTCATAAGGCACTACAAAACAGGTGCTGTGCAGAAAATATTACTGACAATGTAGTAGCTGATGAGATGAAATAACCAAGCTTAGTAAAGGCTCATCACTTTGAAATTCCAAGATGTCTGTCCTACATTAAATCTGAGTGTAGCAGGGAAGCAATTTGCTAGATTACAGTTGTGTGCTGCCTGATAGAAACATGTAGATTGTATTATTGAAATGCTTGGTAGGGAGGAAGAACTGAGTAAACTTTATTGCTGTCAAAAGATTCATAGCCTGGGATATTGGACACAGTAAGCAGTGACATATGCCTGTATGTATACCTCAGTTTGTCCTGCGGTTTCTGCTCAGCAGGAAGCCTCTTCTAAGTTGAGGTGTGCCCAAGCTCTTACAGGTATTGTTGTGAGGCAGTACCCAAAGCAGCTGGCTTCCTTTGCAAAGCAGTAATTGCTGGCAGGGAGCAGCAGCTGCTGCTGCTGGTGTTCGACAACTAAAATAAGCTTGGGGTTGCCTTGTGAAAAAGGCCTCAGCATCCCTGACTCACTTAAAACTTGAAAAGAGGCAAGAGACAGCAAATTTCACACAACCTTCGACAAGAGCAGCAAGATAGACAGGATTTAACAAATAGGGGTGTCTTTTGAACAAAGCTCTGCTGTAAGCCAAAAGAAAAAGAAAGGATGGCTGCAAAAAGAGAAGCTTGATTTTAAACTATCAACTATGGGTTATTCAACAGTAAAAAATATCATGACAAAGATTATCAATTAGCTGTGCAAAGGAAGAGTAGATTTTCTTATGCAAACAGCTGCTTTACTGTGTACTTGCTCCTTCATGTCAGCAAGATGTCAAAAACAGACTGGGATGCTAAGTAACAGTGCTCAGTAGTAACAGCGGGGCTCTCCTGTCAGTGCTCTGCTGCAGTTGGGTTCGTGATCGTTTTTTGTGTGTTTGGTAGCTTGAGACTGGGAGAAGCACTGACAGGATAAGGGTAATCAAAATGATCGAAGTAAAAAGGTGTCCTCTTCAAGGAGCTGCTCATCAGCACAATTAAATTTTAACTGGGCAACTTCATAAGTGTTCATGGATGTCTGTTGAATTCATAGATGATGCCTGGAGTTGCAAATGATGCTGTTTCCAGCGGTCATGAGCAGCCAGTGCAGGGTTTTAAATGTCAGCACTGTAATCTGTTCCATAGCTGGGTAATGTCATCTGGAACATGGCAGATCTCTGCCTCAGTGGTTTTATTTTTTTTGTTTTGGGTTGTTTGGGGTTTTTTTGAGTCCGTAATGGGGCAGATGAGGCACAGGCAACAGATACACCTAGAATGGAGTAAAGTGTGGCATTGTGGCAGGTTTTGAAGGAACCTTTCAGTCCATGCTCTGAGCCTCCAGTTGCTGAATGAGCAGGATTTGGGGTCTAACCAGCCATGCTGTGTGGACAAACCCCATCTGGGCCTTTCATATGAGCCTGAGAAGCTGGCCCCTCTCCAGTCCTTGCTGGTCCTCTGGATGAGACTGGCAGAAGAGCTGCAGGGAACAGCTGGAATCTATGCAACAGCTGTGGGGTGTGCAGATTTCCCTTGTCAGTCTGCCTTCTTGGCCTTGAGAGATGGAAGGGACTAGAACGATGGGGTAATGGAGCAGATTAGGTGAAGAAGGGCCTTAAGGGCTCATATGATAACAAACAGATGTAGTTCCTCAGTAGTAACCTTATTCCCCTGTATCCCATCTCTGATCTGTCTCTATGCTGAGTCCGTATCACAGTTTAATTCACAACTGGAATGGAGAACTTGCTTTTTAAATGAGTGCCAAACATTAGGCAGACTGAAAATAAGAGGGCTTTCTCACCTCAGTGGGGAAATAAGGCATGTGGTTAGGGAAAGCCTACACCAGGTAATCAGATAAATAGAGCAAGAGTTGCCAGCATCTCCTAGAAGAAAACAGATGACAGCACTACAGACATGGTCTTTCCATTTGGGAATGTGATGAGAAAGGAGAGCAGAGCAATTGCATTTGACTCTCTTCTGAGGGGCATGGTGGCTTTCAAAGGCCATCTACTCTTCTGGTGTCAGACCTGCTGCAGGGTTGTGTTTTGGGCCCTCTTGTGAACAAAGAAGGATCGAGGAGTTTGATAGGATGTCTTGTTAAATGTGCATCCAGAACACTTTGAACACACTTGGTATGCCAGCCAGCTCTGCTTTTGTACACGTAGGCACTCAACTTTGCAAGCATGCATGTGAATTAGTATGTATGCTTCCTGTAATAAGTTGAGGTGTCAGGTGCCACCTCTTCTCCCTCTTTGTATGTACAATCAGAAAAATAAAGTACTTCCAAGGAGCTGAGGAAAAGTTAAATGACCAATGATCTTTATCAGTGCCCTTCTTTATTAGATTGATCCATTTGTCTCTAGAAGCGTTACTTATGGGTTGGACTCTGGTCTGGTAGAGGCAATTCACAATACTCTATGTGTGTGTTTGTGTGTACCCATCCTGTGGGAAATTTTCAAAAGGGTGGAAAAGCTTTTGGCATGACTGCTGCGTGCTTTAATTTCCTCTGCTTCTTTGAGACCCTGCTGAAATGGAGTGTGTATTACTAAGCTCAGTACATGGCAGCAACTGCTCCATCTAAAGAAGTGCTCCTTTGGCTTGGCAGCTGCAGTTAGTGTTTTGAATTGATATGAGGGGAGTATGTGTGTGTCAGGGGGAATAGTAGTTCTTCTGTGCCCTGAAGATATAAAAGCTGTTTCTGATATTTCTGTTGAATACACATTTTCACAAATGATCTCTCTAGACTTCCCAGATCACCCCTTCTTGGGCTATGTGCTTAGGGATTTAAAAGTATTACTTACTGTGCCTAAAAGGAGATGTTTTTTTATCTGCTCCAGACAGACCCAGTGGGCACTCTGGAGAATTTAACAAAACCAGCTTGTTTACTTCTTGTACGGCTTGAAGTGGTTTGCTCAGCTCTCTAGGAAGCCCTGTTCAACCTCATTTAAATGTAGTAAACAAAAAGGGTCTCAAAATTGTGATTCAGCACTGTAACAAGATGCTGAGAGAGCTCCATTCTAAGCAGTGGAAGTGTATGGTTCCTAAGAGCTGGTCTAGAAATAGGATTCCCTGTTATGAGGAGTGATTGGCCAGGGAAGCAGCTAAGACCCAGACAGCTTAGTCCTGTGTGTCAAATTGAAATGTGCATAAAGATGTGCTTTACATGTTGATGATCCTCACTAAGGATGGGGAGGAAGCATAGCATCACTATTACTCTGCTCACAGAGCTCTGAAGCGTCCAGCTCCCAGTATTTTGTGTTCCTTTGTGAAAGCAGCTGAGTTGCATGACCTGGGGGCACTGAGGTCCTTGATGGCCTTCTGAACTTGGCACTGGGATGTTATGCTTTCCTCTAATGTGGGGTACCTTGTCCAGATGTCCCACACCGCTTACAACATTGTGGAACACAGAAGGAACCAGTGAAAGAAACCTTTGTAGTGTTAAGTGTGAGTGTGGTTCTTGTGGTTGGGTTTGTTTTTTGTAGATTGGGGACAAAAATTGTGAGAGTCACTTGTCAACATTGATGCAAGGTGTGTGTGGAATGGTACAGATGCTTTTGGGAAGCCTAGTGTGTGACCCATTTTATGTCAGTAAAACTACATATTTATTAGTACTTGGGAGCTGTTAGGCATGTTCATCACTGATCTTTAGAGAGCACCTGATTTATGTCCTGGTTTTGCTAAATTTCCCTGTGTTTTTATTGCATGAAAAACAGATACACAGAAATGGATCAGATCACTTTGCTGTATTAAGCTATTTCAAGGAGGATAGTGAGAGAGTACTCAGAGCCAAATCCTCCCTCTGACTGTCTGTAGTGAGTCACTAATTGCACACTGTGTATACTGACTAATGAAATATGTTGGCATAATACTGTTGTCCCATGTTGTAATTACAGAAGATAGATTCAGCTATTTCAAAATGACAGCAAGTGCCTGCACTCATCTTTGTATGTGGAGGGAAGGGAACCTCAAATTAACTGATACTGAAGAGAAGGAATTCTTCAAAGGTAGCAAGATGCCTGGGAAACTGACGAATAGATTTTTTTTTTTATATCTAAATTTATTGTTTAAACCTTTTTTAGCAAGTGCAATGGTGTGTTCAGAGAAGTTGGACTTATCCTGGAAGGTGCCCATATGCTCCTACAGTACCTGGAAACACAAGAGCTAATGGCAGTCTTGATGATCTTTGGAAGGAATTGGTCATTCGCAGCGTGACTGCCTGTGGACCGGTGCTGTTATGGTATTTGGCATAAACAGGCAGAGAAGAGTAGTTTATAGAAACAGAGCTCTCTCCAGGAGAGGCCCTGTTTTCCACAGACAGTTAGATGAGTACACAAAGCAGAGGTCAAAGTTTGGTCCCATTAGCGGAACATGTGTTTATGGTAATTTTTATTAACTTTGCTTTCAAGGGAAGTGGTCCGAGTGCTATGCCAAGTAACTAATAGTAGTATTTGTAGTATGATAGGCAAGAGTGATTGTTGTGAAGGCTTCTGGTCCATATGACCTATGCTGACTCCCACGTAGAACTGGGAAACCTACTCCTGCTGTAGGGCTGCAAAACAGGCCAAGTGCTCTCTTGAGGTTCTGTACTGTCACCCAGAGCAGCTGGCCATGGCAGACAGGGCAGGAAACTGGCTGATGTCTCAAAACAGTTTGATCAGCCAGTGTCTCTGGTAGTAACATCTGCTTTCTCATATTCTTGTTTTGTTTTTGAAGATGTGTGTAAAACCAGTGCACCTTACAGGGGAGTTAATTATACCCCAAACAGTGGGTGGTTTTTGTCTGCAGTAAGGGGGAATGTTCTACCTGGCCAGCTGATGCTATACTTCAAGTAGCAGAGCTGAGGATGTCCCTTTACTTCACTTTACTTTAAAATATTATTTTAAGGTTCCCTTCCTTCCTGAAGTGTTAGCTTGCCTGATAGAGGCTTAAAAATTGTCTTCACTTATATCTGCAAAGAGTTTGAGTACAGCAGCAGGTTTAGGGCTTTTATTTTTCCGTTAGCCTGGAGATCAAATGTGGAAGTTTAAAGAAGGGCAAACTCAATTAGACGAAAGATCAGTTTTAAATTTCAGGTTGCTAATATTGTATTTTTCAGAGATCTCAATACTAGCAAATGGAGGTTTGATACATCACCAAAATCCCTGGGACTGTCTTAGGTGTGAAAAGGTTAAGCCCTGTGCACACATTCTACCAGTACCCGGAACTCAGGACAGCGGTAGTAACCTCTGTTTCCAGTTTGGGCCCATCAGTTTGCTCATGTGCCAGGAAGGAAGATTTGTTGATGAAACAAGTGAGCAGGCTTTCCTGTCTGTGCTCTAGGTCATGCCAGGTTTCAGACTCTGACAGGTGTTGCTGGGCTCATGCTAGTAAAGAATAGCAGTGATTTTTAAAGTAGATACTCAGCTACATCAGCCTAATAGGGTTAAGACTGAGATCTGCTAATGGGATCAATAGGATCTTGCATGAACGTAGAAAGAGCTAGATGTGTTGATGAACTCTGACTACCTGTCAGCCATGTTAAATGTTAAAGGTGTTGTAAATGCATTTTATAGACTGTTTCCTTGGGTGGTAAAACTTGTACAAGGCGTGATGCTTGATGATGCGTGACAGTAACCCACAACTCTGGAAAAAATGTATAAAATCATCGTGGTCAGGCTTTGCTCCTGAATGCTTTGTATTTTTGTAGGTAATTTTTTTGTGCTCTGTATAGAATCTCTGTATTTGTTTAGGCAGACAAAATGTAAGGAAGGAGTCTTCAGGAAAGCCTTCTGACTTCGTGGTTGTGTAGGCCCTGCATGAAGATAGTGATTGCAAATCACTCTCTGCTAGCAAATACCTAGCACTTCCAATCCCTTTTCAGTGTAGGTTCAGCATAGTTATAGAACTTACTATGACACTAGGCCTGCTGGGTGAAAACTGAGATCAGAGATGAAATACAAATTTTAGAATGGCAGGCAGGATAGCAAGAAATCTCCTCTTTGTCATCTCTGTAGTAAGTCACCCTTTCTGTACGGCTGCATTCTTTATGCCAGTGCATTTCATTGCAGTTCACTGCTTGAATCCTCCTAGAAAAGACATGTTCCGGGCACTCTTTTTTACTTTTTTCTTTTTTTTTTCTTTCTTTTCTTTTTTTTTTCCTTTCTTTTCTTTTTTTTTTCCCCACTGTCAGACCAGTGTTGGCTATGCTGCTTGCAGATTAATCTTTCTGCTGAGAAGTGGCACTATGAATACTCTTCGGAGCTCACCAACATGTCCAAATTCTTCTTTGTCCACAAATGCAGATGATATGTCCTTTGATGTCTCCTGGTTTGCTGTGCGCTCCTTTGCATTGGACAGAGAGCCTGTCTTCCTGGCCTCACTGGACCGGAGAGGGATTGTCACACAGAGCAGGAGAAATGGGAGCAGTGATCTCAGCCTGGAGAGAATCAGCCCGCTGGAATTCCGGCTCCGCGTGCATGGCTGTGAGGACCACGACTTTGGGAACCACTACTGCGTAGTGACCCCGTGGGTGCGATCTGCCACCGGCATATGGCAGCGGGAACCTGACATCAAAGCCAAACCCATCTTTCTATCTGTGAAAATGGATGGTAAGAGATTGCAACATGTGTTATGCAACATTTTTTTAATCTTGTTATGTCTTTGCATGACAAATATTCCCCATGGCTATTTTTAAAGGTGCCTGTGATAATCTCATTAGCTTTTGTTATCCTTTTCTATTGTTTGCAACTTCTGATTCCAGATTCTGTAGACTAGGTAGGCCTGAACAGATCATACTCTTAAGACTGGAGTGTTCTTTTTCCTGATCATCTCTTGGTGATGGGACATCTTTCAATCAAGGCATAGTATTCTCTCCAAGTGTTAACCCTTCTGCTGCCTGCAGGAGGAAGCCTTGGTTTGCAGATGGGGCATGCTGAAGTAGAGTCACTTTGTGGTTGATGTCAAAGCTGAGAACAGAAGGTCAGAGCTCTGACTCCTTCCTCCCTCTCCTACCCACAAGACATGCTGCTTCTTGCACTTAATGCCTTGTCTGCTTTCCAACCTGAGTTGCAAGTGTTGCTAGTCTTCGTAAGAAGTAAGTTGCACGCTAGATGCTGCATTCAGCACGTAGCTAAGGAGGAAGATTAATGCAGGAGGGGTTTTGAACTAGTTGCTTGCTTTGCAGTATTTCCAGGAAAGGTCATACTGGGAGGTTCCATGAACTTGAAAGGAATCAGAAGTTTTTGTTCTCCCTACTGTGCAGATAACTATTATAACTGTAATTTCCAAACTCCTTACTATTCTTGACCTTGCCTTTTAACTGAGCAGTAGGTGCCTACAAATCAAATTTCTTGTTTAGGTACTAACTTTGGAGGTTGATTAGGCAGGGTTGACAAGTGGCAGTGAATATACTGTATAAATAGTTCTAACTGAGCAAAGCATAAAGGAGTCCACTCGTTGCCATTTGGAAACATATTATAAAGATTGCAGCCACAGTCTGCCTCTGATGGGGAAACTTTGCAAGGCTTTTGTTTGGAGGAACAGGTAATGGAATACCTCTTGGAACTAGCTCTACTTTGCTGTCTCACCCCAAGGTTCCTCTGGTGCTTCCAGCGTCCCTAAGGCTTTGAAATGGTGGAGGAAGAATTAGGGTGAGGAGGTAAGGGAGTCCAGTAAGAGACTAATTTTCCAAACCTCAAAAAACAGAAATCAAGAACAAAAATTAGTGTAATTTCCTTCTGAAATAATTAATCTGCCCATGACTGAATAATGTGGAGTTTTCTCCTTTTTTAGGCAAGAACAAATAAAGGGGATCTCTGAATTTCTCAGTGATATCTAATGACTTTGCCTTCCTCTTTCAGTTCTGAATGCTTTCAAGTATCCCCTGTTGATTGGCATTGGTCTGGCCACTGTCATTGGACTCTTATCCTGCCTCATTGGCTACTGCAGCTCCCGTTGGTGTTGCAAGAAGGAAGTGCAGGAAACAAGACGAGAGCGTCGCCGGCTAATGTCGATGGAGATGGACTGAGCATGGGAGCCAGCCACATTTGCATTTTGGGAGAGACTCACAGGGCTCTTGGATTGTGCTGAGACACTTGCTCACAGGCCCAGACAAGACAGTGCATTTCCTCTCTGATTTCAGCCTGGACCTCAAGCTGCTTCTTGTTACACGTCATGTCCTGAGAGAATTCAGGCCGTATTTAGCGACTCGGAGTTCTTTTCCAGCAGCACTTTCTGCATAGGGATCATGTCCTTCTAATGTGCAAACTGTTGAGCCTTCTTTCAGCAGGGCCCTGTGACAAAATTCAGTAAAGTTTTTTTGGTTTTGTTTGGTGTTTCTCCCCCTGCCTTGGTTTTGAAAAGATGTCCCTGTATGAAAGCATGATGGGCAGGGCGATGGGTGTGAGAGGGACTGGTAGACGTGTTAAACTTTCATTGTATTAACCAATCTACTTTTCCCCTCTACCCCCATCACAGCATCCTGTTCCCTTCTTCTGTCCAACTTGGTATCTCACAGACTTCTCTGTGTTGGATTGAAGGCTGGAGAAGGTTCCTCTGCTGGTGCCTCATGAGACTGTTCCAGCAAAGAATTGGTTTATAGTTGTCAGCATACCTTCTCTTCCACGGCTTTCAAGGAGTTTGCAGTTAACCCCAAACATAACTTGCCTGGAGGTCTTTGAGACACTTTTTTTAAAAAACTTTTTTTTATTTTATTTTCAGTGATCAGAGCTCTTAGCTGTGCTGAATAGGGGGTAACTTGGCAACCCTGAAGAGTCAATCCTCAGACAAGCATTTGTTGGATGTCTGCTTTATGGCCACCTTCTCCCCCACCCTTCTACCTTCTTTTCTCCCCATTACAGCTGCTCACGTTGTGCCTGAGACCCTGTTCTGCTTGTGGCAGGGGGGCACATGGTGTCTAGGGACAAGGCCCAGCCTTCTGCTGGCTTCGGCAGAGAGGTGAGAGACCTTGCCCCACTGGTCATGGTGTGACTTTTGGGGAAAAAAAAAAATAAAAATGAGATGGATCTTTATCTGCAGTTGACCAACTGATCATGTTTAGAGAAGACTTGTAAAGTATGAATTACCAAATTCACAGATCACACTCCAGTGCTGCTTCTGCCAGTCACTCAGTGGTAACCCTTGAACCTGTAAGCAGAGTCTGAGATCTGCAGTGGCTGAAGTGCAGCTCAGGGTAGGAATAGGAGCAAGCCCAAGAGGGCAGCAAGAATCCTTCAGGTTCCAATGATCCTGGTCTTGTGCATGGGCCTGCAGCAGGGCTTTCCCCATGGGTTTGAGACCTATTCCTAGGTGCTATAGTATAGAAGTCCTGCTTTGGTCTTCCACATACACTGACCTGGCTCCTGAGTGGGAGCAGCTCCTTTTCCAGGCAGTTCTGTCTTCCCAGCACAGCTGGTGTTTTAAGCAATAAAAGTCAGAATGAAGATACTGTGTATAAACAAACAATGAAGTAGGACTGTACCGCAACCTGACGTCACAGCCAGGGTTTGGCTTACATCAAGAAGGGTGAGAAATGTACAGTTGAGGCCAGGGATCAACGCTTTCCAAACTTTTTTTAAGATAAAAGAAAAGATGCTAAAGGAGAATATCCACGGAAGGTAGTGGCTGTGGTGTGCTGTTGCCAATCTAGACATTCATTACATATTCGGTCTGCTTCACTAATAGCTCATCCCACTGCACATTCCAGGGGAGCTGCAGGTCTAGTATCTGTGCTATGAAGGCTTCATTTCACATTAGTGTTTGTGGAAGTTTGCATTCAACGCGGTCACTATTCCAAATTCAGGTTTTTTTGCGGTAAGTTTTCTTTGTGTGGGTTTTTTTTCCTGTCTTGCATTGTGACCTTTGTTCCGAGGCTGACATGAGGTTTTTTTCTAGAAGGCTGTTCTGCTTCCCACATGTGAACACTCCTGCAGTCATATATGTATATATATGTATGCGTAGAGGTGTCCAGTGATTTTTGGAAGCTGAATGTGAGACATCTTCAAAATGGACTTGATTTGCAGAGTTGGGGCTTGCAACTTATTTGACTCTCTAAGACATTTCATGTAGAGTTCCAAAACTGGGACACCCAAAACCTATAAACCTCTGGAAGACTGGTGTGAACATTCGTAGCAACTTTTCTTTCTGGCCTGATGTTTTCCTTTCTGGAGGAGCTCTGACAAGGCCTATGTTGCAGGCAGACATATCTGTCTCTGCTGAGGAATAGGGCAGAAGCAGTCTCTAGCTTCTGCTGTGAAAGGCCAGAGATCTGTAGCGATGCTTTCCAAAGGAAGCAAGTTGAGGAAAGGATTCCCTCAGATACTACTTTGACAGTAAGAATTTTTCTTCCTCTCCTGTCTGCTGTAGTGATATCTTGCTTTTTCCTTGGATGTTATGAAACACCATTCTGATGTTTGGGATGCTGGCTGTCCTTCCCACACTGATCTAGCAGCTTCTTCCCTGTATTAACATCTGCTTTTTTCACGGAAGGCCTGTGGCATTGGGGCATCTTGGGAGGGGTGGTAGTGGTGGTGAAGTTTGAAGCACAGCATTAGTCACTTTCTGTCCTTACAGACTGACTCCTTGTTTATGTGCTCTTGGTTAAGTTTTAGGGAGAGAGGATCATGACTGTAATGCAATAATTAGGGAATGAATGAGCAGGGAACTGCCAGCTCTTCCCAAGCACACAACATAGCACACTTTCTCCCTGCTGGAAAAATCTCAGGGTTATTTTGGTCAGAGCTCCCTGCTCTAGTGAAAGGTCCCCATGTCCTTAGCTAATGCTGACCTTCCTTCATGGCCCATAACAAACCATCTTTGTCATTCCAAGTGAAGCAAGTTCGCTGCTAGCTAGTACTGCTGCCAGCCCCTTGGAAGGCAATGCTGCATCCCCTTCCACCCTGTATTTGCTGTAGTTGGAAGGCTAGAAGCTGAGGGACTAGACCTACCCCCCAGGTTTCCTTCTACTTGTGCCAATTTTGTATTATCCCCTTTTTTTAAAATAGAGTGGGAATCTTATCTCTAACGAAAAAAAATAATCTAGGTCACTTTTCATGTTTTTTAGTATTATTATTATTTCCTGTGTGACCGGGGTTTGTGTGAGTGGGGGTGTGTGTGCATCTGGTTGTCTATTAAACCTGCAGAGTATCAGGAGAGTAAGCTGCCCGAGATGCAGTGCAAGCATCCGTATCCTCCCTGCTGCAACCTGTGGTATGGTCAAAGTATCCTAAGGGCTCACATTGATCTTCCTCTGTTCGCATTGCCACATCTCCTGGTTAAGCTGGTAAATTCCTCCAGGCACAATCCAGGACAAGCTTGAACATCAAATAGCAGAAGGGCAAGATATTTTCTTTCTTTTGTTTTAATTTCAAAGTTACAAAATAAAATGTTTGGCACAATTCTGGAATGCAGGTACCGAATAGTTCTAACAATGCTGTGTAAAATGTTTCTTTTTATGTTTAAAATAAAGAGCGAGCCTTTTTGATTATGTCTGTGCTGTGTGTCTGGATGTTTGAGCTATGGGCCATTCTTTCCTTGTACCTTGCATGTATGCAGACGCTATTGTTGAAGCAAGGATATCAAAGGTAAACCTTACAGTCCTGTTTCCAGCACGGCTTACCATGTAAAATAAGCATGAGCCCTATTTTAGAGTAAGTTTTAAATATTTGCCTACATTAGTGTGATGAATTGAGTAATGTAATTGTTTTCTGAGTCTGTCCTGTTTCTACCCCACTGTAAGTCAACCTTTTTGTTGGGCAAGTTTCCTTTTGATTACCTAGAGCCAGGAGTCACAGTTAGGAGTGCATGTTCAATATCTGCTGTAAAACCTGGGCATTAGATGTTGAGTCTTCTTTGAACCCTTCCTGAGGTTTCTCATTTCCAAGGTACCAGGAGGAAAATCAGTAGTGTTGGAAGTAAATTTCCTGCTTACCTTGCCAATGGCTGAATTTTTTTTCCCTCCAGCAACCATGTAAGGACACCACGATAGTACAGCAAAGAGGTGACTTGCTTTCCAACAAGAAGTTGCTTGAGGCAGAAGTGGGTTTGGGAGGCTAAGACAGGCTTTGGCAAGGTTGGTTTGTGATCAAACTGGTGTATGCTCTGTCCGAGATGGTTACAGTGCAGGCCAGTTGACAGCCAAGTGTGTACCTTTGGCTTCTTTCCAGACGGTGGTGTTGCAGCTGGCATGGAAAGATATCCTCTGTAGAGTGTGCTTACAGGAAGCTGGGAGGTGGCACCAAGCTGTAAGTTCTTAAGGGGTGACAGAGACCATCAGCTGAGACAGATAAATGTCATAAATGGTCTCTGATCCCTCAGCAGAGCCTTTGGCAGCTGCAGATGTTTAACACATACGGGCCCACAAGTCATGAGTCGCATGCTTGTGGGACAGCAGCTGTTGGCCTCTAGCTGTGCAGGTTACAGCTTGCTGGTAAGTTTGGATTAGCTTTATGAAATCCTCTTGCCTCCCACACCCCCTGGGATGACCTGGATCTTAATACAGTTCTTCAAAGCATGCTAGGATTTTATCATTAAGAAAATAAAAGCCAAAGTTTGAAGTCTGGAGATGAAGGGGGATACTTTCAAGTAACTGCCTGAGTTGTTGCAGTCAATGATGGGAGTTACCAAGTCTGCAGTATCACCTTGTATCTGCCATGGGTTCAACTCAGCTACCTGCCTATAGAGGTACCTAGCTGCCTAGTGTCATAGAGACAGCCTGAAAAACACTTTTGTGCCAGAGCCTGGGTGTTCAGTTGCTTCTATAGCACTGGGCTCAGGCAATATGCTTTTGGCTGTGCTTGTTCCACGGCAGAACCCAGGCCTGTCCTAACACCTCTACTGGGCTGAAGCTGACTGGAGTTGAGTAGGATGCATGAGAAGACCTGCCTCCTCTTTGTCATGTGAAGGTGAAGCTCGTCATGCAAATGTTCCAAGGAAATGTATGGCTTTTGCCTTTTCAGTGGGACTTTCTACATTTCTATGATTGCAGGTCTGTACAGCAGAGATGGTGTTTTAAGAAAGAGCCTTTAGCAACTGATCCAAGCTGTGGGACATGCTAACTGAAGAAAAAGCTACTGCTCATTCTTGTGCGAGGTAAATACACATTAAATACAGCACGGAGCCTTCTATTGGACAGCTCTTTGCCAGGGATCTCCTTCCGTTACCAGGGAAAATGGCATTAGGCTGCAGCCAGCAGATGATTGATACTGAGCTCTAGGGGAATGCCTGGGTTATTAAGGAAGGTTCTGTGGATTTCCAGGTCCCTCAGAAGAGCTGCCACAAAGACAAACTGTTCTCTTCTCCCTGGCAGCTGAGTTGCATTCCACAAAGTACCAGAAGTGTAAGTGCATGTCTGCTTTGACCTCTGCCAAGGGGGTAGAAAGGCAGGACTTTCCAAAGCAGACTTTGTGAAAGCAAGTTAGTATTATATCATACTTTGTTCATGTGGGATTTTATAAACTCCAGCATGTACTGGGCCTTAGACTAGACCACAGACTTAGTCTGAGTGCACCTCTGCTGGCTTTAGAAGGGAATAATGAAGCTTCAGATAGATGGACGTTAAGTTCTATTTCTTGTTGGCAACTTAACCTGGCTCATGCCCTCTGGTTCCTTTTTTGTATGATCCTGCCAATCATTTGGCATATTCAACAGATGGCAAAGAGTCTCAAAGATAATAAGTTCCCAAAAGTTTCTTAAAGGGTGGGGCTAGAGAGGAGGGAGGATGCTTCCAGAGCTGCTCCAGCAGAGCCAGCAATATGAACATACCAGTTACTGGGCATCCAAGAACCCACAGCGATGTCTGAGAGGACAGGACTGGTGTTGCCTTTGTGGCTTTCGTTGCCCCTGTGCTGACTTCAGCTCTACAAAGGTCCTGGGCATGGTGTGCAGCAGCTGGGATGTTAGGGCTATGGTAAACTGGGAAAATATCCATGCTGCTTAGCATCTGCCTGGATACATGAAAGCTGTACATGGCTACAGCCAAATGCAGGTTCTGAATGCAAGTACTAACCTCCCCTTTGGTGTTTAGGTACATCCTCTTTCTTTCTGTGCCCAACCTTCTTTGCTCATTTCCTTCATGTTTTGTTCGCTTTGCCCTCCCCTCTTTCATTTCCCATTCTTTCCTTCAGGAGTCTCTTCTTGCCTTTGCTATCTAGACCAATGTTTGTCTCTGCATCTCTAAAGGACCATGCTCTTCTGTGTTCATCTCTGAGGGAGAGCAGGGGTATGTTGTTGACGTGCATCCTTGAATCATCTGCTGAGACCTCAAGCTGCAGAACTCCAGGCCAGTGCCCACTACAGGTCATCTGGAAGGCTGGCACCAGACACACATGCACACAAATGTTCTGTAGTCTCTTCCCTCATGAGGACTCCAGATAATATGCGAGGAAACTAAGCATCTGTGATGGGGAAGTGATTCCAAAGAGACATTCGGATTCCCTTTCCAAAGCAGAAGGGACAGATTTTCTTTCTAAATCAGATGGTTTTGGTCCACTTTCTCCTGAGCGGCTGCTTGCTATCATAACACAAATGCTGCTCAGTGTCTATGAGTTCCAGACAAGCAACCACTGTACTGAACATTGTACCTAGTACGAAGCAAAGTAATTTCTCAAGGTGACTGTGATGGGATTCATCTTTAACAGCTGGACTAGCCACCCTAGACTTGAGAAACAGGTACCTAAAGAATGCGATTTATCTGACCTACTTGAGACATGCATTTTAGCATAAGGAGAACTGAAGGTACCCATTTCTCACCATTAGCTGTAAAGGAAAGCGCAGCTCACCTAAGACGTGAGAATTAGGCAAGATAAACGTATAAAATATTGGCCAGGCAGGTAGGGGCTGAGAGAAATGAGGTAGTGGCAGCTCGCTCTAGTGATGGACTAGGAAAGGAGGGAGGAAGCCACAGCAGATACCTGTAGTCATTATTCAACCAAGAGACAGATGGTGGGTCCTCAATACCTCTGTAACAACCATTCTCATGTAACTTACGTTTTTGTGAAAACAGTTCTAGGATGGATTTTATTCTCTATTTTGTTACTTGTATAACATCTCGTGCCTTTGCATAAGAATAGTCCTTGGATTACAGTTGTCAGGATGGATCCAAACCACTCTAATTGTGGTTTATATCCTTGCACAGGCTCCTAGTCTTCAGCCATGCAGCTTTTCTGATGTGTGACTAGTAGAGTCAACCAAGTCTCATACTGAGGTCCCTGGTGTGTTATCCACAATGTCCAGTCCCTCTGAAGCTGTCTCTTCTAATAGCTGTGCGAATAGTGAATCACCAGGCTTCCTGAAGTATTTATTTAGAGCAAAATCATTGCCATAAGGTGAATCTTCCAGCAATGAAAAGAATAATATGTCTCTTTACTTTATTGGGTGTTGGGCCTTCTTCCACAGGGACAGACCTTACCAGCCATTTTCTGCCACTGCCCACTCTCTTCCCCCCAGCACCCCATCACTGTGGGCTAGCCCCCTTGTCCCCTAGCTCAGAAATGTCCATCTCTGATGTTTCAGGGAAAGCCCCTTCAGAAGCTGAGCTCTGAGGTCCCAGCATGGCAGAAGTATATGTTTTCTTTAGAAATAAGATGTTAAGGTCCTTTTGAAGCTGATGGCTCTTCTGTAGCCTTTCATGTGTGTGCTGAGGTGTCCTTGCCTGGTGCCATTATCTTTTTCTTTCTTTCTTTCTTTCTTTCTTTTCTGTCTCCCACAGTCCCCTGCATTCACCCAGAAAGGTCTTTTGTAAGTTGCTATTCATTAACTTCCCCTTCCTTGACCTGATTGTATATAATGTTAACAAGATGGCTCTCGGGACCCTTGGGCATGGCGCTGCTGTGTTTAAACCCTCCCTTACCTTGCATCAGTGGTGGCAGCAGCCTGTCATCTGAGTGTCACCTCTTCCCAACTTGACTGAGACCCACGTTTCAGTGGTGAGAGATGTTCTCCAAGTCTCTGGGAGTAGCAGGGGAGATGCTGCAGGCTCTCTTAGATGGAAGGTGTCAGGCTGAAGTGAGATAACTGCTGCCATGTTGCAGTACTGGGTGCATCCTTTATCAAGCCCTTCAGAGGCAACAATTAAGGAGGAGTTGCTTTCACACTGAGACTGACAATCCGAGCACAAAGAAGTGAGATCTAGCTTGTACGTTTGCAACTCTTCCTGACGTCTATGTTCAATCAAAGCTGTGCGCCCCGCAGGCTTTCCCTGCAGTTCACTGCAGCTCCTGCCTTTTGTTTGAAGGAAATTTGTTTGGCTTAGCATAAATATAACTTAGCCTTTCTGTGAGTATAGGCAAGACATCCTCCTTTAGTGCAAATGGAGGATACCAGCAGCAACAACATCAGTATTGCCTACACTGTGTTCTGCTTTTCGGCTCCTGGGATGCTTGTGGGGCAATGAGGGCAACATGGGATGGTGGTGTCCAGAGTGCTCTACCCAAACCATTGCTGAGGAGGGTGAAAAGGTGGCATATAGGAACAGAACACCTACTTCATGGCCAGGTACAGCTGTCTGGTAGCTAAACGCATCCAGGCAACTAAACAGCATGTTAATGCTCAATTTTGAGTCAAGGTCCCACTCTGGCAACACCTCAGGCCCCAAGCTGAATTTCTTTGGACACCTGCGTACGTGTCCTTGGAGCAGCTTCGTATTCACAGATGAAGGATTCTTTAGGCACTTCAAGAGGAAGTGAAGTTAGCAGTTCTGGGATTTTAAGAAGGGCCGCTCTGGCTCTGCTATCGGACCTTGTGAAACTGCTGCTGTTCCCATGATCTCAGAGAAATGGGAAAGGGGGAATTGTTTCGGGTAGATGAGCAAAGGCATTGATGCTAGGTGAGCTGTAAGTGTAGTTCTGCCATTGCTACCTTGCTTTATCACCTCAGGAGCATAGCTGTGTGTCACTCCCATGTTCTTAGTGCCGGGGTGGCCCCACTCTGCCTGTGCAAACATAGCCTTAGTGTCCTGGCGGGTAAGGATGGGGCTTTCAGTCTATGTAGGGGACTACCCAGGCAAACCCCACCATTGTGCTGCTCTGTGGGACCTGCAGTCTCTCCCTCTTCAGCCCCAGCCCCGCAGTTGCCTGCCTATGGCTCCCAGGTGCTCTGCTCACTGCAGCCGGTTCAGGGTGGGGAAAAATCCATGCGCTTTCAGATTCACACGCTGCCATCAGAGGCAGGCCTATGCTTCCTGAAAAGGGCCTTGGAGACCCTCTTCCTACCTTTAGTACTGGGAAGCATATATTTTGTGCATCTTCCACTCAGGCCTGTTAAGAGAGCAGCTCCCTACTGCAGCCACTGGGGCAGTGGGTTTTGGCAGCTGGAGTTGTCATTTTTCCCAACTTAGATATATTTAACAATTGGCTGCAGGAATGGCTGTTTAATTCCCTTGCTAACATTTCCAGGGCAGCTATTTAATTTTTTTTTTTTAAAAACCCACTTGCTTCTAGAAATCCTGTAATCGAATCCAAGCTCTGTCAATCTAATTAGTTTTGAAGTGCAGCATCTCCGTAACTTAGAGACCTAAATAAGCAGCTTAATATTAAAACCTAGCTTCTCTTCCAACACGTAATACTGTTCTGTGTTCCTCCCCAGAAGTTCCTACTGAACAACAGGCCGCTGCAATTGCTCTCCCTCTTTTCTTCTCTTAACCTCCCTCTTCTCTTCCCTGGCCTCTGCCCTCGCTGTGTCCATGAGGAACTGAAACAACCAGGCACAGCCCTCTGCTGCTCTGCTTCAGTCAGTCTTCCATGATGCTTGCTTAAAAGATGCTGATGCTGCTTTGAATGCCAGAGCAGAGAGGTCCAGGGGCGTTACGTAGCAGCTCCTGGTGCCATGCGGGAGCCGGGCAGGGCGGCTGCGCTTGCCAGCTGCTCAGTGATGTGATTGAGCCCTGCGTGTGTTGCGGCAGGGGAGTGCCAGGATTTACGGAGGGCAGGCTGCGCCGTCTCAGAGCCAAGCCCCGCAGCCAGAGGAGCATGGTCTGATGCAGTGCAGGAAAGGGCAGCTGCTGAGCGATGCCTCTTTGCTAAGGTGCCACACAAGCTGGCTCCTTCCTGGGGTGCTGTGAGGAGCTGGCAGGGAGGAGATGAATTGGCTCCCTTGGGCCCAGGAGGAATGCTGCACCCAGCGGCACATTGTGTCCCTCCCTGAGCTTTCTGCCACCTGCAGCGAAGGTGAGATGTCCAGGAGATTTATGTCTGAAATGCATTGTTGGCCCAAACTACAAAGACTGGTGGAGCTATGGCTATAGAGGAGTGAGGCTTTTCAGCCCTTTCCTGTGGGTAGAAGATTTAAAAAAAAAAAAATAATTAAGGAGGGGGGCCTAAAGAGCACTTTTTAATAGGATAAGGTATATGAGGCATGTGGTTCAGGCTCTGCTTATGTCCCGCTGGCAGAGCCGATTCAAAACAAAGTGTGTTTGCCCGCTGCTGTGGCAGTGAAGCAGGAATAACCCATCCCACTATCCTGAAGGACTTTCGGTGTCTCTGCAGTACCCTGGCCAATTTTGTTCTTGTTTGGCTTTTTGCAGTAGAAATGATGGTGTAAACGTGAGTGAACACCAGTTCACCAAAAAAGAGCTGTGGGCGTTCTCGGCCAGCCCTGTCTGCTCACTGCTGAGAGTGGCTAGAGTCCTAGAAAGCTGCAGTTGCACAGGACAGGTGTTTCTCTGCTTCCCAGCCTGTTTGGCTCTTAGATTTCAGTTGCTTTTTTTACTTTGTTTCAGTTCCGGTACCAACGATACTGTGTTTTTCAGTGCGAAACAGGCGCAACAACCTTTCTGTGCTGCTGTGGGTTTTGCTCATGAAGACCCTGTCCTTGCCATGCATTGGAGCTGTGTCCCCCAAGGGCCCAGGACATGCAGGATTTGAGTAACGGAAGCAGTCCGTCCCACCACCATGAGAAAAGGTCACTGTTTTCTTCACCTTTGCTAGGCATCCCCCTGTTTTCATGGCTGTCTGGTTTCCCTGCGACTGGTGGGTGGTTTGGTTCGACAGCATGTCAGTGGGGAGATCTTTATCCACCGAGATCTCGCTCGGCTCCAGCAGCCCAAGGTGAAAGCCCATGTAGCTGCGAGGGAAGATCCCAGCAAAGCAAGTCTGGCTCTGGCAGGAGCTGGAGGATTTGGGCATTTGTGCTCTGTCAGGAGGTTTCTGCCCATGAGAGCATGCCTGGGAGATTGCGGCTGAGCTGACCGGCCTTGGGGAAGCCAGGCAGTCGGCCAGCTCCCACTCCGTAATTGGGGGAAGTAACCAGCTGCCTTTGATGTCTGAGCTGGGCTGAGAAAACCTGACAGCAGACTTCAAAGTCTGTTGCGCCAGCTCCCCTGATTATCTGTAGGCTTCTGGCATGTCCCCCAAGACTGACAGATTATCCCAGCTAATGCTGTACTCTTCCCAACATCCTGCCATCCTGCCTGGTGCCAGCCCCTCTCTTTCAAGGCTGCAGTCTCCATCCCTGCCTGTCCTTCTGCCCCCTCGCCGGTCACTGTGGATATATGGCAATGGCATTTCTGGGCAGGGGACATGCCTCCTCAGATCTGTGAAGCAAAGGCAGAGGAGGCATTTTTGGAGAGCTTGCTTAATAGCCTGCACCCCTGGGCTGTATTCCCCCTCCCCGTTCGCTCTCAAGAACAGCCTGAAATGCAGGGAGCTCTCTGTGGCTGCCCTTTGCAAGGCACTGAGGTGTTTACAGCCAAGCAGGCACCATGTGCCTTTCCCCTCCAAAAAGCCTTTGGGGAGCAGGCCTCCCATCCACGCTGCTCCAGGACAGGTCATGCCAGCTGAAGGGTAAGGAGGGGCTGGGAGGAGAGGGCTGTGTTGTCTTTGCCTCCTTCAGCCTCTCTGCTGGGACCTTGCTGCCTCAAATTAGTCTCTAGCTCCTTTGCCACCTGTGCTTCAGTGCTCAGGGAGCCCCAGGGTGCTGTCTGTGTGAGTAGAGATGTGGAAGGTAGGTCATTGCTGAGGGCTGGCTCGGGTGGGGTGAGGAGATGGTAGAGCCATGAGGCTGAGCAGAGGCCCCAGAGCTCGTGCTCCTCCCAGAGCAGTTTGCTTTCACATGGGATGTTGCATAGCAATGCCAAAAGCTCATAGGGGAACCCTCCCTTTTAAGAGTTGGGGTTTTTTTTTCCCCAGAGCAAGCAACCTTGGCAGTGCCTGAAAACCGTTCCTGTGCAAAGCTGGATTTGCCCAAGATGTGGTTTGAGGTCTGGTTTCCTTTGGAAGGTGGGGTTCATTGCTACTTTTCAGAAGGTGGGGTAGGCTGTGCCCTCTGCTGCAATAGGTAGAAGCCAGCAATGAATGTGATGGCTGTGGACAGAGGAAACCACAGCTGCCCAACCCAAGGCACCCAAATAGGGTGAGGGAGCTCCTGGGGGCCATATAGCCAGACAGGGGATCTGGGCTGTAGCCTTTCCCCTATGCTTGCCTAATTGCTTTTGGGTCTCAGCAGTCTGTTCCCCCTAAAAACCAACACTGACCATAGGGTCTCTTCCTTCATCCTCAACAGCTTCCACCATAGCATTTCTGCCTTGCTGTGGGAGTGATCCTGCCTTATCCCCATCCCTCCCCAGGCTCCTTGCAGTGTGCAGGGGGAGTTGTCTGGTCAGCACTTGTCTGTCCAGGAGGTTTCCAAGTCACCGTGAATGCTGCCGATTGCTGCTGTGCTCTTTCAGGCAGAGTCTAACTTCACCCTGGCTGCACTGGGCTTGGTAAAACTTTCCATGCTGCATTTTTGGTGGTGTTTTTCTGGAAAGCTTTGACCCAAAGTGGCTGACCAGCATCCAAAAAGGGTGCCTGCAAAGGGATCCAGGGAGGCAAGAGGAAGGAGAATGGGTATGGAGGCATGCCATTAAAGATGGTCATCACCTGCGTGAAAGCCAAAGCCAGTGCTGTGGGCAAATTGCCTCCCAGCCTTGTGCTCTGGAGTGGGAGATGGCGGTACTCTGCGGGGGTGTGCTGAGAGGTGGCCCTGCTGCTTGGGTGCTGGCAGTAGCCGTGCTGTGCCAAGGGCTGGAGGTCAATAGCGTTTAATCCCCATGGCCCTGGTGCAGCACTTCAGCTCACCAGGTGAGGTGCACGGGCGCAGGCACCGCCTGGCTCGGAGGCGGCAAATCCTCTCCTCCTTGTAGGTATGGGCAGAGACCGCCCCTAAGAAGCATGTTTCCCCCTCACTTCCCATCTGGTGTCATCCCCAGGAAAATAGGGTAAGGGGATCTTTCTCCCCATGGATTTGGCTTCCCTGATGTGGTTTCTAACAGCAATGCTGTCTTAAAGAATTCTCTGAGCCTCTTCCTTTGCCCTGCCTTGCGTGGTTAATAGTCCTGCTGTATGTCTGGTTGCACTGATTTCCCAGGGAGGAAGAGAGTAGGTTTTAGACTGCACAGTCCCAGGAAGAGGGAGCTGTTGGTTTTGTTCACAGACCATCATCATTGCTGGTGATAGGCCTGGGCCAAGCAATCCTATTCTCCCTGGTTTCTCTGTTGCAAATGTAAACAGCGACTCATGCATCATTAGAGTTGCAAACTTGGAGTTAAACTGTCCCCGTGTGTGTGTTTATCTGCACACTGACTGTCGGAAGCTCACTGAGTTTGAACTCCAAGTTTCCTTTCCATTTACTCTGTTGCTGTAGCAGAGATGCTTTTCCCTCCTCCAAAGTGGTAAGTGGGTTGGCTTACTGTCAGCAGGATCATCCCTGGGGCACTGCTAGCAGCGGGTTGCTCTTGGAAGGCAAACCTCTTAATCCCTTTCCTTCTGAGAAGGGAGGGTTTCATCCTGCAGTGGGGAACGGAAGCTTACCGTGCAACTATGGCTATATGCGTGGCTGTGTCCTACTGCTTATGGGACATGGGCCCTCCTCACCAAGAGGTGTGCTGGGGCACTCCACCACTTGCCAGCCTCTGCCCTATCTGCTCTCACCTCCTCTGTGGAGGCAGTGTGTGGGTTCCAGCCCTGTTTTGCATCCTTTTCCCCAAAAACAGGTGCTGCTCCTCCACTCCATTTCATTGCAACAATGGTGGGTGGCAGGGGACAGGTGAGATCCCGCAGGGACCTCTCTGTCTGCTGCAACAGCCCATCCCTCTGGCCTGCATTTGGCTTTCTGGAGAGCTGCGTAGTGCTACAGGAGCTGCGCACGCAGGCTGACGAGGAGGCGGCTAATGGAGACGCAAGCCTTGCAGCGAGGAGCCTCTGCCTCTATTTCCTGGCCCTGCAGGCTGTCGTATGAATCAGTTTATTAAACTGGGGAAGGAGGGACCTTGTGTTTGTTTTGGTTCGTTACATGAATCTTGTTCCTTCTAGGAGTCCCATGGGATCAAGCAAAAGGACTTGTTTTATGGTTGGTTTTTGCTTGTGAATCCCTGAGCTAATTTAGCCATTCAGCTGATGCCCCAGCAGCGCAGTGGGAGCAGCGTGGCTCAGGGGTAAATGCTTTGTGCTACCATTCTTCCTGGGGGGTAAAAAAAAAACACCAACCCCCCCTGAACAACCAAAACAACCCTCCCCCAAACATCCCTAATCATCTATTCTGGTTTGAGCCCCTTGCTAGTGTTTGGCTGCGTGCCCGAGAGGCTGGGTTTCCCAAGCCCGGGGTGTACCCCTGTCAGCCTCCCACCATGTCCCTGGCACCTGCCGTCAGGAGCAGGCCTCAGGCCACGTGGTGCCGATGGCGCGATGCCGATGCCACTGCTGCGCTTGCCTCTGGGGCTGCGGCCAGCAGTCACCTAGCCTCAGCCTTCCCAGCGCGGCTCCCTGTGGCCTTACTGTCCCTGCAAGCAGTGGTGGTCCGGGGTGCCCTGCATGCAGGTACCTGCCCATGGGATGCGCTTATAGGAGAGTGTTCCCGGCTGATTTCTGGCTGAGTGGTGATCCTTCAAGAGCTGATAAGCCACCTGAGCTGGGCTGGCTGTTACGATGGAGGGTATCCTGCCTGTGTAGCTGATGGACTGGTGGGGATGCTGTGGGAGAGACAGTCCACTTGGGGTGCTCTACTGCACCCCAAGGCAGAGCTTGGTCAGCCATCCTCGGGGAGCACTGTGCCAACCCAGCCTGTACCTGAGGCATCATGCTGCAGTCTGCAGCTATGGAAAATAAATAGCTGGGGGGAGGTTCAGCCCTAGAAATCTGCCCCCATCCCTCCCTGGGGTCTGGCTCCTTGCCCCCTCTGTTAGCAGGGAGCAAGCTACTCCACGCAACAAAGCGGGAGTTGCGAGGCAGAGGGTTAGCCTGTGAGCTGCTGTGGGACAGCAAAGCCACAGCCGGTAGCGCTGGGCACCTGGCCTGCACACAGTGGCAGGAGGGGCCTTGGGCATGGGCATCGCCCTTGCCCAGGCGGCGTGAGGCCGGAGTGCCGGCTGTCACCTCCCAGAGGCATGTTACTTTGCACCCCGCTCCCCAACCTCTCTCCGCCGTTTCTAAGCAGAGGAAACCACCACCACCAGGCAGCTTCCTCCTAGCCACTTTCAAAATTGTGGGGTGGCTGTCGCCATCACTCACAAGAGCCTTCCACCACCCCCCTGGGAGATGACCCAAGCAGAGCCCTTTCCCATGGGGCTGGCGCGGTGCCTGGCGGCTGCCTTCCTCCTCCTCCCAGGTGAGTGCCCTGCACTGTGTTGGGGGCTTTCCTTGGGCAGGTGAGGGGGAAGTAAAGCACCCCCTTAGTGAGGATGGGACCTTTGCAGGTGGGTGGCTCAGTGGGGCACCTTGCTAGGGCTGTGGGGCCAGGATGGTCCTGCTGTGGGGAGTGCTGCTCTGGCTTGGTGGCTGTGGGAAGAGGTGTGGCGGCATGTTCTCTTTTCGGCACTGTAGTTTCACTCCAAAGTGATAGCCCAGACCGGGGTAAGGTCTCGGGGAGGGGACGTGTGTGCCCCTGTTGCGTGGCTGCTGGGAGTGTGGAGGGGGTTACCTCACCCCCCTGCTTCCCTGGGAGGGGTTTTCTGAGGGTTTCTTAGGCTGTGCTGCCACCAGCTCTCTTCTCTGGCCCTGTGTCCGTGGTTGGTTTTTGACTCAGTGCCCACGTCCTGTGGGCATTTTGCTCGGTGTGCGTGCTGGGCACCAGAGTAGAGTGAGTGTCACCACTGGGAGCTCTGCAGGAGGGGAGGGTGCATGGGTGGCCATCACCTCCCCAAACCCTCTGCAGGCAAAATGGAGGGAGCCCTTGATGCCTCTCAGTGCCCCTTGCCTTCAGAGGAGCTCTTGCTGGCCCCCTCTCCCACACCCTCCCCAGTTTCTGTCCATGGAGCACCTCTGCAGCACCCAGCCTGCCAGTTCCCTTCACTGTCCCACGTCCTTTGGCTTCTGCGTTGCATCTCCTTTTCTGATAGTGGTCAGCTCTGGTACCTGCTCCCTTCCCCCCACAGCTTATGTAGGACTTGAGTCCTTGGTCCTCTTAATTTTAGCACACCACAAGCTTCCTCCAGTGATCTCAGCCTGGTTGCTCCTCCCCCTGAACAGCTGGCTGAGAGATGCTCTCCAGCCATGAACAAGCTTGACAGCCCTCTGGCCACCATGGTCTGGTCTCTGTCGTGTGACCCAGTGTGCTCGGAGACAAGAAAGTTCGGAGGTGGAGGTCTGTTGTTACAGGACTTGTTCTTACAATTGCAAGGAGCGTGAAGTCCCTTGGACTTCGTGCTTCAAAGAATGAGACGGCACAGCAATTCTTTTCAGTATTACATTGCGGTCCTGTGCACGTCCAGACTCACTGCCATTTTGGGTGCGCAGCTCTCCGGTAGCATATACCCCTGCAAACACCACATGAGCTGACTGTTTGCCGGCAGGTTTGAGCACTGGCCAACGGGTGGTGACTGTTCAGAAGGGGCCCCTCTACCGTGTGAGGGGGTCCCACGTCACGCTGTGGTGCAAGGTGAGCGGCTACCAGGGCCCGGCGGAGCAGAACTTCCAGTGGTCCGTCTACCTGCCCTCGGCCCCCGAACGGGAGGTGCAGATCGTCAGCACCGTCGACCCCTCCTTCCCCTATGCCGTCTACACCCAGCGTGTGCGCAGCCGGGGGATCTACGTGGAACGGGTGCAGGGGGACGCTGTCCTGCTGCACATCACCGAGCTGCAGGACCGGGACGCTGGGGAGTACGAGTGCCACACGCCCAACACCGACGAGAGGTACTTTGGGAGTTACAGCGCCAAGACGAACCTCTCAGGTCAGTCCTGAAGGAGAGCCCTGCTCTATGCTGGGCAGGGGTGCAGGCAGGCTTCCCCTGCCGCTCCCTTCGCACTGGGTAGAACTACTCATCTCCTGGTCCCTGACAGAGCAGCAGCTGGGGAATGGGGAGATTAATGGGACTGGTGGACACAAATTTTCCTTCTCCCCTCCTCACTGTGGGATTGCTATCCTACCCCTGGGTGGCCAAAGTTGGGATGCCCAGAGGTCCCTCAGCAGGTTGCTCTGGCCATTGCCTCCCAGCCCGGGCAAGGGAAGGGAGAGGAAGCCCTTGCTGTCCCATGGCCTGACTTTGCCTTCAGTTCCTGATGTAGCCACAGCATTTCACAGCCAAATGCGTAGGAGGGCAGGAGTTTTCAGGCTCTGTGCATTAGCTGTTGGTGTCCTCTCAGGTCAGGGTATGGGACTCGACCCAAGCAGCATACCCACAGAAAGAGGGAGGGAGCAGCTCCTGCAGAACACTGGGAGGAGGGAATGCAATGGGGTGAGGAAGCAAATGGAAAGGTCCTCTGTGACCCCACCAAGTCTACACAGTGGTATGGTGCTTCCATCTGGTATTCAACCATTTCCTCCTCTATCCTGGTCGTGTGCCAACCTGTACTTGGGATCATGAGGGGCTGCTCGTTAATCTCCTTGGGGTTGCCTAATTAATACTGCCTATAGTTTGTCTGAAGAGGGTACTGGAGAGAGATTCACTGTGCTTTCTTCCCTGCTGAGGTTTTAACCACTTCACACCTTGGTGTAGGCTGATAGAAGCCTTGTCAATCAGCTACAAAAGAGATTTCTCCTACTCTGTCAGATCCCTCAGGGCCTGGCTACAGTTTCATAGTGACCAGCAGGTTGCCCATCGAGGCCAAGAAATAATTTTTCCCGTGACCCGCTGCTCTCTGTGTTTCTCCCCCATGCTCAGTGATCGCGGACACCCTCTCGGCTTCCATGGTGCCCCAGGTCCTCACCCGTGCCGAAGGGGAGGCGGTGGAGCTCACCTGTGAGGTGTCCAAGTCCACTGCCCAGCACACGCATCTCTCTGTTGGCTGGTACCGTCTTCAGGGAGCAGGAAAGAGCCATGCTGATGAGGTCCTCACCCTCTCTAAGGACTTCGTCTTGAGGCCTGGGCCCTCTTACGCGCAGAGGTTTCTGGTGGGGAACGTGCGGCTGAACAAGGTTGGGAACACCACGTACAAGCTCTCCATCGGGGGATTGGAACCGTCCGACTGGGGGCAGCTGTACTGCGAGGCGGCAGAGTGGATTGAGGATCCTGATGAGACATGGAAGGACATCTCCCGCAAGCAAACAGGGAGGACGTCGCTGGCGGTCATGAGCCGGGGTAAGGCCCCTGCAAACTCACATGTTGGCTCCAACTCCTTTGTGCATTCAAGGGTCTATAGCAGCAGCCTTCAGTGGCCTTTGCCTGCCTCTGCCACAGCCCAGGGACCCACCGGTGGGTCTGGCTGCCTCTGCCAGGCACTGAGGGGGGCAGGCTGGGCTCAGGGCCATGGCAGCCCCTGGTTTGGGAGCTGTTGGTGCTTCTCGCTTTGGAGGTTCACGCAGCCAAATCTCCGATGCCAGAAGCGATCACGCAACCTCACGGGCCCACGTGAGGTGGTAGCAGAGAGAGCAGCGTGTGCCTGCAGCAGCCTGCCACAGCTCTTGGCAGTGTTAAGCTCCAGTGTGCGGAAAACTGCATTGTTAGACTGCCTCGGGGGTCTCATGGCCTCAAAAACTGAAGTACACAGCAATCAGCTGCCTGTTGTGGTGCCTCGGCCACGGGCACTGAGGGACACGGGGATGTGCTGTGTGTGCTGCAGGGCTCTAGTGTCTGCTGGAGGTGGCTTGTCTGTCCGTGCTGTCACAAGTCTGATGGTCTCCAGAGTAACTGGTGTTGCTGTTTATTAGACCATGCCTGTGTCTCCTCCTAGTAGTTCATATATGGCAGTAATGAGACTGTGGGTCAGACTGGGCTTTGAAGCGGGCGCACCAAGCTCCTGGCTTATGCTCTAGGAAAATGTAGTATTAGGTATTGAGAAAGAGGAGACTTAGACCTGCTACCACGTATGAGATGGATTAAAATAGGAAAGTTTGAAAACCAGCCCCTTGCCAGTGCTGCCCATCCTCCCCCACTACACTGTCTCTGCCAGGCACCTCCTGTTCCCTCTGCCCAGCAGCTTCCTATGGCTCCTGGCATCTGCAAGCTCTGCATCATCTCGCCCAGGGCCAGTGGGAAAACCCCTCTCTCCCCGCTGCCCTGGGATGGTTACAGCGCTGTGTGTTTGCTGCTGCTCCTCTGAGCACCCTGCCTGCCATCCCTCCTGCCACAAGCCTTTTGCTGGCTGCAGTCCCTCACCCTGCTCTTCCCCCAGCTGCGTGTGGGTAGCTGTGCCCAGAGGAAGGGAAAATCCCTCTTTCCCACCAGTAAGTTTTACCTCAAAGCAGCCAAGACAAGGCTGTGTGTAGTAGTATGCAGTAGCATGCAGTGAAACGGGAGCAAGTCTCTCACTGAAAACCTGCCTGGGGAGGTGGTGTACCCTGTCCCCACGCCTCAGGGCAGATGGAGGAGGCGGTGAGGGGAACCGGGAACTGGGAACCTGGGTCTTGCGGGGGAGGGTGGTGAGTCAGAGCAGGAAACCAAAGAAATGGATGAGTAAGGGCCAAGCACCCCATGTGCAGCTCAGGGGGGCAAGGTATTGGGGGAGGGAAGTGCAGTCTCCCACTGTTGGAGCCTGGTTCCCCAAACCTGGCTGACTGGCAAAGCTTTATTCCCCTTATTACGCACTGTTTGCAGCAATGGCTTTCCATGTCTGCTCCTGCCTGGAGGGCAATGGCAGTCGGTGCGCTTTCCTGCATCTGCTTGTTTAAGAGGGTTCATCATGACTGGTAGTGTGTGGCTTCAGGTACCGGTGCCACAGGATCGTTTAGAAGTAGAGAAACCTTGTCAGTTTAATCTTTGCCCTGTGGTAGCTGTTAAGGGTAGAAAGGAGACAGATGGGCTATATGGTGGTTGTATTAGAGCTGCTGGTATTGCTGGGGAGGAAACAGCGGCGGGTGTATGAGACCTACATCACATCTGCAGGGCCAGGGCCTCACTCCAGCATGCCATGGGAGAGCCTGAGCTGTGGGACTGAGTGCCCCGTCACGCCGGGAGCCGGCGACCACTCTGACTGTGGCCAACTGCTCCATCAGTTTCTATAAACTCTCCAGCAAATATTTGGGAATGCCAAACATAACTGCAGTGGCTGGGATTCCTGCTCACAAACTGTTTATAAACCGGTGTTTAAATTCACAGGGTACTCTGCTTTCAATAAATCATTTGAGTCCTTCCAGTGGCAATCTGGGAGCTGCTCTGTTTTATCTCCAAACTACAGCACGTAGCCTTGCCCTTGTTGTTAAACACGGGGTCACCACAGTGACCCAAGGAGATGGAGTGGTGTGAGCCAGGCTGCCTGCCCAGGGAGTCGGGGCTCAGCCCTATCTCCTGTTTTTCAGTCATGCCAATGCTGTGTGGGGTCACGGTGCAGGGTTTCGGGGTGCCCTGCGGGTCTCTGCCTGCAGCTGCTCTCCAGCTGGGCTGAAGCCGGGAACCAGGGGTCATTAAAGGCAGAGGTTTTGCATGCCCCGTGAGGAAGGTGAATCGTGCCATAGGACCCAGAGTCAGGGTCCTTATCTCAGGTGCGGCTGACTGGCCAAGAAGGTCTGCCAAGGAGAAGATGGCTTTGTGCTCCCCCTCTTTGCTTGGCACCTGCTGCTGGTCAGTATGGGGGGCAGGACAGGGGTTAGGAGATGACCTCCACCTCCTCTTGCTTCCCTCCGACCTCCCCATGTTGCGACAAGTCTTGACATTTCTGCTTTCTGTAGGAACTGACCCCAAACTTCTCCAACTTTGAGAGTGTCTCTTGCCCACATCCTGCAGCAGCCGGTGAGGGCTGCAGCACACGGGACCAGCAGCATCAGATTCGGACAAGCAGCTTGAATGACAGCCCTCCATGCACCTTCTCCCACCACAGACAGCAGAGTTAAAAACACCGCTGAGCGATAAAGCCCCTTTGTGCCGCTTTCTGGTTTAGGGGATATTTGTGACATGAAGCAGAACAGCTCCAGGAGACAAGACAGAGCAGCCCCCCCAAAAAGCTTATGTCTCTGGGTTAGGGTAGCCCTCAGTTTGGATGCCTGAGCTGAGCAAAGGGTGGCTGTGGCCTAAGGCTGTCCCAGCGGGTGCTCTGTGCTGAGGAGGTTAGCTGCCCCGAAGTGGGGAGCTCAGCTCCTCAGGGCTCTGGTGGTTCTTCCACCTGCCGCTACTGGTTAGTGCCTGGATCTGGTAATTGTCTCCCCATAGGCAAAATTTTCCATCCTGATCACTTTTCTAGTGAAAGAAAATGTTTCAGTAGCGAATTCCCTCTAGTTTCCCTCTGCAAGGCCATTGGTGCTGCCAGGTGGGAGGGAAGTGTGGGCAGCGCCACCCAGCACCTTCTTTGCTTTTGATTGCCCACAGGCAGAGACCTCTCCGTGGACATTGCTGCTGCTGAAAGCTCCCTTTCTGAAGGTGATACCTTGCAGCTAAATTGCATGGTGGGAGCCCAGAAGAGCAGCAGCAGGCAATTCCAAGTGCTTTGGCTCCTCAATGGCATGGAAGTGGCCAAAGTTGACCCCCATGGGGTATTGATTTGGGAGGAAGAATATGAGGAGAGAGCCAAGCTGGGGCAGCTCCGAGCATTCAAGCAAAGCAACACAGTTTATGTTCTCATCATCTATGAGGTGGGACTGAAGGACAACGGCACATACCACTGCTCTGTTTCGGAGGTGAACACTCCTGGAGACTTTCACAGCATCCAAACCAATCTGTCATCAGGCATCCAAGTCGACGTGAAGCCAATAGGTTAGTAAAACCTAATGGCTGCTCTTCTGGGTAAAACCTACAGTGATCCCCAACTGGGGAACGCCTCAAGTCTGGCTTCATGTTGGCAGGGGTAACACACCTGCTGTTTGCAGAAAGAGTGCAAAGGTGGCATAGATTTTGGTAGATAATAATGGGAAAAGCACTTGCTCTGGCAAACATTAGCATGACAGATGTAGCAGCTGTCAACAAAGTGTAAACCTTTAGCTCAGTCTCTTTGCAGTAAGTTTTGGGGCAAATAGGTAGAGTTCTGGGGAGGCTGGGTCCTCTGGTGTCTTTGGTACAGAAAATTGGGAGCAATGCCTGTTGCTACTCCTGAGGATCACAGGATGACCCAGCAGAACAGGTACTTCTGGACGGGGGGGTCATTGCCATTTCCATCAGGGTGCTTGCTCTCACTGTTTTGGAGGGATGACTTGTGAGAAAACACTCTAAAAAAAGGTGTGTAAGAGACTCTTGGTTTCCTTGTAATAGCTAGACAATGACTATTCTGATGTAGCAGGAGCTGCCTGTTGGGACTCTATTTCTTAAGTATTTCTTTATGCATCCATGTCCCAGGAAAGACATTAAAGAAGAAAAAAAAACCCAAAATCTCTCCCCAAAGTTATAAGAAAAGGCTGGTTGAAAATTTCAGACAATTCCTCTCTTATTCCAATGTCAAGATTTATCTAGTCTCTCCATTTAATGCCACAGTATCTCTGGCTTTCTCTGAGGAGCACAACAATGTCCCCTCCGACACAGTAACTGTTGTTTGCAGAGAGCCACATGCGCCTGTCCGTGTCCACCAGCACGCCACAGGTCATGGCAGGAGATGCCTTGATCCTTCTTTGCGAGGTGCAAGGAGCGACCAGCCCTGTGTCAGTGCAGTGGTGGCACTTGCCACCACAGCACCCGGGTCCTCGGGTGCCGGTGGCCACCATGGAGCAGGACGGCACCCTGATCCTGGGCAGCGCCTACTGGGACAGCAGGACTCGAGGGAGCCTCCGGCTGGAGAAAGCAAACTCCAGCGCTTTCACCCTGGTGATCCCCAACACGTTGGATGAGGGCGACAGCGGGCGGTACGGGTGTGAAGCAACTGAGTGGTCCCGAGGCCAGAGCTGGACAGAGGAGGGGGAGACAGCAGTAACAGTCAGCTCCATGGGTGAGTTGGGCCATCCCTGTTTCTGGGCTTTCAAGCTGGGCATGCTGGAGGCAAGGCTGGAGAAGTGGGTGGACACATGTGGGTAGGACAGAGGTCTGCTGTGCCCTGAGCTCCGCTGCTGATGCAGGGTGACCTGGGGCTGATCACTTGGCCCTGGAGTGCCTCAGTTTCCCCATTTCTAGCAGGGTGTTTGAGTCCTCCATGAGATGTTTTTGGGAGAAACAAGTGGGACACAAGAGCTAAAACGCCCGGAGACCTGAAAGGCAGTGGCTTGCTCAGCAGGTCTCTCTGACTGTCTCTTTAACTTGAAATACAAAATATCCATTCTAGCAGCATAATTACAGTAATTAAGCTCAACAAAGGCACTTGCTGAGTTGTATGGTGGTCTTTGTCAGAGTTACACCCCGGGTGCTGGCATCTGATCGCTTCTCCTGCCCTCCTGTCTGAGCACAGAGCTGCTAACCTCCCCGGCATGCAATGCCCACACTGTTTCTTCTTTTGATTGCTGGAATGGGTGCCTATACGGAGAGGCAGCTTTTGGCTGTGATTTAGGGTGTTTTTCCTTTCTTATTGCTGGGCTGGGTCCCTGAGAGCACCAGTCGGGCCACAGGAGTTGTTAGGTTTTTGTGGGGGTGGAAAGAAGGAGCGAACAAGGCAGCAGCATCAGCAGAGGATCGCTGGCTCCCTGACATGGGGTGGGACTGGGGAGCCTGGAAGAGAGGGTGCTTGGGGGGGCTGGGGGTGGGAGAGCAGGGGGTGAGGAAGGAGAGGCCAGGAACTGTGTGGGGCTGGAAGAGCACAGTGAAACTCGGGGGAGAGCGGCATCGGCAGAGGAGCAGCAGGACTGCTGGCTGCCATGGGGCTGCGGTGGCTGGAGCAGTGGGGATGGGGCTACATGGGAAGGGTGGTGGCAAGGTGGCATGGGGCAGGATTTCTGTCCTGGTGCCAAAGGCTCTCTCCTCCCGAGCAGGTCTTGGTCTGCACACCACGCTGAGAAGCCGAATTGCCACCGTCAGATATGGGCAGAGTTTTGAACTTTTCTGCCAAGTGAGCGCCAGCTACACCCTTGAGGAGGTGCCGATGTCCGTGGGGTGGCTTTTCCAGCCCAGCCCACCCACGGGCCACTACCACGAGTTGGTCCGGGTCTTTCCCAGTGGCACTGTGGCCTGGGGGACAACACAGCCACACTTCCAGGGGAAAGCCCAGCTGACAAAGGCTGCCACCTCCTTCAGGCTGCGCATCCACAATGCCGTAGCTGCTGATGAGGGAACGTACCAGTGTGAGGTGGAGGTCTGGAGGAGGAACATCCTGCCGCTGGGGCAGGCGGCAGCCACCGCCAGGTCCAATGCTGTGGGGATAAACGTGGTGCTGCCAGGTAAGCAGCGCCACGGGCACTTCATCAGCACAGGTCTCTTCTTCTGCAACTTTTAAATCCATCAAACATAACTAGGGCCAACCAGGACGACTGATGGCTGGGATGTCCCCAGCGGGGTCACCTTCCAGGGCCACACTAGATGTTTCTGCCTGCCCTGTTTCTTCCTCAGAACCCACAGCTCCTGACGACACTCTTGGAGGCAAATTTGGTGTTGGGGAGCGGCAATGTCTGTTTGTTTGCAGATTATGCCAAGCATGTAGGGATCAGCCTTGCCACTAGGATTTTAAGCCTTGTTTCTGGGAAGAAGTAGTCCTCCCAAAGAGCCCAGTTGAATGATGGGGGTGCGAGGTGCCTCCCATGGTGTGGGCTTCTGGGGTGCTGGAGGGCAGTGGAGAGAAACCGTCCCCCAAAGCTGGTGCTGGGATATGTCTGTGTCCCCCTGGGCTTCCTCCAGTGTATTTGAGGTGCGCTGAGAAAGCGCCAGGGCTCTGCCGGGCTGGGAGCCAGCACTGAGCTGCAAGGTGCTAGGGGCTCTGGGTGGAAGTACCTCCTCCCGGGCACGGCTGGGCTGCGCAGCTGGGGGCCTGCCCAGGGTTCCCTTTTATGGCCACCTCTGCAGGCAGGGTCCGCGCCGCCACTGCGCCTGCCAGCACCGCACAGGGAGCCTCGTCCTCTTATGGAAAAGAGATGTTGCAAATGCACTGCAGCCTCTCAGCCGGCTCACCGTGTGCCTGCTCCCCGCCACCCCCGGCAGCAGCACGGTGTCGGCTTGCTCTGCTCAAGGCTGGGGCTGTTGGAGGAATTGAAGGGGTTGTCCCGGACAAAACCTCTGAGTTGGTGGAAGCAGGCATGAGAATACGGGTTGGTTTTTTCCCCCTTGTGTCTGTTCTGCCAGCAAAGGAGAGTTCTTGCTCTTTTTTCATGCATTAAGTGCTTCTTCCTCTAATCCTTGGATTTTTGGGATCACAACCCAGGGAACTGAAATTATGCATTTTCTCTGTTTTTTAACTGATGGGTTTGCTGTAACGTAAGCTGATACATTTCCTTCCCTGTTCGGGTTCGTTTCCATGGTGCTCTCCCTCCTGCTCCGCTGCTGCTCCTTCCTCGCCCCTGCTGAGCTGGGTGCTGGGGTGCTCCATGTTATACCTGAGCTACAGCCAGCCAGGGGCAGGGGGGTCTGCGGCGTGGTACTGAGGCTAGGGGTGACAACAGACAACATCTGTGAGCGTATGTTAGTAGTGTAAATGGCATTAAAACAAGCAGGCATAATTGGGCATAATTGTAGAGTGTCTACACAGAGGAGACAGTCGCAGCGGAGCAGCAAGATACGATGATGTTTGCCTCCAAATGTATTGCAGCTGTTACTGGATACTGCGACGCTGTAAAGATGGTGGGAACTGGGAGAGGGCGGTGCACAGTGGGAGGTGGCTGCTGGCTTCTCTCAGAAAGGCAGCATCAGCCAACAAAGGATATTTGGGAAGGTAGAGAAGTAAGCCTGGGAAGGAAGCCGGCTCTAGCAGGAATGGGATGAGGCGAAGCTGCAGAAAATGAAGCTGCAAAACATGAAAATCACCAGCCTGTTCCTTCAAGTGTAAAATCTTATGGTTGGAGCCTGCAGAGATACTGGAGTTCTTGACTTTTGTTTTGGCACTTTGTTTACCACTCAGTGTCAGTCGGTGCTTTAGGAGTTTAAATGCCACTGTGGATCTGGCCTGTAGATTCAAACAGGAGGGATGTGTGTGAAAGTTCGTAACAGGAGAGAAAGGAGGACATGTCTTTTCCATTTCCAGCTTCTTCAGTAGTTCAGCATCTGACCCATGGTGGGGTCCCACAATTAATGCCCTGGGCAGGCAGGTGCTGTACAACCCTAGCAGGGATGCTCCCATTAGCCTCTCAGCGCAGCTGCCCGCGGTGGCTTCCCCAGCTCCGGAGCGAGCTGCGGGGTTGCTTTGCACGAGCCGCCCCTCCAGCCGGCCAGCCCACACAGGTCCCTGCAGCGGCCATGCCCTTCCCTGTGCTCCGCTGCTCCCAGGCCGGGCAGAAAGTGCGGAGTCAGCAGGCAGGGTTCACAGCAAGATGGGCAGCGAGAGGCTTGGCTTGGTTAATTAAACGGAAAATGAAAGGGAAAACAGCACTACACTTTTCCGTGCCAAAGGAAAAGGCAAGCGGCTGCTCTGCCCTTTTGGGTAATTGATCTTTAGCAGGAGTGAGCGGAGACTTGGAGTTGAAAGAAGGACGCTTTGCAGCAAGTGCTCTTCTTCCTCTTGAGGTGATCTTCTCCAAGAGCGTAACAGCAATTTTTCTCATCAAAATCAAGTGCTCACAGCAGCGGTTCCCATGGCTCCTCTCTGAGCTCTAGTAGCTTTTGCTTCTCTGGAGCATTTTCTGCCCTGGTGGGTGTCAGGCCGGGCCGTACGCGAGTGAGACCCGTCCTGGGCAGTTTGCTGTCTCCTGTGCTGGCAGCCTCTCTGGGTTTGGGGAAAGGTCCTGGGTTTTACCCGCCTGCCCCTGACCACAGCAGCGCTGCCAGGAGGAGCATGCTTTGAGTGAGGTACACATTTTTGTCCAGCTTTTCTGCAGCTCTTTTTTGCTGGGAGATGTGGCAGAGCTGCTTGCGATGGCAGCTGCAGCTGGGGAAGGCACATCCATGTGTCTGACGTGGGAAGACTGTTCCCAATGTCCACCACCACCTCCCCTGGTCCTGCCTGCTCCTCTCCTGTGGCCTTTGAAATGGGAGCAAAGTCTCCAGTTAAAATACCTGGGAGTACTTTTTCTTTCCCTTTGGCAGAGTTCACTTCTGGGTCCCTGAATAAAGCTCCTGGACTTCAGCAGGTTGGCTGCGTGATATTCCTGCTGTACTGAGCAGCTGAAGTTAAGAACCCAAGGGTCTTACTTTTTCCAGTGTGATCAGTTCACCTGTCACAGAAACACAGGATGGCTGAGGTTGGGAGGGACCTCTGGAGGTCATCTGGTCTAACCCTCTGCTCAAGCAGGGCCACCTAGAGCCGGTTGCCCAGGACCATCTCCAGATGGCTTTTGAATATCTCCAAGAAGGGAGACTCTCCCACTCTGAAGGTTTGTGCTTTCTTAGAGCTGACTCTGGACTGGGTGCGCTTTTAACTGCTGAAGTTGGAAGACATCAACTTGCATCTGGTTCCTAAGTACGCCCGAGTCTACTTGGTCTCTGTGTGTGTGGATATGATGAATTTGCACAGCTTCCTAATTAGGGTGATTGCCTTCCTGTCTCTTCTGCTTCTTGGCCTTACCCATTCCTTCAGAGCAGGGCATGTGCACCGTGAAATGCAGGACAGCACCTTGTTGATCCCTTGGGAGCGGCCACCTCCCAGTGACTGTCACTGCCGAAATCCTCACCGCTGAGGTGAGGCAGTAAGCAGATATTGGGACTTACGGACATGCAAGTCCTACTATAGAGGAAACTGTCTACCTTTTGGTGAAAATGTGTCTGTTTGCAGTGTGGAGAGAAGAGGAGGAAGTGCAATAGGGTGCAAAGAGAAAAAAGCAGTGTAAGTGGATGTGAGCAGGGAGATTTTGTTCGCAAATTTGAGACGGAGGCAGCGACAATGGACAGGGATGTCAAGGGCCATCAGTTGGGATATTTGGCACTGATGGGCCTCGAGAGACAGTAACAGTCTCTGAAGTGGTTTGCTTGAGTTTCAAGAAGAAATGCTTGAAGGCAGAGGAAGTGTGTGGGCTCTCTCCTGCGGTGTCCCTCGTCCCCATCAGCACCTGCAGGAGAAGCCGCAACTCCCTTCTGGTCCACAAACTTTCTTCCTAACCCGCTGCTGTCGCATCCCCTGGGGAGATGCCGTGGAGGACAGCACCCTGCTCAGCCTGCGGCCGAGGGCATGGGACTGAGCCACTCCGCAGGGGCATCTCAGCGTGTCCTCTGCAGCCCGTCCCTGAACCAGCACCCGGCACGGAGCTTAAGGGAGCTTGGTTGCCCTCAGCGTCCGTGGCACAAGGTGTCCCGCTGCTCAGCTTGTACACAAGGAAAATCCCAAGAATGGGAACTCTGCCTACAGTCCCTTAAAACCCTGACGGTGTCTCGTGCTGAGTAATTTCTGTCTATCCATAGGTAGATATCTGTGTGTACTCCTTCACCTGACTGCTGGCTCCATCTGACAGAGGTGGTGTCTCAGCATGGAGGGGAGGGCTGAGGGGAAACACAGGCAGTCGGAGGCCCTTTGAAGAGACCGGTTCACAGCCTTTCCGCTGCTGGAGAAGGAAAGGCACCAGCAACGGGTGCTGTGCAGCGGGAAGGGGGTCCCTCAGACCAGGAGCAGCAAAGGCGCATCGGCCGGGAGTGACCGTGTACCCTGCCAGGGGGGCAGAGCTGCAGGCAGCACTGAAGCTCTCCTCTCCTGAGCTGCTCAGTGCTAAATTGAACAATCGCTGGGTATAATCACAGCAGATGTTCAGGACCGTGTTATGTGATTTATGGTTAATAACCACAGCAAACACCTGAGATGGCAACTGTTAGTGAAACCCATGCACTCTCTATAGTCTCTCTGACATAAGACATTTGTTCACAGTCTCTAAAGCCATGGGCTGGTTTTGTCACATATGTGTGAGCCTGCCAATAGAAGCAGTGGTAGATGGACAAGTTTGCTTCAGACAGAGGCTTTGCCTCCAACATGGCGGCTGCCTCAATCCCCACGTTCCTGCCCCATGGTCCCACAGATGCCTCCTCCGCTACTCCCCTGCCCAGTAGTGATTCCCTGCCACAGTTCAAATAAGGGTGTGTGGTTTCTCTCCTTCCCTCCTTCCCCCATCCCCCTTAGCGCTCCTGCTCCAGCATCCCCTAATGGGTCTTTGTCCTCTGAGCATCTTCTTCCTCCCTCTTCTTTCTGGGGTCTCTCAGGCCAGCCTTGTTCCTCTCCTTGCCAGCATCCCTGTATTGGCAGCTGCAGCCAGCATGATTATTTTGTTTCTCCATTTTAGAAAGCAAGCTTCAGGTATCTACGAAAGAGAGCTCTGTGGAGATTGCTGGTGGTGCCAACACAGCCATTGAGTGCAAGATCGTGTTTGCCCAGAACAGTTCTCAGTTTGCCATTACCTGGTACCTCCTACCTCCTTCTCCGGCAGATGCAACCCCCTTGCAAATCGTAAGGGCTGACTACAGCAGCATACTGGAATATGGGGCTGAGTTCAGCTCTCCTGCACAAAAGTCCCGGTTTCTGAGCCAGAGGGTGTCCAGCAACGTTTTCTGGCTGCGGATATTCTCTGCGAACCCTGGGGACCAGGGCAGGTACTTCTGTGTGGTAGAGGAATGGCTGTGGCTGGTGGATGGCTGGTACAAACTTGGAGAGGGAGCATCGGGAAGGACCACGCTGGAGTTCAAGCTCCCAGGTGAGCGGCAGTTATCTCTTGCATAGGTGCTGCTGGAGGAGGTTGGAGCTATTTATGATAGAGGACTTGCCAGGCCTCTCCTAAGCTGTCAGGACACAGGAGAACCAGCGGCTCTGGTGCTGGATCTGAGACTGAGGTGTCAGTGCCTCTCAAAGGGAAATAGGGGATTAGGAGGGTTTACCACATCCCAAACCAACCAAGCTGGTATTTTTGCCACTGGCAGATGATGTCTAATGCTTCAGAACAAAGTGAATCATGGCATTTTCTTTTCCCTCCAACACATGGTGCGCTTGGTTGGTTGCACAGTGCTGTGAATAGAGAATTAGTCCTTTCCTGGTATTCCCAAGCACCCTGAAGCAAGAGACAGTGTTTTTCCCCACCCTGCTCCCCACAGCCACAGAGAACAAGGCTGAATGCTCAGCTGCTCCCACCTTGGGTACTGCACCGCTGGGGTGCATGGTCGGTCTGCCTGGCTCAGTTCTTCCCTCTCTCTCAGCATGACCTGGCTTATGGTTGCAGCCCTAAATAAAGTGGATCAGAGAATTCCAGCTTCCTAAATAGCTTTTGGTCCAAAGGATGCGTTATCACTTATTTGGAGGGGGTGGGAAGTATTACAGCAGAGGGTCGTGAACAGTGGGCAGAGATGATGGGGGGAAAAAAACACCCCAGGGAGAGAATGAGTCACAGGAGCAAGGGGGCCCGTGGGTGTCCTGGAGATGCTCTTCCAAGAGGCCATCCTAATCCCCCACGCTTCACTCCAGAAGATTTCCTTCAGGCTGTGGGCACAGGCAGGAGTATTTCTATGACAGCACAACAGCACAATGACTCTTTCTGCTTGTCTCCCACCCCAGAGCGTGAACTGCACCTGGAGAAAACCAACCACAGCATTTCAGTGAGGGAGGGCGAGGAGGTGACGCTGCATTGCCTGCTGCGGGGTGCCCGCCCGCCCACCGCCCGCCTCTCGGCCACCTGGTTTCGGGGGGAGAAGAGCAGCCATGCCAGGCCCCTGCTCACCCTCCACCACAACGGCGTCATCGAGTACCCCCAGGAGAGGCTGGCAGGGAGGCTGCACCTCCGCCGCCCCGCTGCCGGCGACTTCAGCCTGACGCTGCACAGCGTGGAGGAGGGCGATGCTGGTGTGTATCACTGCCAGGTGCAGGAGTGGCAGCAGCAGAGCGAGGAGAAGGACTGGGCTCTGCAAGCCTTGGCGTGCTCGGGGTACACCCAGCTCACCACCACCCCGCCAGGTAATGCAGCTGGGCGCGAGGGGCTGCTTAACCCGCACCGGTTCCCCCTTAGCTGCGCTGGCATGCGTGGAGGGGATAACAACAGCTCTCTGCTGGTGATGCCGGCTGCAATGGCAAGGATGCAGCGGGGCCGGGAGGACTTGCTAAGGGATCGCGGTGGGGGTCAGTCCTGGGGAGATTGCCAGAGTTGTGTTGGGAGCCAGGGGAGGGAGGGGCGCCCTTCGAGGGACACGCACTATCGGTCTGGCAGAGGAGGCAATGAGATCCCAGTCCCACCGATCTGCCAGGGCTGAAACCCGGGTGCTTGGCATTGTAAACATTGGAGGTGGTGATCAGATGAGACACCAAGAGCTCCACCTGTGAGGCAGGTGGTCCAGAGGGTACTGTTGAGTCCACCTGTGTCTGCAGTGCTTTGCAGCTTGTGGGCTCTCTGTGGGACTATGGGCACAAACCCCTGCTCCCAGTCGTGCCATTTGGGCCAGAATGCTAACTGTTTTGGGGAAAAATCTCTTGGTGTGATTTTTCTGGCAAGTCTATCTCCAGTTAGGTCTCTAAAAAAAGCCTCTGTCCTCTTGAGGTGAGTTGGGGTGCATGCTGGATGCAAAAATAGAACTGGATTCTTGTGGTGGGCTGACCCTGGCTGGATGCCAGGTGCCCTCCAAAGCCACTCTATCACTCCCTTTCCTCAGCTGAACAGGGGAGAGAAAATATAACAAAAGGCTCATGGGTCGAGATAAGGACGGATCACTCACCATTACTGTCACGGGCAAAACAGACTCGAATTGGGGAAATTGGTTTAATTTATTACCAATCAAAATCAGAGTAGGATAATGAGAAATAAAACCTTAAAAACACCTTCCTTAAAAACATCTTACCCCCACCCCTCCCTTCTTCCGGGGCTTAACTTCACTCACCATTTTCTCTACCTTCTCCCTCCGAGGGGGACAGGGAATGGGGGTTGCGGTCAGTTCATCACATGTCATTTCTGCCACTCCTTCCTCCTCACACTCTTCCCCTGCTCCAGCGTGGGGTCCCTCCCATTGGAGACAGTTCTCTGTGAACTTCTCCAATTCCCACAGGCTGCAGTTCTTCACAAACTGCTCCAGCCTGGGTCCTTTCCACAGGGTGCAGTCCTTCAGGAACTGCTTCAGGACTGCTCCAGTGTGGGTCCCTGTGGGGTCACAAGTCCTGCCAGCAAACCTGCTCCTGCATGGGCCCCTCTCTCCACGGGTCCACAGGTCCTGCCAGGAGCCTGCTCCAGTGCAGGCTTCCCATGGGGTCACAGCCTCCTTCAGGCATCCACCTGCTCTGGCGTGGGGTCCTCCACGGGCTGCAGGTGGATATCTGCTCCACCGTGGACCTCCATGGGCTGCAGGGGCTCAGCCTGCCTCACCATGGTCTTCACCACGGGCTGCAGGGGAATCTCTGCTCCAGCGCCTGGAGCACCTCCTCCCCCTCCTTCTTCACTGACCTTGGGGTCTGCAGGGTTGTTTCTCTCACATATTCTCACTCCTCTCCTCCAGCTGCAATTGCTCAGGTTTTTTTTTCCTCCCCTTCTTAAATATGTTATCCCAGAGGCACTACCACCGCTGCTGGTTGGCTCAGCCTTGGCCAGCAGCAGGTCCCTCTTGGAGCCGGCTAGCATTGGCTCTATCGGACACAGGGGAAGCTTCTAGCAGCTTCTCACAGAAGCCACCCCTATAGCTCCCCCCCCCCACTACCAAAATCTTGCCATGCAAACCCAATACAATTCTGCATACCGAATTTCAAAAAAATAAAAGCAAAGGTTTCAGTGAGGCGCACACAATGTTTTTAGGGAGGTAACAGGCAGGAAAAAAGTACTCTCTTGTTGCTTCTTTGGGGAAATAGGAGGCTTGGATGACTCATGTCTAGGAAAAAATATGAACTGTGAAATCAATCATGTTGCACCCAGCTGAGAATATCCTGCAGTTCTTCTCGTGCCTTCAGCCCTGAGGTTGCCATGCCCAAAGCCAGCCTGGGTGCCCATGCGCGGTTATAGCTTCTGCAGCAATTACCAACACCGACCAACATGGAAGAGCTCAGGGGGACCCTGTAGAGCCCTCCCTTGTGCCTGCTACAGGCACAGGCAGGCACGGAGCCTCCTTGCATGACTCTGCACCTACAGCAGAGCTAATCTGAATTTAATTGCACAGGGAAGGACTGACAGCACTTCATCCCCCTGCTGTTACATTCCTGCTGTTGTCCATCACCGCTCCCTCTAGCACTCAGATTTCTCCTTCACCAGCTTCCTCTGTCTCTTGTTACCCGGTACTGGTGGAGTAACCATTGCTAAAATTGCTCAGTAACTGCTGGAAAATTCTCCTCCAATTGTTGCGTAAGTGTTTTTGCCAAATGGTTTTCACGTTTTTCACAAAGTCCAAGAGATTAGCTGGGTGGTGTTTTTTCTTTCTCTTTTTGTATGTGTTTCTCCAGTGATGCAGGTATCTCAAAAATGCCCCTCTGGCTCACAGATCTCAATGTTTTGGAGAGGAAGCTTTCTGAGGAGTAATGACACAGCCAAGTACAAGTATACCCATAACCAGGAGTAATTTCAGCTCTAGTGCCTGATGTGGATGCTGCCCATTAGGATACCTCCCTAGTACTACAGAGGCATTCGTGTAGTGGAGACTTCACCCCGTTTTTCTACAAGAGAGTAAATGCTGCTTCTGTCTATATGGATGGGGCACAGAGCTTCAGAGGTAGAGAGGTAAAAGCCAGTTTCACAGCCAGGAGTAGCCCCCAGGTTGGTTCATCCCTAGGGTCACACCTAGCCCACCAGGCTGTGTGGGTCCCCCATGGACAGCTTCAAATCAGCAGACCCACATGCTCAGCATGGTTCTGCAGAGCAAGCATAAAGCATCTGCACATGCATTTTGGGTGAGGAGGAGAACTGAGGAACAACACTTTGAGATGGATAAAACAGACCCAAAGGAATTGGCGTGACCCTTCATGGTAGGGCAGGTGCATCTGAGGCCAGTCTGTGGTGTTGAAGCTGTGTGCCAGTGAAGAGGTTTTGATGGCCAGGATTAGTTGGTGGCTGTAAGGACCCCGGGACAAAAATGGAGAGGCTGAAAACGAGAGCTTTTCAGCTAGCATGGGGCTGACCAAACCCAGTCTTTTGCAGTACCCAGAGGGTCCTGCAGCAGTACAGGCAGCCTCCACCTCAACCAGCAGCTGTTCTGCAGGAGCTGCTGGGGATGGGGCTTGCAGCTGCCTGCAGCTCAGCATGGCTGAAATAGGATAGCAGAGTGGCAGAAGCAAGGAGGGGCAGGTGTTTGGGGGAGATAGGGACCTCCTTGATCTGGTTTCCTTTGCATTCCTCTTGTCCCTCCTTGTTCTGTGGTGCAGCCTCTGGCAGACCTCTGCCTCACCCCACTGTCACTGGTGTCGGGTAGGGACCCAGGGGGTGAAGAGTATGTGGCTTTTCCTTAGTGAGTGCAGTCTGGAATGGGTTAGCCAAAGAGCCATGCTGTTTATGTTGGGATGCTTCAGCTGAATGAGCCAGAGCCCTGTCTGACTTCCCAAAACAAGAAATTGAGGCAAATTACCTGGTTTCTCTCCCCCTTCTCCTCAGGTAGCCAGTATGAATTCTTAAAAATTGGTAGGTGTTGAAGACTGAGGGAAAAGCAGTAAGATAACCTATAGAAACAGTAGGAGAGAGAAACTCGAACTAGCTTGGGGCCTCACCTACTTTTTTTTTCTTTCATTTTCCCTCCAGAGTCAACGGTGTTTTCTAGGATCTGCTCATCCCCACCACTACTGAACTTCATCCTATACTTACCCCTGGTTCTGATCCTTCTCTTGGCCCTTGCTGGCTTCTGCTGGTACTTCAAATTCAGAAAAAGCAAAAAGGGCAACGTCACAGGAGACCAGCTGATGGAACTGCAAAGCGACTGGAGAGGTCAAGAAAACCTAGCTGGTCTATAACAGCAGATGTAACTTGAAGGAGCAGAGCTGGACAGCTGAGAAGGACTGAGTACTTGCAGAGGAGCTTTTTATTGTTTTGCAGTAGCTCTTGCAATGAATCCTTGAAATTGTATGTTTACTTTCAATGGAACAAAGCGGCTTTGAATTACTAAGCAAATAGGGTTTTCGTCACGAGTGTTCCTGTCTCTTAGGTTAGATACCCACCCCTTTCACACTCTGTTCATTGTGGTATATTTGAGGTCCTTGAAGTATGTGTCTCCCAGTGTGGGTGGAAGTGGTCTTACTCCCCTACAGGTGTAAGGGAAAAAACAGCTCTTTTTGCACTGCGACACAAAAGTATCAAATTGCTGCTTATTTTAGGTGACTTAAAGAAATTTGTGCGGTGTGCAGGCTAAAAACCAGTGCCAGAGCCTGAAATGGAGTCTTGGTGTCCCTTTTAAGGCATTGCACTTGCCTTTGCCCATCCCTTGCTGGGGAAGCTCTCAGACACTCATCCCTCGTTCTGAGAGCGCCTGTGCCCAAAGAGCATCTTCTCCAAAAGGAAATGGATCTTCATCATAAAACCTGTCACAGGAAGATGAGGGCTGAGCAAGGCTGGCTGGGGCTGAAGAAAGTCCATAGCAGGAGCACCACAGCCATCCACAAAAAAGGAATCCTGTTGACCCAATAAGGGACCCACATGGAGTCTTAGATCCCAGAAGGAAGAAGCGGATACCAAGCTATCTTGGAAGTGACTGCACAATGACTTGCCAGTTCCTTCCTTTGCTGGGACTGCTGTAGGAGAAGACAGCATCCAGCCACATGTGCCTGGGCTGTCTGTGGGTCAGGAAGCTACACAGCTGGGACCTGGTATTAGACGTCTCCAGGCTGTACCATGTAATAACATTGGGATGCAAGTGGGATCAGCCACGAGCACAGGAGCAGCCTATATCTGTAAAGGGTTGTGTATGTAATGTAGTAGTAAATTGGGGGTACTTCTTGACCTGAGCTGCTGCAGAGCTGGTACCAAGCCCCCCATTGCCTGGAGAGACATCCTGGCAGATTCCCAACTGTATCTTAGGGCAGTGTGGAGATAATATAAAATGTAAATCCCCAGGGCTCTCACCTATGTATAGAGGAGGTCTTACTGGTCTGCGTGCTGGATGGACAATGAATCCCTGCACCTTTCCTCTTGGAGAGGGGCCTTCCTGAGCCCTTACGGTAGCTGCAAAACTACCTGAGTCCTCGTAGCTGCCACTGAGTCATACACAGGCTATGCCCCAGAAATTTGGCACGAGAAGCCAGTAAGACACTGTCTAAGGGGTCTGTTCCTCCTGGCAAAGCCATGCGTATGCTTGCAGGGCAGCTGCTCTATGCCCTGGGATCCCACTCAGACTCACCTTTTCAAGGCTGAAGAGGTGTGCTACCTGAAGGCTGGCTGGCTGATGCATTAGAGGAAAAGTACTCAACCTCTAGTTGTGCAAAGTGAGCCATGGTCCCAGCGAGTTGTAAGGTCAGGTGTCAGGGTGGCACTCAAAGCACCATCCTCAAACAAAAGCAGCCATATGGAAATCATGGCAGATGTTTATGGACATGCTTCCTTTGACCAGAGGGAGGGTTGGAGGCACCACAGCCCCTCTAGATGATCTGTTCAAGTCCTTCACTTTCCTTACAACTAGAAAATGCTGTCTGCCCTGTATCCCAAGGAACTGGGAGGTGCTTCTGTCCCTTTCTCCTTGAAAAAGCACTTTTTGCATAAGTTTGAAGACTTACTGCTCCCATTTCCCTGTTCAGCCACCTCCTCTGTCTGTACTGGTTGGCTCCAGCTTGCTCAGCCTTTCCCTGTGGGTTATGTTTTCTGGACCTCGTGCAGCTTTTCCCTTTGCTGCCCTGACCCTAGCTGTCTCTCCTACGGTGTGAGTGCTCAGAGCTGCACGCGGGCTGCTCTGCAGAGGTTTCCCCCCTGCCATGTGGGTTATGTCCCGTTTACATATCCCAGTAGGATGTTTGATCTTCTGTGTGCACGTGACAGCGCGGCACTGTTTGCGCTTGGCTCACTATTGGCAGGCTCCTCTCCTGCAGATTTGCTGTCTAGCAAGTTGTTTCTCCACTGTGTGTTCAGGCTGTTGACTTTTCCTATCTAATTGAAGCACCGTTTGCATCGGTCTGTTGAACAGCTTTCTGCACCAGTTTGCAAAGCATCCTGCTGTCTGTTTGTCTTAGTCCTGTCTTGATAATTCTTTAACTCATGGACCAGATTCAGTCTGTTTTGATGGAGAAGCAGATGCTCCCAGGACATTAAACTCCTACAAGTTTCATGAAAAGTGGCAGCTGGATGAAGGAGAGGAGGCAGGCGAGTTGTCCCACCAAAGAAAGGCTGCAGTGTGAGTTGCCCAACAGCCAGCCCTGAGCCAGCCATACGCTGGCTGCCTGGTGCCCAGATCATAATTAGGGGATACAGAAAGGAGGTGTAGGTGTGTTAGGGTGTGGGAAAGGAAAGAAGGAACCATTTTTGACCATAAACTGTTAACAATTAATCTGTGCACATTTTGTGCTGTTCCTCTGTGTTTTCGTTTGGATTGTTTCCTTAGCTTGCCCATAAGAGTACCTTGGGACCATACTTCACAAGCCTTGGTAAAGTCAAGAATATATGATGCCTACTGCTTACCCCTTCCCACAAGGCTTGCAGCCTTCTTGCAGGTGGATTAGATAGGTCTGACATGCTCTTTTCTTGTTTAAAACAAACCAAAAAAAGTTTCTTTTCTTTTTCTTGCATTCTCCTAGGTGCTTGTAAGTACTTTGTCCCTGTATCTCCCTGAGGATTGCAGTTAAGAAGATGCAGGTGTTCAGTTTCCCCTTCTTTTTAAAAATAATTTTGCCCTTTTCTTGTCACTGGTGTCTCACACCTCCTCAGGTGTTACCACAGCAAACCACTAACAGACGCCTTGACAGCCGATTCTTTACATGTCTTAGGATGAACCTCATCAAGACCAGCCTTCTGTTCAAAAATCTAACTTATTTAGGTTGCTGCTCATTACCAGAGCGCTGGGATGGTGGTGTGGGGCAGCCCATACCCTGCTGCAACAGTGACGTGTGTGGGTCAGTCTCTGCAAGCTGTGCAAGCCCTACGAGTGACCTGGCTAGGTTTGGTGCATCCCCCAAGCCCACACTGGCCCCTCGCTTGGCCACCTCAGCGCTCTGTTGCGGGTCTGTGGAGGTGTCTTTGCTGCCATCTGATCTTCATGTAAAAAGCTGCAGACTCTACTGCAACATGAGATTTTTTGTGTCTGGCGGACTGGGGGAAGAAGGTGGGCAGAGAGAGGGGGGTTTCTCCATCAACAGGGCACTTTCTTTTTCTGTCCCATTTTTGCTCAGTTAACCTGAGGCCTGTGTAAGTAGCAGCTTTCTATTCATGTAGGTTTAGAGGTTTTAATTTAAGTTTGTAAAGTGTGCCTAGGGCCTTGATGAAAGGGTCTGCAAGAAGAATGTGTGGTTTTGCAGTGGTGGGGTTTTTTCCTCTTTATTTTTTTTCTGGCTTTGCTGGGTCACCGCCAAACCTTTTGGCTATATTTTTTAAGATGTATTTTTTTCCATGAGTGAACTTAGAAAGAGTTGTAACTCATCACAGCAAAAGCTCCCAAATAGCCCTATTTTTAAAGAGAACATTTCACTTGGCTGAGGTAAGTATATGAGAGGGAGAGACACATGTGCATGGTGGGTAAGGGGATGGTGTTGATTTTGATGCAAGGTCTTTTGGCCACCTTCACCCATTCCCATCGCCATCTTTTTTCCAAATCCAGCTTCTGATGTAAATCAGAACAGCTGCTAAAATATATATTTAGCTGTTATAGCCCCGTGGGTGAAAACAGTGCAACAGCGCAGACCCTGCAGCACAGGGGTGCCCCTGTGGCACCCCGTCCCTCAGATGTGCCCTTGCCCAGAGAATGTCCTCTGTGAGGGCAGCGTGCGCTGGGAAGGTCCAGGGTCCTTACATAGGTTTTAAAGCAGCTTGAAGGGGCTACAGGGCAACGCAGAGCTGGGTCCAAGAGGAATTAATGCCCTGGGAAACGGTTGCATGGGGCTGTAGAAACACAGGAGGTGTGTTGTGCTCTTATGTTTCTATAGGAAGGTATGGAAACTGTAAGGCAAGGGGAGAGCAGCGCTGTCTCCCAGGCAAGTGAGCACAACCCTGAAGCTTGGCAGACCCTCGCTGTTTAGACGATGGATGATGTGAGGACGTGATGAGTGGGGATATAACCCCTGCATTTTGTTGCCTTCCTGGAACGCTTCTATGGCACCTGCCTTTGGGCAGGAGCAAGGCCAGTGCTCAGTGACTGCCGGGACGGCTCACCCAACATGCAGTGGGACAAAGGATCACCCCAGTGACTCTCTCACCCAAAGATGGGTGCACTGAGAACCTTTCGCTGCAAATCTCCTCTATCCTGTGAGGAGGGAGGGTGGGTGGGTGATGAGTTAGTTGCTGTGCAGGAGCAGTGGAAAGTGGCTTGCAAGCAAGGAGATACTTTGCATCCTCTGGCAGCCGATGGCTCAGGGTTTCCCGGCCTGCCCTGCTCCCTGGGAGCAGAGGACACAGCAGCAGTGTGCTGTCCTCTACTACCAGGGCAAGGTTGTCGAGGAAGGTTGCCAAACTTTCAAGAAATGCTTCCAAACAAATGACTTGGAGTTCTCCTGGGATGTTCCCTCTCAAGCAGCATCTATTCATTCCTTCCTATTAACTCTGAGTTGGTTTTGAAATTTGACATTCAGTTTTCTTCCTGTGATAAAATATTTAAAAACTGGAAATAAAATATGCAGTTTTGATATGTGCTTTGGTCTCACTTGATGTCATTTTGCATTCCAGCTGGTTCCTGCAGCCCCAGCTTGTTTCGCACGTCCTTCAGCCTCAGTCTTTGGCACCTAAGACAAAGCAGAACAGCTCCTAGGACTCTAAACCTTCCTTAACCACTAAGAAACTGCTGCATCGTATCTGCTGACTGCTGGTTTTTTGGTCCTTCTTCTCCAGTCCTCTGCCTCCTCCCTTTTTTCTTCCAGCAGATAACATGGGATTACAGTCCTGTTGTACAAGGCAGGAAAAGGCAGCCCTTGCTCTAGAGTGATGCTTTCCAAGGCAGAAGCAGTACAAACCGTGGAGCTCGAGGTGGGAAGGATGTGCGAGAGGTAATGGGTATCTGGGTCGCTCTGCTGCCGCAGGAGGGACCAGCTCAGCTTCCTTTCAGCCAGCTGCACTCACCAGCAAAGACGCTGGTTGTGTTGGTATGGGACTGACAAAATTAATGATCCCCTACCTGCTTGGGCATTTTAAAAAAAAAAAAAAAAAAGTATTTTCATGGACATCGTTTAAACCAAATATCAGTGTGTTTCTCTAGCAGCTCCTATTTAGAAATGCACCCAGGAAAGCAAGGCCCAGACGTTACTTGCTTCTGCAATCTGGACAGGAAACAGAATACCACAGGCAACAAGTTTGAGCATGTGCTCATCTGGGCTTTCTTGCTTTCATTCATTCATTAAATTTTTTTCCTGTATGTTTCTAAGGGGAGTTATGTGTTTATAAATGACGCTGGTAGGGAGCTGAGCCCTCCTCTACAGCCAGTGCCAGTGAGCTCTCCAGGGACACGTGGGTGCAAGCTTGCTACTGCCGTTGCAAACCACTTGCCTCCATCAGCAGCTTTATTTAAAAAGTATGATCTGAGCAGGGGTTATTTTGGTTTTTAATTGACACTGTGCTCGTTCCCCCCCCAGGCACCCGTCATGTGCTCGGGCTGCTGGGCAAAGCGAGGGGAGAGGGAGGGAGCTGCTCCTCCAGCATCCCCGGAGCCTGCCCCTCACGATGGGTGCTGTCCTCAGACCCCTCCTTGGGGACCATCACGAAAGCGTGCATGGTGGGGGTGGCTGTGAAGCAGGGGGTGACCTGGGCACTGGCCTTGCGTGTGTGGTACCTGCTCCTTGTAGGGGTGGGGGGAGCATTTGTTGCTGGAACTGTCGACTAAGTGTGAAAATCCACCAACGGGGGGGAAATACTGGTTTTATCGTTATTTTAAGCGTGAGGGAATGAATGGGTGAATGCTGGGAGCAGTATGGCAAACCACGAGGGGCTGTGACTCCTCGCAGCCCCCTCATGGGATGCTAATAGGGAGGAGAGGCCCACTGTCCCGTTTGAAAGAGAAGGGCCGTGACCAATCGCTGTTAAATGTGGCAGTAATGCCTCACGCGGTGGCCACAGGATAAAAGGCAGAGGCAGCCTGAACTGTAAAGACGTTTCATTTCCCTGGTAATGAGGGAGACACACTGTGGCAATGAAACCAGAGAGAGAGAGACCGTGAGATGCTAATTTCTGTTCCTGCTGCCACTGCTGCTTTGATCTGAAGCAAATGCCCGTTTTAAATTGCAAGCGGATGCAAGTCAGATATCATCCAGCCAGTGGCTTACAGGCTTAATGAAGTGGGACATACGCTTCTGCCTGATAATGTTAGGAGAGGCAGGCAATTCGGAGAGGAATTACTGACAGTCTAAAGAGACAGGGAGGAAGGATGGGGATGTTGCAGGGTAACTCTCACCACCATCAGTGTGGCACAAAGTCCCCTGCTTTCTGTCTTTGGGAAGCTATGCCTGTGGCTAAGCTCCTAGCCCCTCTGTGCCTAGAGAGAAAGCTATGAACATACCATCCTGCTATTCAGTGTCTATGTTTTAAGGCACACATCCTGTAAAGGCAACGCAAGATCATCCTACTCTTTGGTCTCAGAGTGTGAACATCAATTTGGTGTGTTCCCCAGGTGAGGCAAAGGTGTGGGAGGCTAAGAAGCTCATTTTGTGCTATCACTTGGACATTTAATTGGACTTGAGCAAGACAAAACATGTTGTGACTTGACTGATGAGGCCGTTCTGGGGCAGACCCAGAGGCTCCTGGGAATGGGGTCATCAAGCCAGAAGCAGTGATCTGGGAGCCTGGTAGCTCACACTGGACTACTGCATCTTCTTGGGTCTCTGTACATGCAAAGATCAGACCTGTTTTGAAGAACAAATGTCTAAAGGGATATTTATTACACTCTTCACTAATGCAAGGCACTTGGGCCCTAGGATCAGGCCAGAGTTTGTTGGGTATCTTGCATGGGTACTCAGAGGCTTGGATGGCAAAAGGAGTCAGTGAGCATCTGGGTGAGAAAAATCGCATAGATGTAGTCTGTGCAGAGCCAAAAGAGTCTCCATGATGTCCACAATGTCCATCATCAGGATCTTACAGAAACTAAGTAACGACGGGATAAGACTGGCAGGTCCTTGCATAGATAAACTACTTGTTAAAAATACAAGGCAGAAAAGAAAGTAAATAGTTCTGACAGAAAAGGGAGGTCACCAGTGATGAGACCTGTGCTGCTCAACAAACACATAAACGGTCTGGAAAACAGCAAAGAAAGATAGTATTAAGTCAGCCAAGGCATTAGGACAAGGGCTGGCTTGGACGCAATGCACAGGGTTGTTATGAGACTGAGTGACTGGGCAATGAAACAGCAGATGACATTGTGTGTAGATGACTGTAAAGTGAGACATGGTGGCGAAAAAATCAGTCTCAGCTTCGCATATAAAATGATGGACTCTGAGCTGACCATTATCATTCAGTAGCAAGATCTTGACGTGAGAATAGCCAGGTGTATGTAACATCCGCCTGGTGTTCAGAGGAGCCAGGATAGCAAACAAGAAGTTGTGAGTTATCAGGAAAGAAATACAGACCAAAACAGAGAGCATCATTTTGCTGCTGTGTAGACCTGTGGTGCATGCACGCCTTCTGTGCAGGGCCATTCCTCCACCCCAAGAGAGGACAGCAGATCTGGCAAGGGCGCAGGGAGGGCTGGCAGTGACTGATGAAAGCCATTGCATGGCTTCCAGGTGGGGAATGGCTGAACCACCCGGGCCTGTCAGTCTGTGGGAGATAACCCCAGGTTAGTGAGAGAAGCCTCAAATGGCAAGGAAAGGATTGACAGCAATTGGGCTTTCCTTCTCTCCCTGCATGAGAGCGGTGGGACATTGAAGAAGCTAGCTGGCAGCAGCTGCAAAACGAAAGCAATGAAAAGGAGTGGGGTTTTCACACGAGATGAAGTTGGAAAGCTCCTTGTTTTGGGATGTTGTGCTATAATTTTGTGTTTTCCAGGAGAAAACAAACAAGAAGGGAATCTACTGAGCATTGCTAACCATGAAGTAGCCATCCTGGTAAGTCCTGAGCTGTGGATAGGTAGGGGTTTGGGGAAGTATCGCATACGACTGCTCTGCTTTTCTCTTCTGCTTTAGGCCTGTGCTTTTGGCCATTGCTCAGACAAGGTGAGGAGGTAGATAGTCTGACCATCTAGACTTTTTTTATGTTCTTATTCTGTGTTTATTTTGTAGCTGTACATACAACTGTATAAGATGCAAAAAAGGCACATACCCCCTCACATTTTCTCTTCCTCTTATACTGCCTATCAGGGCTTTTTTTCCCTAAAAGTGCTTCTAAAAGCATTAGAATCCTCTTTCAGTAGAGTAAGTCATGTTAATCTGTAGGCCACTAGGCAAGATGAAGTTTTTAGATTATCCTTTCTTTTTCTACAGCATCTTCCCTTCAAGGTCTTCACACCCTCACAATAGCATAGTTGAGAATTTTCTCTGCTTAACAAATGAGGGAACTTAGACACAGCAGTTTGCTGTGAAACAGGCAAAGAAATAATAAATCTGCTTTTTTAGAACATCTCTAGGGAAGGAGACAGGACGGAAGACTGACTCCAAAAGTGAGAATCAAAGGAAAAAATCTCTCTGCTGGACCCAAAATAAGTTTCCGTGGAAACAAATTTTTCTGAAATTGAATTACAGCAGTATGAAGTGAAGACTGTGGATCTAATTCTGCAAAATATTTAAGCATGTTCTTTGCTTATCTCTATTCAGCTCAGGATGCAAGCATGTGATTTCCATGGAGGCTTATGTGCTTTATTTGATGGATGTAGAAATAAGGACAAGCTGTGTTGAATTGGGATCCGGGCTTTCTTGGGCTTCCTTGCTGCAGACAAACTTGCAACTTATTTTTTTTATGACAGCATGTGTTGCTTTGCTACTGAAAGTATAGACCCCTGTGCTTCAGTCTGGGAGTTCAGCACGAAGTTCCAGCAGGCTATTCCCATTAATGGGGACTGGAGTCAGCAGAGTGTTTACATTGCTGGGTACTTTATTGTTTTGTTAATTAACTCTTTTTCTATTTACATGCGGATTTAAATTTGCATAGGATATTTATTCAGTAAATGAACGCCATGGTGATTATCAGATAATTAACTCGAGAATTGATGGCATAAGAGGTTGAGATTTCTTCCAAATCTATCTTTTGTGGACCTCTATTTATGGCCCATAGACATTTTAAAGACAGGATAGGTTCTTAATATCTTGCATGCTAATTGCTTTTATTGTGAATGTGTGCTGGTAAATGATTGGTTTTAGTTTAAGCTATTTAACACTGTTTTGTATCTCTTTTTTCCCCTCTGTTTTGACTTTATGCTCAGCCAAATTAATAGGACAAATAAGGTCTGACTCAGAGTTTTATTCCCATTTGCTATACTTGGAATAGACGAAGCTTTTGTGTAGCCAAGCTGCAGCTACTCTTCTTCATGCAAACTTTCCATCTTCTTATTCCCTCTTATTTCACACTGGCTTTCAACTTTTTATTTGGGGAGGTGTCTATTTGTAGACCCCCCTCTAAACACTTCCCAGCAGCACTCTAGAGCCCCACATAATGAATTTAAGTCTACTGATGATAGTCCTTTGGGACTCTGAGGCTGAAGAACAAATAATCTTCATGGAAATTTTATCTAGTTTTCTTGTTCCCTCCCCTGGGCCCCTGGGCCTGTCCCAGCCAAAACAAACTCTCAAGGCATTTAAACAATCCATCTTAATGTAATGTTTGACATGGAAACCATTGACTTGCTGTTGAGTCCATATGAACAATCTCCCCTGCTTGTCACCCATCAGTCCACCAGTGCTGTCGCCGCAACGGGCTCTTGCACGCACCGGGGTGGTGACGGTCACTGGCAGCGAAGCTGGTGCTGGAGCCTGGGTCGTTGGAGAGGGGTAAGATGAAATTGTCCCTTAGCACTGCTGGGCTTTGGTTTTCCCTTACAGCAGGAAAATATTCTTTCTCAAAATTTTCTCTGACGGGGAGATGGAAGACACACTTCATCTCCCAGAGAATCAGTTGTTTCTTAGTGTTTGTGGAGAGCCACACTTGCTGTGCAGTCATCCTCCCCTCCTCCTCCCTGCTTTGGGACAGATCTTTTGTTTTGTCAGTGCCTGCCATGCTGTTACCATCAAAAGCGCATGCTAGCAATGGCAGCAGTTACGTCTCTCATTTGGTGGTGGTTTTCAGCTCTAAGATTTTCAAGGTCTGGGGAAAGGATGCTGTCAAAGGAAATTACATCCCTCCAGCAAGACCAGTGAGGGGAGCTGCAGGTGCCTGATGGACAGTCTTTCTCCTCGAATGCATTCAAATCCCTGAGGAGGCCTGTGACCTGTGTCAGTGTACGACCTGTTGAACAGATTTGCATGGGAAGAGCAACTTCTGTTGCCCTTCTCTTCTGAGCGGGGCCCCTGATCCCGCATGCCTAGTAGTGACCTTCACCCAGTGCAGAAAGTAACCCTGCCCACTGCCCAGCCACTCTTGCCTGGGTCTCCCCCGGGAGGTGTCCCAGGCCCACGAAACAAGTCGTGGTGCTGCACGCACCTTCCTCCACGCTGCAGGCGTGAGCCGGGTGGGTACATCCCCGCATGGGCCATCTCTGCCGGCCTTCTTGCCAGGCACATTTCCTCTCTGAACTTGCAAAGTCTGCTGTTCGCATGCCAAATTGAAGTCATGAAAATGAATAAAAACAGTCTATTTTTAATGCAGTGTGAGATCTCTTACTCTTGGATGTGTTTTTCATAATTGGTTCTGTTTTCTGTTAATGATTTGAAATTTAGCATCTATTCCTGCCTCGGAGTGTTACTTTGATAACTGGTGTTAAGGAAGAAGATTAAGACCGTTGTTAGTAGTGGAGGCTGCAGGACATATGGGTGCTGCAGATCTGTTAGTGATAGACAGAAAGTTGTTTTGAGGCAGTGGGACAGATTGTCTGGGAATCCTGGCTTAGCAGCAATGAAGGGCTGATGAGGTAAGCAGTGCTGGGAAAATCCTGTTAGGGAAGGAAAAAAGCAGACTGGAACTGAGTGATCACAGGACGCCTGGTATTGACTATGCAGTTTCTCTACAAAATTGAATTCACTTTTGGCACAGAAATGTGATTCTTATTTCTCTCCCTATTGCCCTTGCTTCATTAGCAGGTTTGTAAGGCGCTCTGAACTTTCCAGTATTTAGTAATGGATTAGCACCAAAAACTCGTCCTGAACCTTTGAGGTAGTTGGTTCGGGTTTGAATCAGACGTTTCCACCTCCATCTCATTTGCAGATGCTGTACAGTGGGATGAAGGATCCAAAACAGCATCCCCAGATCTGGCCCTTGTTGATGTGACAGAGGTTAGATACTCTGGAGCAGAAATGTTCCTTGCTGAGCGGGAGGGGAGTTATTGCCGAATTCAGGCAGGGCAGCATGGGCAATAGAGATGTGTACACACACGTATAGTGAAACCTTTGGGTAACTACCAGCACCGTCTCTCCAGTGCTGGGAGTTGCCCTGTAGCTGGAGTCTATGTTTCCACATTGGCCGTGTTCTGCAGCACTCCTCCTAAAGTACTTCCCTGGCTCTGTTTGGTCAGTGGGTGATTTGTTTCCAGTTCTTCCACAAGAGGTAGATTAGTTGTGGTTTATTTGGGACAGGGTTGGGACTGGTGATGTGTGTGCTCTTGTGAGTGTAGGAGTTGTGTGATCTCATGGTGAAGGGTGATTGCTGTGCAGTGCAAGGGGACAGATTAGGATAAACATCACGGGAGTCTGGATCCATCGGCTGAATGGGTATGTGGGTGGGATACCCCAAATCCTTCAAGTTCCTAAATACAGACTCTCCCATTCCCTGCACCCTTCGGATTAGGAGCAACAAAGTGGCAGACTTGTCTCCCTTTTTATTTTCTGCTTTTTGAGGAGATGGGGGGATGAGCAAAGGAACAAATCCTCATCTGGAAGAAAAGAAGCAGTGAGGGGTCTGCAAGCAGAGACAAGACTTCTCCTGTAAAGGGCACATGCTGTCTCAGGATGGCGCAGTCACAGTTCCCCCTTGTAAGAGGCAGGGGAGGGGACCCTGGGAGGAATGGCTGGAGGCAGTGTCCCTGGGTAGCCGGGAAACTGCCTGGGGCAGGGGGCTGCATGGGCCAGGAGGTGCAAAGACCTGGATGGAGTGTGGGATCTGGAGGCAGGATGCGTCTCATAGAACAGCCCAGATTGGAAGGAGCTTCGAAAGATCATCTGGTCCAACCTTTTGTGGAAAAGGGAGCCTAAAAGAGATTATCTGGCACCCTGTCCAGTCGCGTCTTGAAAACCTCCAGTGATGGGGACTCCACCACGTCCCTGGGAAAGTTGTGTTCCAGTGACTGATTGTTCTCACTGTGAAAAATTTCTTTCTTATATCAAGATGGAATCTCTCCTGGTGCAACTTGTGTCTGTTGCCCCTTGTCCTCTCCATGTGACTTCTTGTGAAGAGAGAGCCTCTGTCCAATTTGTAGCCACCCTTAGGTACAGGAAAACTGTGATGAGGTCACCTCTGAGCCTTCTCTCGTCCAGGGAGAAGAGACCTGAGTCCTTCAGTTGCTCCTCACAGGGCAGGTTCTCCAGCATTTTGATCATCTTTGTGGCCCTCCTTTGGACCCTCTCCATTCTGTCCGCATCTTTTTTGAATTGTGGGGACCAGAACTGGACACAATATGCTAGATGCGGCCTGACAAGTGCTGAGTAGAGTGGGATGATCACGTCTCTATCTCTGCTAGTAATGTCCCTGTGGATGCAGCCCAGGATCCTATTTGCCTTCATTGCTGCAGTGGACACCCTGGTCCTTGAGTCCCTCCACACAAGTGAAGCCAGGAGAGCCCTAGGGGGTGGATGGTTTGTCTGCAGGGTTTGTGTTTCTGCGAGGGGTACTACTCAACTTGTCTGGTCGACACACTGCAGTGCCTTCCCTTTTCCCCAGCGAAAGGGGAGCCGGCCACCAGGCGTGAGTGGCAGGGGTTGTTTGCATGCTGAGGGTGGACAAAGTGGTTGCAACATTGGTCCGGAACTCTTTGATGCAACAGGAACCCCAAGGTGCCGAGACATGTGGCCCCCCCACCCCTGCTGAGCAGCAGCTTCTCCTTTCTCATGGGAAACACTGAGCCCTGGGGCTGGGGGGGGATGCCACCAGCACCCATGCTGTGGCTCCTGCCTTGCAGGTTTGCTGCCCGCCGTGGGCTCTGTGTGTACACATCTTCCAGGCAAGGCTCTGTCCAGCTGGCACGGGTATTTGGAAAGTATTTTCCTGATGCTCATCTGGAAACTGCTTACGTCTATTTCTGTGAAATGCCATTTTTCTCTTCAAAATCCCTATCTTCCACATCTCTGAGTTGCGGAGCTGACCCTCATCATCCCAAGTCTCCATATGGAGCCATCGCTTCCCTGCCCGCCTGATTATTTCTTAGCTTTTCATGCATCGTGGGAGTGAGCTGGACAAAAGCCTTCCTGTTTCCCTTGTTGCAACTCAGCACTCTGTCAGCCACAGCAAAACTGCAAGTGTCTTGTCAACTTTTTTGCTAGTCTTAGTAAAAACTTTGAACCTCTGTGAAAATCTAGCAGCTGCATGAGCTACAGACTCAGCAAGATGAGCAATATCTGGCAGTAGATGAATCTGGTCAGAAAGACAGCCTGGAAAATGAGAAGGGACGGACATACAGAGCTGTGGAAACATGGGTGCAGACAGAGGGGGAGCAGAGCCCATCAGACATCTATCATCTGGTGGAAGCAACCTGTGGACTCTTCAGCTAGATTTTGGGGAGTTCAAGCTGCCCCATCCTCCCCACAAAGAGGTATGATGGTGGGTAGGAGGAGTGTCAGACTTCCACCTGAAGCCCATTAGCTGTTATCAGCTCTATTGGCTGTCGAGTCCTGTCTTTTCCTTTGAAATCCAGCTGTGGGTTAGGACAAGTCTCTGGTTTTGAAACGTGTTCAGGAGGAACTGAAGAAGTGTGGCTTGCAGAGCTGTGACGCTGGTCCCAGAGCCGTGGCCCACAGAGCAGTAAGGAGTGATCCAAGGAAGCGAGGGCCCCTGTGGGGTTTCTGGCTAAGAGACAGACAAGGAGGCTGCAGGGTGATCTACAAGAAAGTCAAATTAAAACGATGATTTGTTGCTTCAAAATGTTGAGAATCACCAAACCGTGGCAAACCTGGAAGAAACCACCATGGGATTTTGGTTTGGTGGTCAAACCCAACATTATTACCAGCAGGATCCTGCCACATCTTTGTGGGCTGAAGGGGTTCATACCTGAAAAATCAGTATTACCTCCAGCCTCATAAGCAGTTGCTAGAGAGAGAAGTATTCTGCTGGCCTTGTGAGCAACTCTGCCTGGGCCTGGAAGAGCATCTGCTCAGCTTTGAGCTCAGCGAAGGTGACACTAAGTCAGGAGGGGCATGTTGCAAGACACAGGCTCTCTCCCGCAGCGCAGCCCCTGTCTTTCACTGCTGCTCAGTTCGGAAAACACCTGGTAATTTCACCATCGGACAGAGGCCCTGCTCTCCCCTGGCTTGAGGTTTGAGACCTCTTGCCCACCGATGTGTCTGGGCACCAGCAGCGCTGCTTGTCCCACCTCCCCAGAGGGGACTGGCACTGCTGGGGGCCCGCCGCCCCGCCGGCTGGCCAGCCCAGCCTCGGCAGCCAGACGTGCCGGGAGGCGAAGCACAGCTCACCGCTCCCGTGTGGTGCCACCGGCTGCCACCACCACCGGCTCGGTCTCGCTGGTGGCGTGACTTGCAACTGCCGCCTGACAGACAGCTCAGAACTGTGGTGGTTTCCCCACCCCGTTACCAGGCCACACATCACACCTCTCAGACACCTCTTAAAAGCTTTTAGAGAGGGCCGGCGGCTTGTGGTTCTCCGTCAGACCTGACTGAACGTCATCTGGCTGTGAGGGACGCTGGGGGCCCGGGGACCCCTGGCACTGGGGTGGTGGCAGTGGCCACCTTGCCCGCCCCTCTTCAGCGCCTCTCAGGGTGGTATAGGGGAGCGAGAGGCCCCGATTAGGTGCTGTGTGGCCATTAATCACATTGCATGGCTGGTCTGGCTGGTGTCTTGGAGGGAGCGGGGCCTGAGCGCAGTGATGTGTGTCAGGGGGGCGATGTGTGGGACTTGGAGTCAGGAAGGCCGCCAGAGCATTTTGGCTGACCTTGGTCAGGACAGAGCTTTTCACCTGGGTGTCTGGTGTTAGGTCGGAATAATGTTGCTGTGATGAAGATGTTAAGGTGGAGAGATTCCAGCCCTCCACTTGGCGTGAACTACAGTGGGTAATTATCTTCCCAGCTAAGAGCACATGGCTTTTTTTCCTGATAGCGCTCGTCTGGCTCTAAATTTCAGCCACTGACTCTTCTTTTACCTTTCTCCACCGAATTATTAAAGACTCTCATGAAGGTACTTGCTTAAAGCATCTCACAAGTGGTTTTGGATAACCCAGACTAAGCCCTTCATGCTCTTCACCGGACAGCATTTTTCCCAGTCTTAGAAGATCAAAATGGGTTTAAGCGGGCAGAAGCCTAGAGGTGTAAAAGCATTGATTTCCCGAGTAACCCACACCGGAAGGTCTGTTTAAATATTTGAGGATCATTTGATTCACCTGTACTTAAGAGAGAGCAATTAAAGAAACTAAAGATGGTCTTGAAGGGCTGAATAATTCCTTCACATTAGTTTCCACTACAGAGGTGGCTCTGGAGGTGCTTAGTCAGACCTTGCTCTTTTCTGGACAAAGATGAGATACCATCAGAAACTGAGAGGAGGAGCTGGAACAACCAGACTGTGTATCAGTAAGCTGCCAGGTCATGATGACATACAGCCAAGAGGTCTCAGGGAACATGAGGATGAAAAGGCTGCATCTCGAAAAGAAATATTTCTTCTCTCCTTGAAGAAAAAAAAAAAACCCACAAACCCAGAAGAAAAAGCAGTGCTTGATCAGAATGAAGAATGTTATACTCACATTTTTAACAGCTCTTGGGATGATCTGGAGAATTACAGGCCTGTTCGACATGCATGCAAATGAATGCAATACGTAGCAAATTAAGAGAATTGGCCGTGACGCTTACACGGGTAAGACTGCTCGGAGGTGCAACCTGCAGAGATTCTGCAAAAGGAAACCGCATTTCCTGAACTCTTGCAAGTCTTTGAACAAACCGGTGAATTGGCTGAGAAAGAAGAACTGTCTGACATAATTTATTTAGCTTTTTCACCAGGCTTTTTGCAAAGGCACGTTCAAGACGTGGCTGCAGACATCCAGCTAACAGTGCAGGAAGCGGCTTATCGCTATGGCTCCAACACCAGCTGGGAGGTGGGCGAGCGGGTGGTCAGTGGTGGTGTGGGGGATGAGGTGCCAGTGCAGTGCCCTGATCAGCCATGGCACGGTAAGCTCTGGGAACAGGGATACATGTGCCAAACCTGCAGCGAAGCTTAGGTTACTCAAGAAGGAGGAGGAGAGGTGGGTGGAAGACCTCAAGGGGTAAGTGATGGATTCGCTTGGAGGGTAGAAGGAAAAGGGATTGACAGGAAGGGGTACCTATGTCAAGGATGGTGCCAGGAAGAGGTACTGAGGGGTGAAAGTCATTGTCTCCTCTGCATTGCATGTTTATGTCGTTGATACTGAAGATCTGGGTGTGTAGGACACCAGCAGGCTGGCAGCACAGACAAAGCTGCTTTGCCGGGCCATTTCAGGGGTCTGTGTTAGACCAGTCCCAGGGGAAATGTTGAAAGAAATCCAGAATAGGTGACGATCCGAAAAGGGAGTATGTAGGGAGAAGAGAGGACCCCCTTCTTAATAACAGCCAAGTCGATAACCTCCAGGCATGGAGGTCCAGGCTCTTGATGAGCTACTGAAGCACATCTGATCAATAACTCAAAATCCCAACTTGCACATTAGCAGAGTCAATTATCAGCTCTGCTCTCTGCTTCCTTGATTATTATTTCAGCATGTAGCAGCTGTTTCGCAAGTGTTATGGCCCATCACGCTCTGAAGGGACTGAGTTAAATGCAGATTATTGACCAATGAGGCCATAAGAATGTACTGTAAAATATACAGTCATGTTCGCCCGTAAATCCCCAGCGAGAGCGCTTTTTAAAGAAATTCGTCTTGCAGTGGGAGTGCTCTGGGTCACTGTCAAGGCCCTGAAAAATGGTTTTTCCACCCGATTCCCACCACCTCCTCTGTGACATTGTTGTCTCTCTTGGCATTGCATCTTCTTGTGAACGAGTGGTTCTCCCTCCTTCGAGGTGCTCATCCGGACCCCTGGGCTTCAGCGGGGATGCTTGGATTATGGCTGATTCTGCACGTGGGCAAGGTGAACTGTATTTAATGTTTCTGCTCTGGCCCTGGGTTTTCTGTTGCTCCTGAGTTTCTTAAGTTGCTTCAAGTTCCTTATTTTTGGCTGAGGCTGTGGGCTTACTGTTTAAGGCAGTCTGAATTCTAGCAAGCATGAGCAGGCTAAATCGTGAGCTGTTTGAATACCAGGTAATGACAGCTTTCCCTCCTCTGCCAGTCTGATACATTGCTGGCCATCAGTCGTCTAGTTCATGGAGGCAGGCAGAAGTGCCCGGGTCATTTTGCTTTGCAAATCTCATTGGCTTCAGGATTCAAACCTATTTCAAGGGAAGGGTTGCATGTCTTTATGGTTATGAATTGGGAATGCTGTGCATCTACACTGAAAATCTCTCTATTTACAATACCGGTAGCTAGGTCAACAGTGCTGCAGTACTCAGCAGCTCATTAGCTTGGTGGTGTCCTTTGTCCAAAACCTTAGAGCAGCCTGGGCTCTTCTTGAGCAGGTTATTGGTAGCTGGTCATTGCAAGCATAGCCCATGCTGACAGCTTGTTTACACATACACGTGTCCCTCTTCTGCTCTAGTGGCTAGGCATCAGAGGAGATCACTGGTTTTGATCACTGCCCCCAAGCTGAGAGACACAGTGTTTTAGCCCAGACGGTGAGGTCTAGTGCCCTCGAAGCTGGGTCGCTGCTGCTGGCAGCCTGCTGAGGCTTCCTTAGTGCTTCTAAGGATTTCTTGATCTGCTTTTCCCCAGGGTCCTCCCCTTCCAAGGACGGAGAGGGGATTTCACATGCTTGAGCTGGAGCCCTAAGAGATGGCTAATTTAGAGCTTGACGCATTACGAAAGTGTTTTGGGGGTTGTTTTTAATATATTTTTGACATGACTCTGAAGCTTTCTCAAGTGCAGCATCCTGGCCAGAATTATGGTTGCAAATGTTTTTAAAACCTTTCACTGTTGGAGCAACTGAGATCCTCAGGGCCAGGCCCTCACAGGTTCCTGGGGAGGCTGGCTGAAGCCACCGGGCTGGTGCCAGCAGCTGTAGGGGGAGTCTTGCTGGTCACACCTCCTGGGACCCAGTGCTGAGTCCCAGCTACTGCAGTGTCTTCATGTCATACAGATAAAAGCACTACAAGAAGCAAAGAGACAGAGAGCACTCCCCGCCGTAGCACGGACACCACAGCAACTTCGCGGACATTTCTTGGGGGTGAAGAATAAGCTTTCTGGTGTCTTCTACCCTTGTGCTTACTGCTGTGAGAGTTGTCTGCCCTTCAGAAAGGACTGCGATGGCCAGCTGATGTGTGTTGGGGAGCAGAGCTGGCCAGAGGAGTAACCAGAGTTGCTTCCTGTTACGGGGGGTGGCAGAGGAAGGGACGTGCTGCCCTGTGGGGTAATGGTGCCGTGAGAGTCCAGGCAGGGCAGCCAGGGACCAGGGAAGTGGGAACCCAGTTCCCAGTCTTGCTCCCCACCTTGGGGAAGTTGTTCTGTTCTCAGCAGTACCCGTGTCCAGATCTGGTATTTTTACTTTCACAGGGGAAGGAGGCAAACATCACAAGGGCAGCTGACAAGAGTGCCAAGGTGGCTGAGTGCAAGACCACCCTGGGAACGGCAGCACGAGGGGAGGAGGCACGGCTCTAGAGCTTGTGACTTTTCCAAGAGTATCTGATGTTAGGAGTAATGCCGGGAGGTCTTTCCCTGCTGTGGGCAAGGAGACCCAGCACAGGCACATAGATACTCCGGGGTGCATTTGGTCTGATGCTCCCTTGGCTTGCTTTTCCCATCACAGGGACAATTTCTACCTGTACCTCAAACATACATTGAGCCTAAACTGATGCAGTGGTGTTATTTGCAACCCGCTGACACTTTCTCTCTGTGTCTCAGGCTGGGGAGTGAACAAAGAGGTGGTCAGGACTAGGGCAAGGGAGGCAGCAAAAATTCGAGTCAGGAATTTTGGGTTTGTCATAGGCCCTTTTGCAGGCCACCACAGTAAACCCTCTGGGTGGCTTGCTGGCCTGTCCATAATTTGGATGGGGGTTGGCAGCTGCCACCACATTTTGTTTCTCTCCCTCCTGCCTGGCCTATCGAGCAATGTCTCCTGCTGCTCAGCAGCTCTCGCTGAGGTTACCTACCCCTGGACATGTGATGTTTTAGCCTTGAAGGCTAAATGCGGTGGTTGGGGGTGGGTGGTGGGAGGGCTCATCGCATGTGGCTGGGAGGCTGATACAGTCATGCTGTGTGCTTGTGCCTCACCCCAGCTACCGGTAAAGAAGTTAACACAGCTGTACTGCTTGGTCCGTGTCCTGTCCCTTGTCCCACCCACATGCCACAGCATGTTGTCCCCCACTGCAAACTCTGTCCCAGGAAGGGCCGTGCACAGCAGCACATGGCATGGCCACAGATGTGCAGCTGGTGGAGTGGTTGCAATAGGATCACACCACGTGAGTGGTGTGAATTCCTTGGTGTGTGCTTTCTTTAGCTCCATTTTAATCTCATTTTGTGTTCCTGGGGGTGTTTGTCTGTTAACACAGCTGTGTCACGCACATTTAATTTCACTACCAGGGTAAATCTCTCATATCTTCTCTGCCAGGGTAAAGCTCTCATAGCAGCCCTGCACAAATTCCTCTCCTTTCCCTCTCTCTTCCACACCCTGCATATGCTTGAAACACCTTTGTTTAAGTACCAGCCTGGGAAGAGAGGTTTGCTGGTGATGGAGTTGGCCTCCTTGTCAAGGACATCACTGCAGTGGGGCTGAACTCATCAAGAAGGAACAAAAACTTTTGAAGAGTGTCTGGAAAAGGATCACTGCGAAGTGACCTCTGTCCCTTCAAAGGTCTGAGGTATGTGGAAAAGCCAATGAGCTACTGAATTTTTTTCTTGCTTGTCATTGTTGTAGAAGTCTAGCCAGCTTGGAGTCTCGTAACTGCCTCATGCAACACGTCTGGAGGTCCAGATAATATCTCCAGCACTTGTTATGTATGCACCAATGTTCATTGCTGCCTTTTCTGCTCTAGAAATGTCAGGCTACACACAATGAGTCCCGTGGTGTGATATGAAACCTCTACACAAACTGCGAGCAACTGAAACCACACTGCACCAGCACAGGCTGTTCATGTGACACTTCCAGTCCTGCAGCAGTTTTCAGAATGGCTTTCTCTCACTTTTCTTAAAATCTTCCATGTCCCCACACTCAAAGACTCATGGGCTAGACATACAGCTGTCACCTGGTCAAAGTTGATGGGTGCATGCCAGATCTACACCAGTTTATACACTGGTCTTCAGGCTGAGTCCTCCCACAGCTCCCCAGATGTGTCTCACCAGTCCCCTTGGACATGTCCTTGGCTTCAGCCTGGGGCAATTACCTGAATACCAATGCAGGTATGGAACTAGATGTTGTTATATTGGCTCTTTCAGGGATGGAGGTTAGGCTCCCATAGCCCTAACTGTGTCCTTTGATGTCTGAGAGATGTGAAAAGACTTCAGTTTTTGGAGAGGAGGAGGCTGGCAGGGAATACAAATGAGGTTTGCTAAACCACAGAGGCAGTGAACAGGGAGTTGTTGTTCACCCAGCCCTGCATCACAGCCACCATGCAACACTCACTGAAACTCCTACACCTCTTTGAAAAAAGCTACGAGAGGAAGCACGTCTTCATGCAGCAGGTCCTAGACCCCAGCCCTCGCTGCCTCCAGGGAGGCAGGCAGCACCGGCAGGCTCGGGCAAGGTGAGAGGCATTTGAGGACAGCAGGCTCAGGAGTGGGGTACTTGAAGGGATGGGAAGTGCCCCCTCACACCCTTGGCTCTGCGATGACCGGTGCTGTGGGAGGATGGTGGGGACAGACCCCAGGAGTGGTCGACCCTGTGTGCTCTCTCCCATGGCCACGGTGGGAGACAGGGTTAGACAGCCGGTCGGTCTCTCCCAGACAGGCATTTCCTGGGTGGCTAATCCCAAGAATTAAAGCCTTGAGAGAAATCTCCCTCTCTCTGAGCACAACTGAGGATTTGGAAACTGAGAGGTAATACCGACAGAGGGAATTATCAGGAGGTTAAATACACGAAATCACACCAGTGTCCTCGATTTTTCTGCTCCTGATTTCTCTGCTATGGCAATGTTCAAACCAGAGTGTGTCCTGCTGGGTGACATCTCATCTTTTCTTGCAGCAACACAGAGGTCGTGGTTTGTGGCTGTGGGCCCCACTGGTGGAAGCGACTCAGCAAGAACCAAACAAGCTGAAGCCTCAGATTAAAAATGCCCCCATGGGGAGGACATACCTAACCGTGCCCCGGAGAGCCATAGCTGCCTGGTGGGAGCCGAGCAAAGGCCAGCATGCTGACGGAGTCTCGATCCTCTATTCGCTCACCTACATTTGTGGAAATACAGGATATAAGTCAAGGAGACCTTAATATAGCTGAGAATGCTACCCTGTCAATCAAATGTCATTGCAGCTTGAAGAGAGGGCAGTGAGTACTCATCCATGAGGATGGGCAAAACGCTCTCTTAGGCCTCTTTACTGTGGAAACCATCCTGGAAATAAACCTCAGCTAGAGTGAGGCTTCATCTAGGGGTGCTTTTGAGGCTGGCAGCGGCAGGGTGTCTGCTAACACCTGGCAGTGCTGCTGGGGTGGCACTGCCTGCCTGCTGCCAGATCCCATCCAGCCGGGCTAGCAATCACACTGACATACACACACATGCATGCAGGCTGCGAGGAGCAGTGCAGAGAGGATGCTTTCACTGCCGAGCACTTGACTAAGTATGTCTGCTGGGAGGTGCTGGAGGTGAAGGAGAAACGCCCGCCATGAGGCAGAGAGCCTTGTCAGCCAGAGGCACTGTTGGCCCAACCTCAGCAGAGAGACACAGGTGTTTATAAAGCAAGGCTGAAGCACCTGCAACCCCCCAATAAGTAGGAGAGAGTTACACATGCTCGCGTCTGTAAGTTGCAGGGCAGGGGCAGGGGAGAGGTAAGGTGGCCACATCCTAAGGACAAGGCTGGAGGGGCTGTGGACACAGAGCTGGGCTGCCTGCTGGAGGAGGAGTTTGGGACGATGCTGCTCGGGGAGTGCGTATAGGGAGAAGAGAGGGGCATGGCTCATACGTGTAAGGGAGGGCTGGGGCTGTGTGTTCCCTGGCCATCTGGGCAGCAGCAGAAGCCTTAGGGTCAGACTGGGGAAGGTCTCCAGCATGCAAAGCCACCTGGTCTTCCTGACTGGCTTGGGAAAAGCCTTCGGGTTAGAGAGCAGGGTTTGGTGATGCAGTGCCCTGTATGAGCACCTGGACTGGAGGGAAGGTGAGGGCACTTACTGGGGGAAAGCAAAGCTGAACAGGCAGCTCTCTGCCAGACAGCTCCCACATTCAGGCTCGAGCAGTAAGTCCCCTCCTGGGGCGCTGGGCTGTTGGTCCCAGCCCTGCTTTCCAGAGGGGCTCTACTCGCTCAGCTCTCCCAGGCTCCAGGTCACAGTGGCGTGCCTGGAACAGTGGTGTCATGGTTTTAAATAACATGTGGGTGATCCCAGCTGTTGGGTGTAAATGAGAAACGGGTGGGCTCTCTGCTCTGTAATTTAAAAGCTGACTTTTGTTTAGCTGTGACTGCATCACTACCAGCTGGGACCACCAAAGCCTGTGTGGCTGTTGCTAGGTCAGCAGTTTTCAGTCCTTGCTGTGCAGCTCCCTGCAGAAGCCTGTCCTGCCCTTTGGGGTCTGAGGTACATGAGTCTGCTGTCTGCTAGCCATCTTCCCCAGCACAAGGGCACATGTCCTCCATTGGAAAGCACTCTGGGCTCCACAAGCGATTGAAAGCCTTTGGCTTAGTGGGGAAATGCCTAGCGCTTGTTGTGTGGCACAGACCCACCCTCATTGCAGGATGGACCCCATGCCACCCTGGGTCACGCATAGATGTATTTTTACTTAGAAGGCCCGCCTAGGTCAGGTGGACTCTCTTTGCTTTTGCCTGGTGCACTGCTTTCTCCCAGGGCATCGCTGCCCTTTGAGCCCCTCCCCAGCCTGCAACCCCTGCAAAGAGGAGCCTTTTGAGGTGCCTGCTCCTCTGCCTGCCTGCCCACCTCCGCACCTTGGGATGCTGCTTTTCCAGGCCAGCCCAGCAGTGCTGGCTATTGAGTTACCCCCTCCCCTTGTCACGGAAACACCTCAGTGTGGCTTCCCAGGCAGCTGGTCCTTGAGTTGACACAGCCTCCTGCATTTTCACCAGTCTCTGGCACAGTCCTGCTAGGAGAGAGGAGGGGATTGCTGCTGTGGGGGCCCCAGGTATCCGCGGAGAGCCTGGGGCACCCTGTGGTCAGCAGGAAGGGCCCATTATCCCTGTGCCTGAGCCCAGGGGAAAGTCTCCTAACTGGCTGAACTGTCGTCAGCACTGAAACACACACACACCCCCCCCGCTCTGGTGTTCCTCTGCTGGCATTCGACATGGAAATGATCCTGATTTATTCTGGAATAATAGGATGAAATGGTGCAAAGGAAAAATTTACACTGAGGATCAAGATAAATTGCCCAGAGCAAAGTCAGCCAAGAGAAGGGAGAGGGGAAACTCCATTGCTCTGGTCATTCAGAGGACCAAACATCATTGCACTGGAAAATAAAACGTTGGAAACAAAGCGATGCTGGCCAAGGAGCGTTGGCTGAATTAAAAGGGCTGGGTGCTGACCTTCTCACAGCCTCTGGGGTTTTACTAGCGGTTAACGCAGGGCCTCCCCAAGTCTCGCACCCCTACGTGCCGCCCTTGCCCCCCGCCGCCAGCCGGGGGGGGAAGCAGGCGGCAGCCCCCGGGGCCCCCAGCGGAGCTTGAGCCGGGGCCGGGCTCCCGGAGGGTTTCTGACAGTCTGGCACCATCTGCTGGGGTTTCCCGGGAAATAAAGCGGGTTTTAGGGAGGCGGCTGTGCCTCAGGACAGCAGTCTGAGGGCTGGGGACAGCGAGGCAGCCGTGGGGCCCGGGGGCTTGTCTCCACGCCAGCCTTCCCTGCCGCCCCGGGGAGAGCAGAGATCACCCTCTCCTCCTCCTCCTCCCGGTCACTGCTTCGCAGTCAACGTGTCCTTAGGAGCACGGTGGCAAAAGTGACTGATGGCCTATCTTTACAGACCCAGGGCCAGCGTCCAGCTCGGGCCAAGCTGGTGACCCATCACTACCACACGCAGCCCCTTTGCTTTGGAGAAGGATGTGTGCCTTTTCTCGCGCCTGGCAAGGTCCACTTTTTTGCTACCAAGTTTCTCTCATATTCTTGTTTCCCCTTGCCAGAAGGTGGTGGTCACTCCTGTCCCTGGTACCTGGTTTGCTGCCCAAGCGCTCTTGACCTGTGCTCCGAGGCTGTGCTAGCGATGGGAAAGCATCCCATGGCCACTGGGAGGAGGATCCTGGGATAGATGGAGGTTCACTGAGGCAAGCGCTTCCTCTTCCAGACAAGCCCCTGCCCGGGTGTGCTGGGGCTTGCATTGCTCCCTTGGAGAGGGCTGAGAAGGAGCAGCATCAAGGCTAGTGCACTTCGTGACCCCTCGCTGGGCAGCTCCTGGGAACAGCCCTCTGCCCACCACTTGCAGGAAGGAGGAAGCCCTCCCTGCCTGCACAATCTGGCAGCGTGGGTCTGGGCATGGCTGTGTTTGCAGAAGCCACCGTCAGCCCTATTGCCTTTACGCTGAGGTAGCTGGGCAGCAAGAGCGGCTCCCTGTTGCAGCGAGGCTGCCCCTTTCTGATTTTGCCCACAGCTCCTGGGTGACGCTGTGCCTGGCTCCAGCCCCTGCCTTACGCAAGCAATAGGCAAGAAACGTCCTGCATTCACATGCGCTTGTCCTTATTAGGGGCTCCAGCAGAGGAGGAAGGGAGGGAGGGAGATGGAGAGAGGCAGAAGTCTGCCTCCAGCAAGATGGTCTGCACAAATGGACTGGCTTATAAATGAATTTATAAGTTGAAATTGGCCTATAATGAGAGAGTTACTGAGAAAAAAGGACTCTGCACTGCAAACCACTTAGGAATCTGAGATCTCAGTGCATTACGCAAAGCCAGAGGGGAAATGCCTGGTCCTGTGAGCAAAGGCATCACAGGTTGCTCCGAGCAGTGACAGGCAAGATAAGGCCAGTTATGTTGCCTACCCCACAGTCCTTCACTGGCCTTGGGTGTCCTCCCCAGAAAGCATTCCCCTCCTCTGATAAAATTGCAAGAGCACTGGGCTCTTGAAACTGCTGCTAAACGCCATCGTTAAAAATGGTTTTATTTCAAGGCAGCTTTTACTAGTAATGGTTCTAGAGTTAGTTCTCCAGAGAAATATGGTAGTTTTGAGGTTTTTCTTTCTAAAAATAAAGCAGTCTCGCAAGCCTACTGCTGTGGTTGGGCTTTGTGCTTACAGGCTTCTGTCGACAGCTTGCTTAATGAATGAAGATGTGAGGGAAGAAAAGCTTTTCAGTGAGGAGGCTATGTGCTTCCCAGGGCTGGAACAGTAAACAAGACGTAAGCAGTGATAGAAAACATGACATCCACCTCCCGGTACTCCCTAACACATGCAGAATCGATTTCATCTTTTGAATTCCTTGAAACTGGAGAACAAGTTGGTGTGCCTCCATGCATGTAACCCATCGGTTATCTGTTTGAGAAGCGTGCAAAGATTCAGGCTTGTTTGAGTTATGTACAGCCGGTAGGTGTGGGGAAGTTCAGCCTACGATCTTCCTTCTCCCAACAGTAATCTGACCCCCAAAGCTGTCCAGAAACCTGTTGCCTCTGATTTCAGCCTCCCCCAGCAGCTAACCGCCATCCTAGCGCTGCCTTTCTGAGGTGCAGGGACTAAGCATTTCTCTCCTTTGAGCCTGAAATGATGTCAGGTACCACCCCAGCTGTGAACATAAGGCGTTCACATTGTCCTGTCGCCGGTTGTGCCTTGCTCCCGTGCCTACAGCTGGGGGGACGAGGGATGGAGACCAAGTGAGCTCACCAGGAGGGTCTGTGGGTCCCCTGTGTTTCCCCACTGTCTCGTTCCACAGCAAATCCACTCTTTGCATGAGGGAAAGCCATCCTTCTCTTAAAAAGCTCAGCAAGCCTGGCTTCTTCCTAGCCCTGTGTGCCACCAGCACGGCTGGTGACATACTCTTCTTGCCTGTGCAGAGCTGCTTCACCTTGCAGGGCTGCTGCCTCTGGGAAGCTGCTGCCTTTCCTGCAGTCTGACGTGGAGTTTCTCTTCCTATTTTGGGAGCGTGTTAGCGTATTTTCTCTCCTTACTGTCACATGCAGCTATCAAATAGACTCTCAATTGGCCTGGGAGCTTCCAGAGACCACTAATAGAGAAAAACAGCATCTATATAAAGAAAATCAGCCTCAACATTCAGCTGGCACTGCTCAAAGCTGAAAGGCTTGCAAACCTCCTCTGTAACAGGGAAGACAAGTCTTAGGCAATGGGAAGAAATACCAAGCAAGGAGTAAGAGCCAGGAGGTACTGCTGTAGCATCTGTGCAACTGGGAGCTCGTGAAGACCCGGCGCAGTTCCAACATGCAAGAGGCACCGAGTGCTCACCGGCACGGCTCCTGTCCCTCCACAGTGCTGGGCTCACAGGGCAGCAGCAAACCTTCTGAGACGTCTGCTGGGCCCTGTTTCCCCAGCAGGGTACAGAGTACAGACAGAGATCAGCTTTCTGGAGTCATTTTTAAATGAATTCTCCCATCAGAAATGGTTCTCCAGCTCATGCAGGATAAAAGGGGACCTAGAGGACGTTGGTGTGCATTGACCCAAAAATGCACATCAAAGAGGATGCATTTGATATCAGCCAGAAATCCAATAGAAATGTCTTCGTGGACACAAACCTCCCCTGCATAGAAGTGAACAACCAAATTTCTCTGGCTATTACCTCTCCTGCGAATATCTGACATAACACTGAGGCATGATTTTTTCTTTTTCTTAGAAGTGCAGCGCGTCTGTGTTTTCTGCTGAGGTCAATTAGATCTATGGGAGATCAGAGGCTGTTGAAAAATGAGTGCCTTGCTATTGTCTTGCCTCCTGAAGTAGAGATTCTTTGATTTCTGGGCTATAGTAAAGCACTTACTTTGGCGTCACATGAAGAGCTCTTGTCTGCTCCTGTCTCTTCCCCAGGGCAAGGAGGCAACCAGCTGGCTAGATCCCCTCCTGAAGGAAGACAAAAGGATGGCAGCTGGTTTGGTTGGCCACCTTTCTTCCACCCCATTCCCTGTGCAGCAGCATGCCCTAGAGGGCATGATCCTGTCAGTTGCTGGGGCTTGCTTGCCCAATGGGTGCTTGCCCCCTGCCTCCTTGTTTCTTAGCATCTGCAGATGCAACTGGAGGCCCACAGCCTTGCAGAACACATTGGTGCAGGAAGCACTGGCGCTGCACTGGTATTTCCACTAGTCTTTTGTACAAGAGCTAATGCCCAGGCTTGTTTCAGCGCCTCACTTTCTCGTTAAATGGCTTGACCCCGGGACCGCTGCCTGCATCTCTCCTGGCTATTCTCACAAGGGCTGCCTGCCTCTGCAAGGCTTGTCAGTGCCGTGGCAGGGAAGGAGGGAAGGGGGGATGGAGTTGCCTCGCTGCTGATGTGACTCCGCTCTCAGGGATACAGCTGGGCACAGCTCCCATCCGCCTCCTGCTCAGGGGTGCAGCAGCACCTGGAAGAGCGCCGTCCTCCTGCCCGCAAACACCAAGGACCAAGCAACGCTCGGCGCTCGGCTTACGCCACATCCTCCTGCTCCCTGTGCCGAGGCTGCTGTGTTTTTGTCACTGGGGGAGAGCCAGCCAGCTGTTTGCTGTATGACAGTGCCTGGCTGACATCCCAAAGTGTTTTGCTGCTTTCCCTCCCCTCCTGACAGATGAGTGGGATTATTTGGCTGAAGGAGGTTTTTCCCAGCACCGGCCTCTCTGGTGGCGACCTTAGAAAGGGGTCATCCATTTGGCAGTGGAAGAAAGGCACCACCTTCCCTGGCACTGATACATCCAATAGGGCAGTTTCCCGAATTCCACTAAAATCGGAGAGGCCCCTGGACTGATGCCAAGTCAGGAGCCACCACCTCTCTGCTTAAGGACACGTGCATGCAGCGTGTGCCAAATACCTGCCCTGACAGCGCAGAAGACTTGGTGGTCTGCCTCTTCCAGAGGGACAGGAGGTCTCCTGCGGGCGGTGCGGAGCCCCTGGCAGCCAGGGGCAGGTGAGACCCAGCACTTCTGGGGCAGCTGGGAGAGGCAGGTCACCTACTGCTGGGCTCTGGCTCTGCCTGGCGTGGGAAAGCAAGCTGCTGGGAGGTCACTCATACTTGGTGGAAAAAGGGTCCCTGACATGCCAGAGTCAATGGTGGGGGAACTAAACACTCACAAAGCATTTCTGAGAAGTTCCTTCGCTTGGTGCTGTGCAAGGGAAAAGTCTGGACGACGTTTAAGAGGTCTGGCTTTGGTTAGAGCCATGTAAGGAAAGCTGGAGCCGCAGCTGCTCCAGTGAAACCCAAGAGACAGGAGAGAATGTCTGTGTGATTTGGGGGCATTTTAGGCAGGTTTTGTCCTATTCTGTCCGCAAGTTTAGTGACTGCGGTATCTGCAGGGACAGAAGGAGAACAAAGCCAGTTTCCTGCACGTAGAGTGCTGGTAGGGGCCATGCTCCTCTGTGCTGGCCCTGTGAAGCGTGCCTGCACCCCTCTCCTGGGAGAAAGGGGCTTCTGCAAGTCAAGAAAGAACTGACTGCATCTGCGAGCCATAGGTGGTGCACGACTGGGGGTCTCGGCCAGACCCCCTGCTGCTGCATGGGATGCCAGTAAGAAACTTAACTAATGACTCTGCCCGTGAGCTGGCTTGTGTCGCCTCAGCATCATGGCACAGGGGGATGCCAGGTCTCCAGGGCTTGGCATCTCACTCCCGCTTTTGCTTGCAGTGGCTGAAGGATGATACCAGTGTGTGACAAGCTGATCCCACCAGCCACAGACTGACCAGGTTTCAACACATGTTTTTAATGCCTTGCAAATTCTCCTCTTCACCATGATCTAGCCAGCATGTCACTGTGCCACAGCCGCCTGACAGGCTTCCCTTCTACAGATCCACGGAGACCTGCCCATCTCATGTTAGCCTTAAGGAGTCCAAAGCATGTGACTAGAAGAAGCAGGTTTTTTGCTCTCAAATGCAAATGAAAAGCAGCAACACTAATAGTAGCAGATAGCTTCTCTATGGCTTAGCTCCCCCTCGCAACCCTCCAGCTGATGCATGAGACGAGCATCTGGTGAGTGATGCTATGGGTTGGACACCTGCTTGGCCCTGCTGCAACCTGCTCCTCTGCAGCCTTCCCCTTGCACCACTGCTGCACAGCTGGCAGAAATTGTCATAAAAATGGATAAAGATGTGTTGTTTCTATGCTTGGGGCAAAAGGCAGGGCCATTTCCAGGGAGCGCGTGGCACGGTCTGTCACATGTTGCTGTCTCCCAGTGCTGTGCTAGCCACGTGTGAGCCTCGTTTCCCCTTGAATGACAGCATTCAGACAGCAGAAATTCAGAAGAGAGTTCCACCAGTTGGCAGGGTCTTTCCAGTTTTTTTTGCACAGGGTTTAGGGGCTGTACCTGGTCCCAGCTGGCCTGGGAGCCTGTTAATCCCTGGAGATGTGTCCCCTTTTGCTGTGTCCTGGTGGCACAGCGACAGCGTGGCCAGGCTGTGCTGTTGTGCTGCACAGCCCTGTGATATGGGGTAAAGGCAGCGCTTTGTGTTTACCTCTGGGGTAAAAGCAGGAGAGGGGGAAAACCCCTGCTCCTGTGAACGCTGACAGCTCAAGGTTAGGTAGGTAGGGCAAATGAATTACTACATCACCTGTGGTGCTGGGTGGGGTGGTACCCCACACCCTCTTTTCAAAAATGCTGGCCTCTCCCTCTCCAGCTGCTCCTAATAGATCTAAAGGGTATGTGGGCTTATAGCCTGATTGGGGGCAAAACATGTGCTTGCTAATGAGCTTCTGTATAGGCAGAGCAGTGGCTCCCTCCCACCAGAAGGCATGCCTCTCCGGTGGCGGTCTGGGAGAGCTCCCTGTGTGTCTGACAATAAAACCAGCACCTCTGACCTGGTGTAAGGGCTTGTTTGCCAGCCATCTTGCACAGCATCCACCCCTCTCCGTGGGACAATGCCTCAGCCAGTGCAGAAGTGGGCTGTGACAAGGTAAATTGTGTGAGATGTCTTTAGAGGTTGTTTGTGTCCAGATGCTGGAGAAAGCAGAGCTGGGGAGGAGACTTGGAGACAGGAATAGGTAACCCTGCCTTGGACTAGCGACAGACTGGCCCCAAGGCAGCTCCCAATTCAGGGACTGCCTTGTTTGCCAAACCACAGCGGGGAGCGTCCCCCTGGGAAAGGGGGACAGGTGATGGGAAAGGGATATTTCCAACTGGATTTGCCAACTGGAGGTTACACTGTGGTAGAGCTGGAGAATGAAAGGTTTGGAGAAGGGATGGATCAAGTTAAAGGACAGCAGGGTTGCTGGCCCTGCTTTTGGCTCGCTGGGGCTCATCCTCTCAGTTTTGTTGGTAGGCACTGCAGTTGCCAAACACTTGCTGTGGGTACCTGGAAAGATGCCTTGCCTGCTCCAGCAGGTCTGGAGTGGGGAGGAAGATGCTCAGGGGAGAGAAAGAAAGCTTTAGCTGGTCATGTGGGTCTGCCCTAAAAAAAGAGCAGGTACTTTTTGAATACCACCCAATGGGTATCACCAGGTTGAGAATCGGAAAAGGAGTTGGCTTACATTTGTACATTGTTTGCAGACGATGCCAAGTAGGGCAGGAGTGTTGATCTGCTGGAGCGTTGGAAGGCTCTGCAGAGGGATCTGGACAGGCTGGATCGATGGGCCGAGGCCAATTGTATGAGGTTCAACAAGGCCAAGTGCCGGGTCCTGCACTTTGGTCACAACAACCCCATGCAAAGCTACAGCCTTGGGGAAGAGTGGCTGGAAAGCTGCCTGGTGGAAAAGGACCTGGGGGTGTTGGTCGACGGCCAGCTGAAGATCAGTCAGCAGTGTGCCCAGGTGGCCAAGAAGGCCAATGGCATCCTGGCCTGTATCAGAAATAGTGTGGCCAGCAGGAGTAGGGAGGTGATCGTGCCCCTGTACTCGGCACTGCTGAGGTCGCACCTCGAATACTGTGTTCAGTTTTAGGCCCCTCACTGCAAGAAGGACACTGAGGTGCTGGAGCATGTCCAGAGAAGGGCGACGAAGCTGGTGAGGGGTCTGGAGCACAAGTCTTATGAGGAGCGGCTGAGGGAACTGGGGTTGTTCAGTCTGGAGAAGAGGAGGCTGAGGGGAGACCTCATCGCTCTCTACAACTACCTGAAAGGGGGTTGCAGAGAGGTGGGTGTTGGTCTCTTCTCCCAAGTGACTAGCAACAGGACAAGAGGAAATGGCCTCAAGTTGTGCCAGGGGAGGTTTAGGCTGGATATTAGGAAAAATTTCTGTACTGAGAGAGTGGTGAAGCACTGGGACAGGCTGCCCAGGTGGAGTCACCATCCCTGGAGGTATTCAAGGAACGTGTGGACATGGCATTGTGGGACATGGTTTAATGGGCATGGTGGTGTTGGTTGACGGTTGGACTTGATGATCTTATAGGTCTTTTCTAACCATGGTGATTCTGTGATTCTGTGTTTCTTACATTTGTTTCTCACTGCCCTGCTGCTCAGGCAAATTACGGGATGCTCTAAGCAGGGCAGTCAGAGTACAGAGAAATTTCCTCGTGCTGGATGGGTTGCTTGTCAGCCCCAGCTACCTCTCACCCTTCTTGTGTTGCTGTTTTTTCCCCATGTCTTGTCTTTTGGAGGAGACTAGAATTAAGGGTAGGGCTTATCACAGCCTGCCTTTGGGAACAGTAGATTTATAGACAGAAGATTCCATATGCTGTAAAAGGTAATCACATCTAAATAGCAAAAGAAGAAGCTTTAGTTCTTCCCGCCTATGGCCAGGGTGAGGTCTAGGAGAGCTGACAGCCTGGGGTGAGGAAGGGATGGCTTCTGGAGGGAGGAATGGCCTCCTGTCTTATTTTTTTGCATGGCTCTTATGCTAGTGTAGAAAAGCAGCCCTCAGGCCTTGGAGCCCCAAATCCTGAGCTTGTTATTAAACCCTAATGTACACAGCACTTCACAAAATAAGAGGATGCCCATGCTGTATTGTCAGGGATGAGGTTTGGAGGCTCCCGTAGCACTGCTCCCAGGGGAGGAGGGTCTCTGTGCTTCTCTTAGCCCTTGTCCTGTACTGAGCCCCAGCAAAATAAACCCTCCAGCAGAGGGGGAAGGCTTTCTTGCAACAAACCTTATCCATGGGGACTAGGATTAAGCTACAGTGCTCCGTGACTCATTTACCACACTCCACCAAACAGCCTTTGGTTGGTAATAATTTTCACTTGCTGCAGTTCTGTGTTTGGAAAATTAATTGCTTTAATAAGGAGCTTAATTAGAAGTGCAAAAGTAGGATAAACAGCAGAGATGTTGGATAAGTGCTGAAGACCGCTTCCGTAAAGAGAGATGCTGCTCTGCCGCCCTCCCGGTAGGAAGGGGTATTAGGGCAGGAGGATTGGATCACCATACCCTGCAGCCAGGTTTCACACCTCGCTGCTTCCATGGTGTGGCACAGGGGCCCTGTGGCAAGGGGAGCTCTGAGATGTTCTGTTTGTAATGTCTTGTAACGTCCTGGGAGAAGTGTCAGGGCACCAGAGCAGAAGCAGGGGCTGCAGCCCTCCCCATGCCAGCATGCAGTGCAAGGAGCCGCATCGGGGAGATGCACCTTGTCACCCCTTGACTCCAGGCTGATTTCACAGCCTGGTCATTCCCACAGCAAAGATGAACATTTCTGACTCCAGCTGAGTTAAAGAGCTTCAAGAACAAATGAACTCCAAGGTAGAAATAGGCTATTTTCCCTCTGCCCCTGAAGCAGCTATCAGCAAGGAAAAAAAACCCCTCAATTTTCAGGGCAACTGAATCCATTTGCAAATGCATGTCAAGTTCAACAAATAGTTTGGGCTTAAATAATGGAAGGTGGCTTTTTTTCAATCTAAATGTTTTATTCCCACAGTTTCTAAACAAAACATTTCAATTTTTCATTTTGAGATAATGTGCTGTTGTGAAATATGATTTTTTTTTTAAAAAAAAGCATAAAGCAAAACACAAGCCCTGAAAATGAAGTAAATGGCACTGAACTTTTGTGTCAAAAGTGAGGATTTAGCCAACCCATGATGTTTATTTTTTCCATGGTAAGTGCCAGCAAGAAAACTGGAAAATCTGCATTTCCAGGCAGCTGAAATTATTCTTTTTTTTTTCCACCTCTAACAGTGAACTCGGAAATCAATTTTCACAGGTCCATTTTCTGAGCAATCTCATTGCTGCTGTCAAAACAATCTCTCTACTCTTATTTGTACCCAAAATGGACAGATAAGAAGATTCCCAAAATAGAGGTGCAATTCCTCTTCCTGCGTCAGTCAAGCCCGTTGGCATCACTCTGATCTAAATAAGATGGATCCCTTTCTCCCTTGTCCCTGGGGCAGCTCGCCTTGCAGGTGGCAGTGGTTGCAGGATCAGTGCCATCGCCTTGCTCTCCGGTAGCACCTGAACTTCCCAGTGCCCTTATTAATTGAGCCTTGCAATGATGCTGTGAGGTACATGTAGCACACACAGTTATTGCTTTAGATGCTGCCAAAATCCTCATCTGTCAATGTGCGGTCTCTTCTCCATGCTTTTTCTCTCTCAGCCCCACTCTGCACTTGGGCTTTTCCAGCCATTCCTTTCTGCCTTTGTGGGCAAATTGGCTGATGGCTTATCTATCCTATGCAGTCAGGCAAATCACACTGGTGCAAATTATTTGGTCCCCTGAGCATTGTTTGATTAACTTGGTTGGCTGGCACTATGGGGGTGTGTACCTGGTGTCTCACCAGCGGACAGAGGGAGCCAAGGACCCAAGCTACTTTAATCTGTTGTGTCCCTTGCAAGACCGGGGCAGCTCCTGCAGAGTACTGCCCAGGAGAAGTCTCAGGTGAAACCCAGCCACCAGCGAGCTGCCATGCAGCTCTTTATCCAGCAGCCAGCACGTACCAGCCTGAGCAGTAGCAGGGCTTTGCTTGGGCAGCCTCGGGTTTTAACTGTAGCATGCAGACCATTCCAGCAACGTGTCAGCCGGTACCATGGTGCTCTAGCTCAGCTTTACAGGGGAAGCAGCTTATGAAACCCATCCCCGATTTCAGAATGAACAAAAGTCCTCCCCCTTTCTTGACATTTCCCTCAGAGGCTCCCTAGTCATCTGCCAGGGTCTAATCTTTCGCTATCAAGGACTCGCCGCTTGCTCCTTTGCCTGGTACTGGTGGGTGTCTAACGCCCTGCTTGCTGTGCGAGTGTGCATGTCCTGTCCCACACAAAAAGCAGGGGAAAAGGCAGGTCTGAGTCCTCTTCTCTTTGTTACTAACACTTAGCCATCAGCTGTGAGAAAAGGCCCCCGCATCTTCCCACCCTCTGGCTGGCTGGTTTCGTATTTGCTTCTCTGTGGTCCTGGCTGCTGGTCCTGGCAAGCATCCCTGCCCGTCTCTTAGAGTAAGAGCCGGTGGTTCCTACAGGCAGAGGAGCTGTAACTGTGGAAATGCAAAGGCAGCTGCCAAGAGAGGGCGTTGAGGCACTGTCAGTGGCGAGGCTGGCTGGGGACGAGCCCGAGGTGTTCCGCGGGCGGCCCTGCCGGGACAGGGGCTGCTGCGCTCCGAGCTGCTCCAGCGCATGTGGCTGTTGGTTTTGCCTGTGACTTCTGCTCTGTAGGCACAGAGAAAAGTTGGTGCTTTTGTGAAGGGCTCGGCGGTGCTCCACGGCTGAGACAGCTGGACAGCCTGGTCTGCTGCACCATCCCACCCATGTGGGCTATGAGAGGACCCACCTGGGCACCTGCCTACCCGTGCCTGAAATGATGGGGAAACATGTGCTCTGCCTCTCCATACACCCCAAACACACATGGGTGCTCCCTGCATGCATGTATGGAGCAGGCTGCCGGGAAGGATGGTTATCCTCCCATGCTCCCTGCTCCCCACATCTCTGTCTAACCCTTGCAGAGAGAGTGTGGGAGTGGGGTCCAGGGACAGCAGACCCAGCGTGTAGGTGGTTGATGATAGGGCAGGGTTCTCCTTGCCTTTCTCTTCTCCAGCCTCAGAGATGGGAAGTCCATGTCCTAAACTGCTCTCTGGTTGTGAGCCATGGGAGGGAATGCCCAAGCCACCTCCCTTTCTGTGGAGATGAGCCTTGCACCAGCTTCACCTGCACCTTCAATGAGGAAGGCAGGGGCTGTCACCAGCCAAAGTGCCCATCCACCTCCTAGGCTTGTGTCAGCCATGTTGGTGTTGCTCCCTAATGGAGCAAAACCATCCAACTGCTCTTTAAGCGGCTATCTGCACTACTGAGATGAACAGCAATGGAACATATAGATGAACATTTATGGAAATGTATATATTGTTTAAGGTGAAGCCAGGGTCAGTGTGTACCTCAGAGGAGAATCTCAACCAGAGCATGAAAAGCATTTCATGTTGATTTCTAAAATCTTTATCTGTCTTTTCCGTAAGAGAGATGCTGTTTTTGAAAGTGAACGTTCAAAAGTAGCAAGTGAGGCTTTGCATCTGGGGAAAATAAGGGCCAGGGTTTGCCACACCAACTTGTTCTGTATCCCCCAGAAAGCCACTGAGCTCTGGGGCTTTGGTCTTCTCTTTGGTAAGGGGCGATATTAATACTGACCTAGATGCTGGGGAAGAATGGTAGAGCAGGCAAGTCTCGGGACTCGGTCAGTAGACCACAATAGGCAATCTTACGGCAGTATCATTTCAAATGCCAGAGCAAGGAATTTATGTTGGAAAAACTGTTCTGAGCTCATTCTTTGGATATAAACACTTACTGGCTTGTAAATGGGTTTTGACCAGTGGCATATACCCACAGTGGTGAGATGTCCCCTGTGTTTGAGTGACAGCATCTGGATGTACATTTGCCTGGTAAAGATTTATTGCTTTGATTTTGGGCCTGGGCATCACATTTTGGAGGCTATGGGTGCCTGTGGGATAGAAGGAGCTAGATCAATACAATGAGGAAGGAGTCAAAAATGAAGGCAGCTGTATTTGTTGCAGGGAGAATGAATGGAGGCTGCGGAAAGCAATCACTGTTACGAGCAAGAGAGTGATGGGATCCAATCACGAGACAAGGAAAGAGTACATTTCGGACCAGTAACTGGTGTTAGCTTTCTGTTAACTGTAATAATAACTATATCCTGGAGTGATCGCCCAGTTCATTTAGACCCAGATACAATTATTGCATTGTGTGCAACAAGCACCCTCAATTTGCTCTGTGATATTGAGTTGAAGTCAGCTCCCTTGCGGGCTCCAGTTTCCAGAGGCTGGGTTGCTAACGAAGTGCCCTCTCACTTTCATGCACCATCACTCACTGCGTGTTCACACACCTCTATATTCTCTGATAAAATCAGCTAAATGCCAGGCAGTATTTCTTTCAGAAAATTCTCTGTCTTCCTGGCAGCAGCAGCCTGGGAGTCCCTTGTTGTGGACTCGGAGTGCTCTGTGCTTGGAAAAAAACCAGTCTGCTTGTCAAGTCCCCAGCTCCTCAGTCCCCAGTTTGGGACTGGGGCAGTTGGGCTCTGTTGCAGGTGCGTTTTGGCCAGAGAGTCACGGAAATCACGTGATGCAGGGAACTCGGCAGCCATTGGAAACATTCTCATTAATTTCAGCAGCCTTGGCGTTGCCTCTGCCAGACACAACAGAAGCCCTTGGGAGTAATAAGGCTGACACACCCCAAGCTTAAATTTGGACAAGCTTTTTAATACCCAGCTGAAGAGATTACAGGAATGACCTACTTGTTTATATGTGGTGGATCTGTGAAATGTGAAGAAGGTTTTGCTCATTAGGAGAAGAGGTCTGCAGGGTGGAGTTGTCCCCCAGCACCAGAGCTGCAGCCAAATGCGCAGATCAGATGGTGCCTCCGAGGAGCTGGGCTCTTGCCTGTCTTTGGATATTCCCCACCCTGCCCCTAATTCTTACAGACAAAATGCCTTGTGCTGTGAGGCAGGAGCGGCTAATCCCAGCCTCTAAAGCCAGTGGAGGTTTGCAAGCATTTAAGGCTCATCTGCAAAGCCAGTGCTACCTTGTGCTGTGGGCCTGGGACATAGAGGCAAGGCAAGGGCATGCTGTGCCCTACGAGCCACTCCACAAACCCAAGTGGGTTTTGTGAGTGCTGAGGCATGCTGTGCTGTAATCTGGGATCCACCACTCCTGCATCCTGATCTTCCATATCAGCATTAATAAATGTGTTTTGGACACATGCAACATCTTCTCTTTTCTACTATACAAAAACTTCCGGGGGGGGCGGGGGGGGGGGGATATAACAGGGAGAAGCTGTGACCCACAGCCCCAAGGTGATCGAGTGCCGGATGAGTGAACACCGGCCCATTGCATGGTTCCTCAGGGGAGAGGAAAATGTAACCTGGTACAGAGGCAGCTTCCTTGAGAGATGAGTTTGTCCAGTCTTCTGCTGGCTGAAAGTACAAAGGCCTCAAGAGCATTACTATTACCCAGGGACTTACCCTGGTCTGGATTTTGAGGGCTTCCTAAAATGGGATCCAGTGAAAGAGCTGGAAGGTGTGTTATAACTTGATGAATATGATAACTCGGGTTTTCTGTGCAGTGGTCAGCCTCTCCCACAGCATGCCATGCTGGAAGGTGCAGGAAAAGGGCATTTGTGGCTCAGGCGATGGGAGCAGGTTGCCCAGCTTATCCTCCGAGACCCTTGAATACTCGGAGCCTATTTGATGAGCAGAGTCAGAGGAGTGGTTTCCCTCTACATTCACCGGGGTGCTCCAAAGCATGCTGTGCATGGCTATTGCAGTGACTCTCAAACATCTCATGGTCTTACAACTTCAAGGAGGATGGAGACGTGCAGCTGGGGCCTGTCTGGAGAGAGAAGTGTTCGGCTCAGTGAGTCTTTCAGCGGGGAGGGAAGGTCAGTGTGAATCCTTCATACTGTTAATCAGCCAAAGCACGCAACCATCTGCACGACTATATTGACAGACTTGGTCCTGGTGTGACGCAAGACATGACCCCTGTGCTGTCCCCATTTGGAGCAGCCTGACCCCAAATTCCTCTGTGCCTGCTGCCAGCCAGGGAGGGACCCCGGGCTGTCGTGTTGCTCTGATACATCTGTGTGGGGGGATGGGACAGGCCTGCTGGAGTAAAGGTGGCACCTACAAGGGTTCCTCCAGCCTTGCTGCTCCTCCTGTGTCCCAGCCAAGTAAACAGGCAGGCGGTATGGGCAAACAACAACCTGGGTCCCAGGGGTCACAGCAGTGCGGGTGCAGCTGCCGAGTCCTTGGGACAGTGACAAGGAGAAAAAGTGTGTTGTTATAAATCTACAACCTGGTCTTAATAGCTTTGTGCTACAGACACGTAGATTAAATCTCAGCCCTATATTTCATGGAAGTCACACGGTGGCATGTCAAGGCACTATAACTGAGCAGCCCTCTGATGGCGTGTTGGATGTCTGGTAGGTGGAGTAACTAGAGCAATGAAATAAAGCATAACAACATGTAGGCTGAAGAACGGGAGAATTTCTTAGTGGTGAGATCAGGGCTGTAAAACAGCATCTTGGGGAACTGATGGAAGCTCCTCCATGACTGGGTTATCTAAAAAAAGATTGGACAAATACTAGATGGTGTATATTAGCCTAGTGGTGTGAAAATGGTGGCAATTTTGTCAGAAAAAGGATGACAGAGGGGCATGCTGTTCCATTTTCAGCAACTTCACTCTGAATGCTGTTTACTTTGGAGAGTTAGGAGGAAGTTTGGATCATTATTTTTCTGTTTGGGAAGGGGAGGTTTCATTAGCTGTTAATCCTATACAAAAGGAGATATCTTCATTCTTAAGTTTTAGCTTGTGCACTTTCCCGTGGATGCAAGAGGGACTGGAGGAAGGTTACTTGCACCCCATAAGGATAATCTCCCACAACACAGGTTTAGACATGCTCCGCGCAAGTTGTACAAAAGGATGTCTCTCCGTGGTTGTTAGACGCTGGGAAGGGCAGAGGGAGAAGGGCACAGATCAGATGCCCATCAGCTGATGCACGGCACAAGTGTGGGTGCCACCTTGCTGGACGCCGCTCTGCAGTGGCTTCCTTTTGGGCTGCCCCGTTTCGTCTGTACATGGCTGTACTGGAAAGCTGCAGCACAGCGGCAAGGCTGTTTTCTGCAGCTGTGCACAGTGGATGAGGGAAGCAACAGGCCAGCAGTTAGGATTTCCCAGCCTCGTTCCCCTACAAAACCGTCCCTGATCACATCAGCCTTACCCTTCCTACCTGCCCCTGTTTCTCAATAGTCCCAACATGGCTTTTCCCAGTCTGTATGGTGCTGCCAGCTGGTATCAGCTCAGCCAGGAGGAGAGACCAGCAGCAAGTGTTTTGCCCACAAGCAAAGACAGCCCTTACCCTAGCACTGGAAATGAAGGGTCTTTCTCTCCAGCCATAGCCTCCTTCAGCCCACAGCCTGTTCCTGACTCTCCTCCCCTGTGTGATGGCAGCAAAGCCCCTAGATCTCTGAACACCCTGCCGCAGCAGCTGGCTCTATCAAGCCCAGCAGCAGTGCTGTGCCCTCTGTGAGCTGCAGGGACCAGCCCCTGGCCCTACGAGCTTGCTTGCACCTTATGTCAGTGGTGGCACACGAGATCCCTGTTTGGGGTGGCAGCTGGCCAGGACCAGGTGGGAAGGGGCCAGCCCTGCAGAGCCTGCCAGGGTGCGCGCAGCAAGTGCAGTCTTGGCCATTTCTTTGAGAAATGCCTTTTCCTCCCTGTGAATCCAGAGGTACCATTCCTGGCCCCGGCAGTCTCCGGGGACTGCCTGTGGGGTCACAGCAGAGCAGAGGAAGGCGCCCTTCACCTCAAGGAGCCTGCCTGGGTGTGCATGTTGGGGGGAGCTCAGTCCTTGGTATAAAATGACGGGCTGGTAATAAATATTCAACTTATTTAGAATTGCAAATACCAGGGGAAGGAAACCAGTAAACAAAAGAGGCCACAATCAGCATCCTGGCTAAAAATCAGGAATGCTGAACTGCAGCGATGGATACAGGAGGAAGAGAAGGTGGCAAGTGGCCAGCCAGGCCTGCGTGCTAGCAATTAAAGCAAATTCAAGTCTGAGAAAGCAAAAACTCAAAAGGAAGCTGCTTAAGTTAGGCTCCTCTTAATGAGAGACAAATACACTAGAAAATATTGCCTGCTAACAGTATTCATAAGCTGCTCCCAAGATGGTTTGATTAAACCGCTGTTGTCTTTCTAGTGTACTAATGGTTTTTAATCTCTCTTGATGCCTTGGGGCAAAGGGGTCTACTGATTCACAGCAGCTTGGTGAGCTGAAACTTGTCCCTGGTGAATGCATCTCTCATGCCAGAATCATGGCTTTTAATTTTTAAAAATGTGAGTTTTTAGCAAAGGGAGAACCCTTAGCATGTGAGCGGGGTATAACTGCTGCAATGCCGCGTGCCTGAATGTGAAGGGAGCTCCTCTGGGAGAGAGACACATACTTCTCCCCCTTCTCCTTGGGGTACCCTGAATCACAATGCTGGCACTATTTCACTGCTGGACAAAATCTAATTGCACATTTCTGCCTGGCTGACATGGTGGGGAGGAGCAGGGTGCCGTGTCTCCTGCTGCTCCTGTGCCGACCTGCCAGGAGCAGGCACAGACCTGCAGGGCTTGCACAAGGCAGCTGGCAAAGGAAGGTCAAGCCTTGTCTCGGCGTGGGGGGGGGCTTCGCACCTCTCCGACAGCTGCAGGGAGCGATGCTAGGGTGGTGGGTGATGCTGGGTGACTGCCACTACCTCTTCCCTCGCGCAAGGCCCCTCATAAGCGGAGGAGCTGTGCTCATCAAAGCATCAAGGGCTGAGGCACTGCGTGGGGAAGCATGGGAACAGGGTCGCAGCCATGCCACAGCCAGGATCACTGTGGGAGTGAACTGCAGCTGTTTGGCACAGAGTTTGTGCTGATCCCTTCCCTTTGTTTCCCTTCTTGATGGCAGTTATGGGATGGGCCCAAACCTTAACAGGGCTTCTTGTGCCTAGGAAGTTTGGCTTCATCCTCCTTGTGACCATCATCATGTTGTGCTGCACAGGTGGTTCATGGGCAGTGTTCTGGCTATTGCAGTTTTTAGTTAGATGGGGCATGAGAGGGCTAATTTCTGGTGTTCGGTAGTCCTCATGTCACACAAGACTTCTGGGAGATGAAGGAAGCGAGTTGGGTTTGATTCCTGAGGAACTGCTCTCCTCGAGCTGGGAAAGCAACCCCTTTTGTGCCCTAAAGCCAGGCTCTGGGCTTATACCGAATTCAAAGCACACCAATCTGTCTCCCAGAGGTCAGCGGGTTTTTTTTGGTGCTCAGCCTCCTGCAGGGGCATCCATACCTCCCTCTGTTACAGTCCCCCCTTTTCCCCCCTGTTTTATATTCAGCATGCCTGGCCAGCCTCCCTGCCACGTTGTCCACTGATGGTGGGCAGCCAGGACTTGCCACCAGCCATGACCCTTCCTTCCCAACTCATCCAAAAGCCTGCAGCCAGCTCACCGTTCCCGCTCTGTGCAACTTTCTGGCTCCTCAGTTTCCTCCCCCAGCCACACATTAGTGGCTTTTACAGAAAAATAGCTGGGATGGGCTGGGAAGGGATGAAAGGCTTTTCTGTCAGCAGATACGAGGGGAAAGCTCTGCCTGGCAGGGGCTTGCACAGCACGTGGCGTGGGCTCACCTCCTGTCTGGGCTGGGCACCAGGGAGCATCCCTGATGAGAGCAGACAGTTCCTCCGTCCTCTGGGTACAGTAGCTGCTGGTTGCTCGTGGAGAATGAAAACATATTAAAGTACGAAACTGCTGTACTAGTCATTTTCCAATTCCCCACTCGAAGAACTGGCTTCCCTGGAAAATAGGTCACTTACTTACATAAAAAGCACCTTATTATCACACCACAGCGGTGAAGGAAAGAGATGGCTCGAGAGACACTTTCATTTTGAGCCCCATTCCTGGGTACTTAGATATTTCTGGAAAATTGACCCTTTGGGCTGCAATTTCTCATGCTTGTTTTCAGCCCGTAAGGTGAATTTCCCTCTACTGAGCTAGATGAAGCTCAGGAAGAAAATGTGTTAGGTCTTAACCCTTGGGAGGGCAGTGCATCCAAATGCACTGCTTTCCATGGGGACTGGGGTGAGCTGTTATCCCTGACTTTTTATCAAAGATGGGGAAGACTCCCAGAGACAAATAGCCCTGTGTTCTCCTGCAGTAATCCCCTGTCTCGCACCCTCCCTAGATATTCGTTTGCTTTTCTCCTCTAACTTATAGTTGTGCTTAGCCCTCCCCAGGATGGGAAATAGTCAGTGAAGGGCATCTGGAGGGGGAGGGATGGGGAGAAGAATTCCAGCTGAGCCTGGGGGTGCTTGAGATCTGGAAGGGGGCAAAGGGACCATAGGGACATGTCACCTTGTCAGGAAAGAAGGTGTCCAGCTTTCAGTAAAGGCACCAGAGATGAGAGCAGGGAAATGGGTGGGTGGAGAGAAGGGTGGGACTCACTGAGGGCATGCTTGGTTGGCCTTGGAGTTGGGTCTTCTTGAGTTGGGAAGAGGACATCTCTGGTGAACAGTTTTGGCTTGGCTCACTACAAAGCAGGGACATTAGCAAAATGCTCAGCTCTCCTCCGAAAGAAAGAAGCTCTGGCTTTGGGGAACAGGCTGGCTGAGTGACTCCAAAAGGCAATGCCCACCTCCTTTGTCCTGGACTGGGTGCTATAGTCTGCTTCCATTTCAACTAGGAGATTCAAGTGCTGTAAACCTGACAAGAGAAAGCATGGAGGGTTTCCTCAGCCTCTCGGTTTTAGTGTTGCTGACTCCAGCCTTGGCCAGCACCTGTTTCGCCCCACTACGCTGTTCGGGCTGTGGAAGAAGGCAGCTTCCTGGCAGACTTGTACTCAGCCAGGCCGGTGGAAAAGGGTCAGGGTGTGAGTGAGCCTCCAGAAGAGGAGGATGAGGAGCGGGAAGAGGAAGGAGGAGTGGGATGGAGCAGGACGGGAAGGAGAGGATGCAATAACGTGGGCAGACGGGATGGGAGGACCGAGAATAACAGCACAGTGAGAAGCCTGTGGAGAGACTTGGAAGCTGGGGAGGGCAGATGGAGAAGGGGCCAACCAAAGAGCAGGTTGCCAGCCCTCCACTCTTACTGGTGCCGCTGCCTCATCCCAAGAAGGGCTCGCTGCCCTGGCAAGCTGTGGCCAGCATGGTTCCCAGGCAGTGGGGGACATCCCTGTCACTGACACCACTGCAGGAGGGGGACAGAAGGCCTGGTGCCTTGGCACGGAGGAGGTGCTTCCAAAAAATATTAGCAATTACCTTCGCGGCAGCCAGTGAGCAGGAGTAATTTACATAGTAAGAGCTGGGAGATAGATGGCTCTTTAAACCAGATCTGTCATTCCCAGCTCTCTCCCTGTCTCTGATGCTTTGATGTTCCTCTTTGAAGAGCTTTCCTCGCTCGCTATTCCTCACTCCCTTGTTGCCGCTCCAGCTCTCCAAATGCTTTTCTCTGTCTTTCTGCCTGTGTGCCTTTGCTGCTGCGCTGGTACGCCTGCGTCTCGGCAGGAAGGACGCAGAGCGAGTGACAGCTGGCACCCTGAAAGCCAGCACTGGCAGGGGGCTGCAGGGAGGGAAAGTGGGCTCCGGCAGGCAGCGAGGCATTTGTTCAGCACGAGACCTAACGCGCCATCAAGGAGGGCAATGTGAAACAATAACAGCAATAACGCCAAGCGGCTTTCAATCACTGCATTGGCATTTGATGGGGGATCCAAGCGTTCAACCCAAAGGTACAAAAAGACTGAGGTGAGTGGGGGCTGGAGCCCCCGAGTTCCTGGTTCTCCAGCCCTTCAAGGGCACTGTGGGCTTCCCAGTATTTCAGTGCATATGGCATCTCTCACTCCACCTCTGCACCTGGTATGTTCAAGTCCGTGGACAGGAAGAATAGACTCACGTGAGAAAAATGGTTTTGGGTGGTTGAAATTTTAGGAGGGCTGTACACTCAGTGAAACAGGCCAGAGGCTCTTCTGAGCAGCAGCGTACCTGAAGAAGTCTGCCACAGCAGCAAGGACCAGATCAGAGGACCCTATCTGTAAGCGAGGCATAGGGGAACAGAGAGGGGCAGATAGGTTAGAAGAGGTAAGCCTGGGGAACAGTTTTATAAATGTTGAACTAGAAGTTAAGTATGACGTGGGAGACCACGCAAGGGGAGAGGATAAGCTGGTGCTGAAACTAAGGCCTTGTCTATGTGCTGTAGTTTTACCAGATACTAAGGTGTAGCTACTCAGGTGGAGTTTTACCTTGCTGCAACCCACCTCCCGCCCTGAGCTCTTACATCCCAGGGTGCCAGTGACTGAGGGTTTGGGTTTCTTCAGTTTAGCAAAAATCCCGTCACAAGCTGCATAAGCTAAACCAAAAAAAAAGGCACTCTAATACCAGAATTAGTGTCTGCTTAGGTTCTTATAAAGGGATAAAAGCTGAGAGAGGTAAGAGCAGTGCTTTGGTTTCACCACTTACATTGACGAAGGGGTAAAGGGGCTTCAGTATGACTCTCTTGATGTCAAGGACATCCCTTGTGTGTGAACTTTGTAGCCCAATGGTGTGTTACATCTCAGGATCGCCTAATGCGTAAAGCTGGAGAGCAAACAAATGTCGCTGAAGCATGGACACATACAAATGTCCTGCTGCTGGATATCTCACTTGTAAGATATTTTGAAATGTTCATGCTTTTGAAATAAAAATTATTGCGGTGTATGCCCTGTACATGCAGAAATCCTAGTTCTGTTGCCTTTGAGAGCTGCACTTGAGTTTGGGCTCAAGGGCCAAGAGGTGTGAAGCAGATGTTCTGACTGCAGGGACTAAGCAAGAGTTTCTATTTCTAGTGCCGATCAGACAGTGCCAATCCAGCCTAAATATTCACCTGCCTAGGAGGGTGTGTGTCTCCTTGCATCCCTGTCAAGAGCCTCAGTCTTTTTTGGCATAACAGCCCACATTTCCAAAAGTGGGCTCTGTCTTTGTAGGGCCACTTTGAAGTGCACTGAAGATCTGAGTTTTTTTAGTTCCTGAGACAGGACAGAGAGCTGTTTGGTAGGTCTCAAAAAAATAAATGCATCCCTTGCAGATTAATTGTCCTGAACTGGAGACTGCCTTTGGAAACACTGGGCAGAGTCAGGAAATGCTGTTGTGAGCAGCTTGTAGTTTGTAAGCAGGGATCTCAGCAGTAGGCAGGGGACTCGGGAACACAGATCCTTCATGGTGGACAGAGGCAGGTGGACACAGTCCATGTCTCATCTCCCTCCCTGGCCACGCTCGCAAGCAGGATTTTTGTTTCTGCTCTCTGATGTGAGCAGCTTGATTGGTTTCAGTACACCCCTGGGTTCACCAGCTTGGAGGGATAAAATCCCAGCTGCACTCTGGATGCTCTGGCTGTATTCCCTGCTGCTAGCCATGCTGCAGGGTGCCATTGCTATTTCTCAGATCCAGCTTTGTGCAGTTTGCTGGCTAAGCTGTGCTTTCAAATGCAGCAGAAGGGCTGTTTCCCTTTCTGAATCTTTCTTCTGGCACAAAAAAGTGCTGCTTGACCACACGTGGTTAGGCACAGTATAGCCAGTCACTGTGGAGGTCAGACACGGTGGTGGTTTGTGGAGGTGGGTGAGGAGCACAGGCACTAACAATCAGCAGGCTTTGAGCTCTTTGGGTTTCCTTTTTATTTTCTAAATAAGGACTGTTGCAAGAAGAGGAGGTGGCGGTTGTTCAAGTGTGTGGCTGTCATCATTAGCACAAAAACCTGCCATGCTCAGAGACTGCTTTAATCAAAAAACATGTCAGGTTTCACCTATGGTTTAGGGACCCTCCGTCTGTTGCTGGCACTGCAAATCAACTCCAGCCTGGTACCCAAGGTAACCTGTTCTCCAGCAGTATAGGTATCCACATGGCATAGCAGCCAGCAGCAGGGGAAGCGCCCCTTGGTTTATCTCATATAAGCTGGTAGCCTCAGGAGCTTGATTTTTTTCTGCTACTGTGTTGCGGCATGATAAGGGCAGAATCTGGCCTCATGGTTTCACCATGGAGAACAAAGGCAAGCTGCAGCATCGCTAAGGCAGCATCTTGTATTCTTACTGTGATGCCTTGGGACCAAATGACATCATCTATATGTAGGTTTGTGTTAGGAGCAATGCTTCAGGGGAGGCTCACGGGAACACCACTTCTCACAAGTGCCCCCCGCGGTGGCCTGGTGAGGGTCTCCCTGGGGAGGGACTTGTGGCAGCATGTCCAACAAGCTTGGGATGCTGGGAGGCGGATACAGCACCGCTTCCTCCTTGCTTCTCTTACGTTTTTCCTGTGGGTCCTTCTCTCTTTCCTTTGGGTTGCAGAAGACTGGGGAGTCATGCCCTTGGTGGGAAATGAACCTCCCTGTCCTGGACTCCTGGTGCCACCTGCGAAGCAGAAGGCCAGTCCCTTCCTGAGATGTGTCTGATGCTTCATGTGCCCACAGCCGCTGGAGCTGAGGTTAAGGAAGGGAGATGGCTTGGTTGGTGAAGGAAAAGGATTATCCTTCCTCTTGTGACTATTAGTGAATAAATAGGCTGTGAGCCCTGCCAAGTAAATCTACAATTTTTAGAAAAACGAGTACTCAGACAATGTCACATCACTTTAATCTCCTCTTGCCTTTAGTGACTATTTTCTTCTTGGCCATTGCAGGCTATCTGACTAGCAATAAGTATGGCTTACTCCACTCTTCTGGCTCAACATTAACTGTTAATGATGTAAAGCTGTATTAAGCCTGAGCTATTTCGACCATCTCATTCGAAACATCCCTTGAATGCCATGGAACAAATTTCTCTGTAACAAGCTGTTGGTCAGTGGATTCATGCCTGCTTTGACTTGCCATTTTTGTCTTGAAAAGACATTTTTGAGCTGAAAACTGTGGCTGTATATGTATTGGAGGAACAGAAATGCCTGAGACGCACACTGACCTTCACTACACAAAGTGTTTTCACAAAGCTTACCTAGTTTTTAGAGGTCATCCTGCATTTTCAGTAAGGATAGAGGGCCAGGACCCCAGCTGGCATAAATCAATGCAGCCTGCCTGAGAAGGGCTGAATTCTTCAGTTGAGAATTTGCTGAACAGTTTTTGATAGAGGTCTATGAAATCAGAAGCAGGACGGGGGGGCCAGCAGGGAACATCCATTCCCTAGCTATTGTCCTACAAGAATAAAGGAGTAACAGCTGAAGCTAGCATACTAGATGTTCAAAACAACAGGGAGCGATTCCTAATACAAGGTGATGTTAATCTGGGGAACTCCCTACCACAGTATGCTATGGGTTTATGTTTACATGGTTCAAAAAGCATTTGGCCAAACTCATGGAAAAAAACTCCTACGGCAATTAAACACAAGAAAAACATGTCTTCTTGCTCAGAAAGCCCCTGAGCCACAGGTAATGAGAAAACAGGGAGGAATACATTAAAAGGGGGATCTTGGGGTAGCTAGAGCACAGAAAAGCAGATTAGCAAAACCACTATGGGCCTTCTAGTGTATGGCAGAAGGTGACATAGTAGGAGAATAACTTTCCTGCTCTTCCAAATTTTAGGATGATTTTAAGGAGGCAATGGCACAACACAACTAAAGCAGCCAGAAATTTCTCTCTCACGCCCTGAGATGGATTGCTTGGGGCAAAGACCAGCCATGTTATCAGGGGCTAGTCCATCACTATGGACCTGAGAGAGCATCCCTGGCCACAGCGAAGATTTCTTGCAGGCTTGCTGAGGAGGAGATGAGGTTCAGGCCGTCCAGACTCCCCCGCCTCCTTCTGGGAGAGGACAGTAGGAAAGAGTGTTGACACAACAGTGGAGGAGAGAGGAAGAGGAAGGCAATGAGTGCAATGGCAAGGCAAAATCCTACTGGGCAGGGGCTGCAAGAGGGAATGAGCCACTGGCCTACCTGTGATCTGGCTCTCCTCCTGAGTGGAGTGTTGAGAAATATTAGCACCCAGTGGGCCAGAAAGCAGTAGCTGTATGTTAAGGGGTGAAGAGGAAGGGCTGTGCTCAAGGACAGGCTCTACACTTACTGTCACCCTGTGGTGAACTATCCAGAAATGAAGCTTCTCCTGGGGTGAAAGAAAGGTGAGAAAACAGAGGTGTTCTCCCTTCCTGAGCAATTCTGACCACCATATGGTGGTGAGAATTGTTGTCACCATAATTAATTCCTTCTTGACATTGCTCTGGCAGGTGTCCTCAGGTCTACAGGAGCAGGGCTGTCTTCTTAGCAGCTGCAAGGAAGTGGAGTAAGAAATAAGTGGCAGGGGGGTTTCCTTCTGTTTTGCAGGCTAGCTGAGCTTGCCTGAGAAAGAAACATCTCTTGGAGGCAGAAGAGACTCTTCAATCTCTGGCCCTGCAGGCTTTCTGAGGGACAGGGACTCCCTTCTCCCCCACTGTGACTCCACTCCTGGATAACACCAGGATTGCTGAAGTTGACACTTTCATGTGAAGCAACTTGTGCATTGGAACAAGGAAAGTAAGCCAAATCAGAGCACTTATCTCATGCAAACATGACCTTAGTGTCCAGCCTCCATTTGGCACTCTCCATTAAACAACTCTACCTGCAATTAAAATAATCTGAAATGAGGTTTTTAACTGATGGACCTTAGGGTTACAGCTCCGGAGGGACTAGTAAATGCATATGTTTTTCCCCCTCTTGCCTTCTTTTGTGTCCCTCCATAAAGGAGGGTTCTGCATGAGACTGAAGGAAGGAACAAAAGTCGCTTTTTGATAGTTTAACCCTTCTGTTTCTAGTGTAACATAACCGTCAACCCCCATCTCTGGATTTCTGGGTACTGCCATGGTCCTTGCTCCCTGTGTTGTGTAGTATAGGGGGGCCAGAGAAGCACACAGGCCATGACTAAAGACATTTCTGCTGGGATTTCCATGCCATGGCTCTGGTATCTCCTTGGGCCATGTTCTGTAACTGTGTGTTGATTTGGGGCTGGTTTCAGCTACAACCCGGACTTCTGATACAGCTGCTATAGGCCTGAAAATCCTGAGTGCACATAGCAAACTCACCTCTTCAGGGCACGTACAGGGGACCAAGAGTAGTCTGGTGATCAGGGAGCCTGGCTTGGTATATGCTGGTCATCCCGTGGTGATGGCTTCTCCCTACATGGGGTCACAACTAGCTGTTGCTCTCTGCCTTTGCCAACAGGTGCACTTATCTGAGAGGGCTCCAATGGCTTCTGGCACACAGGAGATGTTAAAGGATGCTACAGGGCTCTGAGTTTATTCAAAGTGATACTGCTCACATTCCTGTATGTTGCCAATAGCAAAGTCTTGCCTTGGCTGAGTCACCATCACAGGATTTTTAAGAAATGATAGATGAGATGGATTACTGATGCTTCTTAAAAATGGCCAGTTCTTCAAAAGGGTCCAGCTTTCTACCTTTGATACAGAGGATTTCAGTTTTATGAATTGAATTAGGGATTTTATTTTCCCTTCCCTTCATGTAATTCCTGTTTATTATACAACCTCTCGTCACTGACTTTTAGTATCTCTAGCTCATGCATCATTTATTGTTATCTGAACAGTTACTGGAAAGTGTCCCTGGGTAAGCTCTAGGGAGGAACGGTTGCCTTACTAATGGAGGAAAAGCCTAACTACTTCCTAAATCAATTAACCTGAAAGGCCAGAAGACACATCCAGGCTGCTCTAAGCATGCACACATGCTCACATTCGCACACCGCAGTGGTCTCTGCTGTGGGTAGCAGCACGGTACCCACAGACATGCTTGTTAGTCCCCGCATGTACTCAGCCATGCTGATGGCCTGATGAACGATGGTTCCTACTCAGCATGTATACATTCACTCCATGCATCCCTACTGCTGCACATGCACTCATAACTCAGTTCCCCGCCTGCAGCTGACCCACAGGGGACGTGTGCCTGTTCTCTAGCAGGCAGTCCAGCTTTCAGGCTTGAGCCATAAAAATTCATGCTGTTTGACTCTGGAAGTCCTCAAGGTAATGGTCACCTCATGCATGCACATATCCATATAATGCCTCTTTGTTCCTGCTCACTGCATGGAGGAAAAGGCTAACTGCCTGCTGATAGACATCACTGCCAGCAAAAGTAAAGGGGAATTTGGCAGAAGTCGTTATTGCTAATCACTTACATTCATCCTGGGGTGAGACAGAGGTGTTGGACTGCAGGGGAGCACATCTGAATGTAGCGCTGCCACTCAGCAAGCCACTGGAGTGTCCAGAACAGAGCACAAGCAGAGACCAGCACAACGCCACTGTGCTTCGGGAAGAAGTGGAGCAGGACATAGCGCGTTTGGCCCCTGAGACCCCTGTACATGCTGTGGGAGGGGGAGAGAGATCATGGGTGCTGCAGTGGAAGGGGTTGAGAAAAGCAAACAGACTGTGGGTGAAGAAGATGCAAGAGAGAAAATGGTCTGGTAAGTGGGGTGAAGTCAAAGGAAGGAGATGTTGTGGGTTTTTAGAGCATGGGTTAGGAACAAATGTGCAGTAAGAAAGTACGGGCACTGAGTGGGAAGGCAAGAGAAAGGGCTGAGCAGAGAAGCAGGTGGGAAAGAAGGTGACAAAATGAAGCCAAGACAACATGCTCATCAAGAAAGGACGAAAACAAGCAGGAATTACTGGTAGGAGCTGGACTGCACACTCTTTCTTCCAGGAGAGTGTCAACACTGTGACTCTAAAGCTGGAACACCTGGACGCTGGTCAATGGAAGGGAGCAATGAGTTGGTGGCACAAGAAATTCTCAATACACGAAGAGGAACATTGCTTGGAAGGAAAGAAAGAAAGAAAAGAGTAGAGCAAGACTGGGCTGGTGGCAAAGAGGGTGTTTGGCAGATGTTTCTTCCATAGAACCTGCTGTGCTGGTGGGAAAGGTAAAGTGGTTAACTGGGGATTGAGGCAAGCTGGGGATAAGAGTGTGAGGTCCATGCAGCAGGGAGTAGAGGTGAGAAGAGGAAACATGGGGCTGCACATCTGTTGGTGTGAAAGCCAAAAGAATGAGGACCAGGGCAGGGCAGAGAGTGAGAGGTGTCAGAGGGCAGCCACAGGCATCAGGAAGACAACAAGGAAATTTCCTTATGACTTTGCAGCTCTGCCATTGTACTACAAAGAAGGAAATGTGGGCTGTAACCTGTGTGTAACCTACAGAGGCTATGTTTTCAGGAGGCAAATCTTTGAGCTACCAGTCAATCCCTGAGAGGGGGGGCTCTGAGAGCTTTTCAGGAGACAGGTCAAGGCATCAGCTTTGGGCAAGTCCAAGCCCCAACACAGCCAGTGCATGAGGCTTTGGGAAGGGGAGGGAGCGCTGGGACTCCAGCTGGCACATCCCCTGGCACTTCCCAGGCCCTTCAGCTCAAACACCCCTCAGCAAATCCACACGCATATGCCCAGCGAGGAATAACACGCTCTGGACCTGGTGTGTTGTGTCCAATGACTGCGCAGTGGGCCATGGCCAACCCCAGGAGCTCCTGGGGAAGTTCCTCTCCTTGCCACCTGTGATAAGAAGAAGGTCCCCAGCCTAACGGTGCGAGCAAAGAGGTTGCTGCAGACCAGGCTGAGAAAACCAGCAAGCCCTATTTCCAGGCTTGCGCCACTGACTCTTGGCAGACATGAAAGGAAGCTGAATCACCGTATTATAATTTCAAGGTCCATTAAAGAAACATGGGGATGGGGATAGCAGGGGGAAGGAGAGGGCAGGGAGGGATGAAGAGAAAATTGAAGAGAGCAGAGTAGCACTTGAAGGGGAAAGAAATGTGGCTCATAGGCTCAGAAGGGGGAATTGCAAACAGAGATGAGATTAAAAGGGAACCCTTGAGACCATCTCTTTAAATACAGCAAGATTCACTTACTCCATGCTGAGCCAGGCTTGTTGAATGCTGGAGGCACAGTCCCCGCTGAGGTTTGCCAGCTGATCGAGCAGTGGAAACCTGTCTCTCCCCATATACCAGCAAGTTGCCCTCTTCCACCTATGTTATCTAGGAAGTCCCATTGCTAATAAATTTACTGCGGAGTGAGCCTAGTGGGGAAGCTTTTTACTTGACTACCTTTCAGCATTGAGCATTTTAAATTATCTTTTATCCAGGGGCATACAGTCACATCAGACTTGGCACCATGTGTCTGGGAGTGCAGCATGGGGTATCTGGGTGGAGCTTCTTTTGTGCAGGGAGAGCTGTGTTCACTTGCTGGTCCTAAAGGTAGGAAGGAGACCTACAGGTGAAAGAAGAAAAAGCAAAGAGTCTGAGAGCACTGCCCGTGGTAGCTGATCATGGAAGAAGTTAACCACTCTCAGAGCCAGGGAACAGAGTGCATGGGGCAACTTTGGTGCAGAGGAAAGTAAGGTGCCCAACCCCACTAGCTAGACCCTGACCGCTTCAGTCTGCTCGGGGGCAGCTGCAGGATGTTCACATTGCACGTGTTGGTCTGACTGCAACCTGGAACCAGTATGGAAAGTCTTTGCCAGGTTCAGCCCCTTATCTCCCATAGGTATAATTTGAGCAGATTTTTCAACGGTTCACAAGGGTTGGACAGGCTTAGTGTTTTAGTGGGAGGCAGACACTGAATTGCTTGTTGCTGCGGTTGTCCCACAGGGGCTACAGGCTTCTTTCTTCTGCTCTGTACCCAGTTGATGTCCTGTCCACTGTGAGGAAAGGTAGTGCTGCTGACTAAATGAAGGCTGAAATGGTGTACAGCTGGAGAAACGATGACCCAAATGAGACCTGGTCACCAGAAACGCTCTTGTCAATGCCTGAAGCACAGTGGTGTTCAGCCTGATGTCCTAGTCAGATTTAATGTGTGTAATGACATTCACATTACACCAGATCTCCTCACCCCCCTAACCGCGATTTTAGCTCTTATCCCCACATCCCACACCTTGAATTTTTATGGCCTGACAATTGAAAGAGACTGAATTCCTTACGACAGTGACTGGTTTCCATTTGCTCTGACAAATACTAATGGGGCTGAATAAATAGCAAAAAGTGGTCATAATGTAACAGGGCAATCATTACCGCATTTCTTAAGCTGTTGCCGGGCACTGCTATGTGCCATTAGGTATCTGCCACATTATGCCTTAGGAGCTCCTGGGTCTTTGGGGTGTTTGCTTTGTGGAAATGAGAACAACTGCTGAGCTCATCTGGCTTCAGTTTTGTCTGTACAACCCACGCGAAGGCTTGGGAGATGGGCAGCAGCCAAGGCAGATCACACTCTCTCCATGCCGTTCTCCTGCCCCGCGGCTGGGCTGAGAGCTGAGCAGTTTGCCTGCGAGCCCACAGGCTGAGCTGCAAGAGAAGAGCTGTTCCCCACCCGCCGTGCCCACCACCTTCCTGCTGCGGTGCCAGGGTAGAGAGGTGCTGCCAACCCAAACAGGAGTGCAGCTCTTCTTTGGGTTTGGGGGTCCTGGCAGACTTTATGATGTATGTCCTTGGTTTCTGGACTGCCTTTTAATCCTGGGAGTGGTGAGGGAACAGCCAGGATCCTCCATTAATCAGAAATAAAAGCACTCCTGCTTGGCCTCTAAGCCTTTCCTGAGGTTGGTGGAGCTCAGGAGGTGTCGTGTTCAGAAGTGGGAACATTAAGGCAGCAGAAAAGACTAAAATCCACTGGGCTAGAGGCTCTTTTGTATTCACAGCAGTGCTTTTCCAAGGGAGTTTAAGCACACACCTTGTTCCCAGCTGCGAGTCTCTGCCTAAATATTCCCCACACCCAGGACAACTGCATCCTAATCCTAACAGATGCTCCAGGGCACTATTGTAATGCAAATAATGATAAATAACAGTAATAATAAAACTCCACCAGCACTTGCGCCAGCTCCCTAGCAATCCCAAACCAGCTATAGCAAGTTTCATATCACCCAGGTTATGTAAAGGAGCATGAGCATAAGACTGGAGCTGTCACAAGGAGACCAATTAGCCGGTGTAGCTGCTTCCAGGGGGAAACAAATCTGCCTGTGTGCGGGTCGCTGCTGGGGCTGGAGTGCCTTTGGGCGCAGGGCTCGCCACGCTGGGTCCCAGGGATGCTCTGCATGTGTGGGGTCGTAACTCAGCCCGGTGCTAGGGACCATGTATGGATGCCCCCGTGCCGCCACAGTGGAGGGGAGTCTGCGGAGAGCGTGGGGGATAACATTCTTCCTGGTACCTGCACATAGGCAGGGGCACGTGGTGTAATCAAGCTGCCTGTGATGAAGCACCTGTTCAAAGAGCGGTAATCCATGCTGATGTCATTGAAATCAACTTCAGATTAAAATCTTTTATTCCCCTTTTTTTGACAGCCAGCTTTTTGCAAGGGATGTGAAGGGGGCTGCTGATATGCAGCAAGGGCTGGCAGCGGTGGCTGGGAGGGTGTGGGAGAGCAGAGGAGGCCTCGCTGGTGCTAATGTGAAGGTTGGAGTCAGCAGGGAGCCTGACATGCGAGCTGTGGGTGCTGTGACCCACGCCGCCCACCCGGGCTGTCCCTGGGCTTTGGCCAAGCACTTCTACCACACTGTCGGCTCTTATTGGGCTGGTTGCACCTGCAGAAGGAAGGTTAGTGCAGCAGCTGGCTGAGGTTGGAGGTGATGCTAGAGTCACATGTGACAAGCCACCTCCTAGGTATTTTCCAGGAGTTCATGACTGTCAGTGGAAACATCCCACCATGCTGCCTTTTCTTCCCTGGAGTCCCAGATCCTGATCCTGTGCTCTTCAGACCCAGTCCTTTATAGTGAGCTGATGAGTAGTGAGAGGTAAGTTTTTATTTGGTAGCATTTTTATATTCTACTCATCTCTGTTGCTTTTAGCAGTTGCTCTGGTTTGGCTGTCAAGTATAAAGTAATAAGAAATTATTCTCTGGAGTCTAAGTGCCTCCCATAGGAATCTCTCTCCTTGAGAGAAAGGGGTAGATTAAGAGAAATTAGCATCCTAAAATTTTGCCCTGTTACAGCTTTAGGCAAGTTCCACCTTCTTCCACCTATTTGGTGTAGTGCAGCAGAAGACTGCAGAAGGGAGCAGACAGGTGTAGGCAATTACTAATAATCAGGCTTCTCCTTCTTGCCATTTGTTACAGCCCCACTTAAAAGAACACGCAAATGGGTATATTGGGACCCACTGAACCATTATCCTACACTAGTTGTGGTGTAATGTCAGGGACTAATAGGAATGCTTAGGGAAGCAGCATACGGAGAGGGCAAAAGCAGACTGATGCGTCCTCAGGTAAACCTTCCCATCTTTGGGCAATAACCACTTCAAAGGCCTCTGAGCAAATGGACGTGCCTAGACCCTCTGCTGGAATAGCTACACAAGGGTCCAGCCTCCATGCGTTTGTCTAGTGCCTTTGAACCCATTTGTATTTCAGAGGATGAAACTGGATTATTTTTTCAAGGTACTGTAAAATCAAAACCTAAAAAGGTGTCTCCTGCCACAGAGTGCCTACATAGTAAATGGGAGAGGTAAGAGAGGACTCCAGGCAGAGGAGGAAGACGCTCAAGAAGGCAAGGGGACTGTGCTGGTCAGCATGGTATGCAGTAGCCTCGGCACAACAGCAGCCTGGGACTTGTGATGTATTTTGCAGTCCTCAGGTGTGCTATAGCAGGGATTTAGAGGAGAAGGAGGAGGCAATTTTTCAGATGTTTATGGGAAGTCTTCTCCAGTGTGAGGGACAACAAGGCAATAAGCAGCAGTGAGCGTGGCTGAAAATATGACACATGAGCTGATGGAGGTAGGAGTTGGCATCTCTCTGGTGAAAAAGATGAGATGTAGGAGCAGAGGAGGTGTAGATTCTCTCTTATCTCGGATACCCGGGGGAGAGGTTTTTGGCAACTGTGTGGATGTAAGCATCTTTCCACTCTGGAAAAGAATCAAGTGCTTTGAGGAGTGGGTAGAAGAGAACTAGAAAATCAAACTGCATCTCCTTCCACCACCATCCAAAAACATCGCATCGAGGCCTCCCAGCAAGGGGAAGTGGGCTTCTGTTGTATTTCGTTGTGCACGATTAAACAGGACGCTTTAAGTCTGAAATCAGGCTGAGGTGTGAAACTCATTTAAATAACTGGCAAAGGAGGTACCGAGCATGTGGGCTCGGGCAACTACATGCAGGGCCGAGGTGCTGGGGTGGTGTGGCGGCAGGTTGAGGCTGGGTGGCTGGGAAGGCAGGGAGAGGTGTGAGCTGGGATGCCTCTGCTGAGCCTCGGCTGATGCCCATTACCAGTGGGAAGAGCGTGCGCCTGGGGAGCTGCTCTGACGCACCTCCAGCTGCTCAGCCGTGGCCTCTTTTGTGGTCCTCTCTTGCTCCTGGGCTGGGGATTTCAGTCCTGGGACCTGCCCGTCAGTACCATCAGAAACCATAATGTAGTGTGATTGGTAAAATGTATCTCGGCCATCTTCCCATTCAAATGGAGAAAACACATGAAGACACAAACAAACTATATAGAGAGATCTGCTGTTACCAAGATGTCTGGAAACAAGGTTGTCCGTCGTGCCCCCCCCCCCCGGTGCACCAAGTGCGGTAATTGAGACAGGGAGGGCTGGGTCTATTAGAGGCAACAGGGCGAAGGCTTCTAAGTCTCCTCTTTGACTGTGTTTCCTCCCTAAGGGCAGCCCCACTTACCTGCTTGGCTCTACCACAGGCAGAGGCGTAGCTGCATGCCTTTAGGATAAAGGCTAGAGAAGACTATCAGCTGTTGGGACAGTTCATTGTGGTTGCCCATAGACTGCCTGAGCACCCACAGAGTGTGTACAGCAGAGAGCTTGGGTCACTTCTTTCCCTACGGTCCCTGTTTCCCAACAGTATTATTTAATTTTCCCCAGGGGCTGAAGTCCCTTCGCTTATAAATAGGCCAGCCTTGCGAGGAATGTAAGTACTCAAAATACACCTTTTATAACATCATTCCCAGAATTTTTGTTCTCTTGTTTACCCTGGCCAAGCAATTCAGGCCCCAGATAGGTGTCCCTCCGTTCCCAGATCTCTGCATCGCCTCCCAATCATTTTTTTTTCTTTCTGATGAACAGCATTTTTGGGTCCCACTGGCCCAGTGTGACTTGAGGAGACCTCATGGGCTCAGGTACAGGTTTGTGCCTGGGAAGCTGCCAGCCCTGGTAAGGGTCCTGGGAGTTGTGGGAGGCCCTGGGATGCCCACCTCGCCTGGGAGAGCTCCTGTGCTCCCTGCTGAATACGGAGAGGAGGGGGCAGCCTCACAGTCGTGGGGCTCCTGTCATGTGCTGAAGCTAAAATGCCTGGAAGGACAACTTAGCTGTAGCTTTTCTTTACCCTTTTTTTTTTTCTTTTCCTTTGCCACACTTCAAATAATTTGATTTGAATATTTAAGACTGTTTTGTTGTCTTCAGTTCACCTCATCTGACCTCACAATCTTCAGGATAATAGCAGATGATGAGGATGATAATATTCTACTGTTTTACGGTGCAACTTTCCGAGGCTCCGCGAGCCCTTTAGCAGCGGTTACTTGTTAAGGCCTGCAAGCCATCTAAAGTAGGTTAATTTATTACTCCCGCTCTGTGTATGGTGAGAAGTTGTGACTTGTTCAAGTGAGCTGGAAGGAGAGGCAGGACCTGTGGGCTTGAACCATGGGGCAGGCTTCATCCCCAGGGTCGGCAAGAGACTGTGCTCTCTCAGCATGTAGCGTGGCTCATATAGCTACATGTCCTGAGAAAGGGCTCTGCCTGGAGTAATCGGCATGAGGGCATGCGGGAGGTTAGGCTAAACAGAGGGGAGGGAAGGTCCCTGAGGAGCTGAACAAAAAAGCTACATCTGTAATAGTAGATAACAAGCTCCCAGACTTTATCAACTGAAGATTTGTATCAACTGCTGTGAAAAGGTTGGTGATGGAGTAGTATATGGATTAGAGATGAGGATGGTGAGTAGGAGGCTGGATAAGATACCAGCGTTCCCATGTCAGGGGCCAAAATCCTCCATTCCTAAAATAAATGAGGTCTTCCAGTCACCAGCCTGGCCACCCCTCCAGCGCAGCCGACTCTTGTTGGCTCTGGGTCTACAAGCCCTCGCCCACAAGAGCCCCATCCCTGCGTGGGGCGAGAGGTGGGGGCTGCACGGCTGGGCAGGAGAGGATACCCCTGGCTGCTGGCAGCCTGAAGGGAACGGCGAGGCTTTGGGGAGGGGGCAGGTCACTCATACTTTCTCTGGGATGCTGGAGGCAAGAAGCGCTATGGGTGGGAAGAGAAGAGCAGCAAAACGGTTCTTGTGACCGAGCATGGAGCGATCTGTTTCTGCCCCAGCTGCGTGGCAATGATGCCTGTGCTGCGGCGTCAGAAGCTGCTGCCTACCAGCCCGCTGGTGGGGACGGGGGGGCCGCGCAGCCGGGTGGCTCTCCGGGGGGCTGTATACTTGTTTTTCTTCTCTGTGACATTACATAATGTGAGGTAGAAAATGTTTGTACAGTAGCTGTATCGGTCCTTGGGGTGAGGGGGGAAAGGAAGGAGGCGGCGGATAATTTGAGGCTCTTTATTAGACCAATAAATCATTTATAATGCACTAGCTTTCAGGCCGGTCCCTTATTGCTCATGTCAGCCACAGTATGCTACATGGCGACTGAAGCTAGCAAAACACATGCCGGCTCCCCTAAATCAGAGGGGCAGAGCCAAGCTGCATGGGGCAGGCAAGGCGCCGGTGCTGGAGGCAGGACCAGGGCTCACTGTGCTGGGGCATGGGGGAGAGGACAGCTTGTCCTTCACGGGTCTTGGGGACAAATCCAGTGCAGCTGGTGACAGGCACTTGGCCTTGTATGAAGCGTGTTTTAGCAGCCCTGGTCACCCCGGGGTGAGGGCAAAGCATCAGGAGCTGGTGATAACTGAGGGACCAAATAGTGGCCGTGGGCACCTGAGAGCAGGTGGTGTTGGGCACATCACCTAGCCTCCCCACATCACCTGCAAGCAGAGATAGCTGGCATGATATAGGGCTAATATACCCTAATGCCCCTGAGCCTTGACTGGTGGGGAGCAGAAAGCAAGGCAGGTTTTCCTGGTGGCACTCCATTACAAAACTAATGGGTGCGTCCTACGCCTGTCATCTTTCTATTTTGGGGTTTTGGTGGAGTTTAGTCCCTGAGGCTTGTCAGGCAAAAATCTCTTGGGTTTCTTGGGTGCTCTGGGCGCCAGTGAGGTTTCTGAGGAGGGATGTTACCCAGTCGGAACGGACTGTGCACTCGCCTAGTCACAACTGGGTGGTTTTTTGGTGGTTTTGGTGGGGTTTGGTTTGGTGGGGTTTTTTTGTGGCAGTTCCTTGTTTGCCACATTTCACAGTGGTGTCTCATTCAATTTGAAATCATCAAGTTCTGCAAAATGATGCGTTTCAATAGTCTGCCTGCATTCCCAAGTGCTTCAAAAGACATCAGTTGGCCTAATGTTTTGACAAACGATACCCGTATTGATTTCCCTCCTCCTCCTCCTTTCCTCCTCTCTCTCCTCCCCCAGCAAAAAAACTGCTTTTGATAGCTTATTTGTGGAGCTAGGCAAAACACAACAGAGGAGACAGATAAACTCTCCTTCCAGGTGAGTTCACACCAGGGTTGGCTCCCAGGGCATCTGAACAAACATGCTTCCCTGTTAAGCAACCAAATGCTTTTGAAAGGGGGCCACTGAATTGGCCAAGCACGTACTCCTGCCAGCGTGCTGGGTTTTGACACACCCCCCCCCCGCCCCCCAAAAAAAAGCTGAGCAGCTTCAAAGGAACCTGATGGGGAGAGGTAAATATAAAAATCCTAACAAATACCATTCCCTGTTATGAAATACACGTTTGGGGTGGGAGGCAACTGCATGGCACGCCTGTTTCTGTGGGATCTGATTTAACTGTAAGCTCTTTAATATGTTCTTTGCATCTTTGTGGACTGTCTGATGGAAGCAGCGGCTAAAAGCAAATCATAGGGTGAGAGGGTGAATCTTTGCTGGCGAGAATTAGCAGTGGCAGGAGAGAAATACCACACACCTAACCGACTGAATTACGCATTATGCTGCAAAATCCCAGATGTCAATAGGCAAATGCTATTCCCGTTGTTTTGCCTGTGATGATTGGCAGCAAAAGAATTCAAATCACATCCACACAGCAATTGTCCTGCTGTAACTAAGTCTCTCCTATCCAGACGGGTACACTTGTATGGGCAAAATCTATGCAGTATACCAGGTGCTTTAGGAAGAGGTTAAAAAAGGATGCTGAAAATGTTTTCATGTGTTCAGCAATATAAAATGTTGTCAGGTTAGCATGTACTCACTGCGGCACCTTCTTCTTTTTCTCGTGGGCATTATAGGCTAGATGTTACCCCAGACCTTGAGAGGAGTAGGTGAAGAAGTCCATACCCAGGCAATGAAAGTGATTCGAGGCACACACCTCCATGGAAGGACTTCTCTCTCTCCAAACAAGATAGAAGGAAGGGAAGCAGAGCCAAACAAAATGTCATCCCCAATACAAAGGAGCAGTGGGGTCAGCAGTGTACCCTCTCCACATGACAGGACTAAGAGGATTGTGAAATTATGTGTAATAAATGGTAAGAAAATTATTATTTGAATGAACACAAGATTGTTAAAATTCCCTGCTATTAGATCTTGCCAGTGTGTTTGCAGAAGAGCAGATAACAAAGCTAGCAACGAGAATCTGCTTTTATTTGCTGCTTAAGTTGCCTTTGTCCTGCTACCAGAAGACATAAATCAGTTACTAATCTTATTCCCAGTTTGAGGTGCTGTGAGTGTTCATACGTTTAATCTGTCCTGGGTGCTTTTAGAAAGAATTACACTAAGGTGAGGATGTGAGTTGCACAGAATTGTCTTGTCTCTGTTAATACCCTACCTTTCACACAATAAGGCTGTGTGAAAATTTGATTTTTTTTTTTTTTTTTCTGTTTGGTGACCAAATTAAAAATTTGGACTGAAGAGTCGATATCTGAGGTTTAAAATAACATTTTGTTTGCATTCTTTGGATGTCTCTCTCTTTCAGAACAGAACTTCATCTTGAAACGACACCACTGCAAGATGTTTGGGAAACAACTAAACAAATCAGAAAATGTTTTACCATTGAACTGCTGAATTCGAATAGTTGCTGCAAAATGGCATTTTATTTTTTTCCCTCCCTCCTACAAGTGGAATAACCTATCTGCCTAAGGAAAGTAGCCCATCCCAGGTTAGACTGAGAGTGAGACCTCAGACCCCCATGCCACCACTGCTGCCTGCCTCCCTGGCACCTGAGCCCGAGGGGACGGGGATGTCGGGGCTCAACGGGTAGCTGGGAGAAAACGCATCAGCCTTTCTCTTTGGGGCTGGCGGGTCTGCCTGCCATCATCCCTGCGGGGCTGGCGGGACCCCTCTGCTGCTCCAGAGCTGCCTTGGTGTCAGCCCTGCTCTCCACAGGGGGAATGGCTGCCAGGAGGGGTCACAAGCTGGCCCCTGGCAGGGGGTGGGAGAATGGGGAAGGTGAGGGAAAGGAGGACTGTAGGGCTGAAGATGAAGCTAAATGAAAAGAACAGAGAGAGTGGAAAGGATGCCTTCTTGTACCTATCCCTAGGTGCCAGGGGGACCTAGCTAACAGAGGACAGGAGAGGGTGCGTGCTGTCCAGGGGAGTTTGGGCACCACTAGCACTGTCATGCAGACATCTTAAAATGAGCCTTCTGTTGGGAAGAAAGAGTTAAAACAATTTTGAGCCTTGCAAGACTCCCAATCTCAAACCGTAGCTGCTGAAGACCAGCAGCCGAGGATTATAAAGATAAGAGCAAGGGAAACATGCAAGAAGGAGCTGGTGGAGGATCAGACCACAGAGTAATAATGGCAACTCCTCCAAGGGTGAAAAAGTAGGAGATAATCCCTGGGCCAAGGAACGTGGAAATTGCCCAGTGCCTTTGCTCAGACAGAGAGCATCGTCAGTCTCCTTTCCACCCCGAAGCTGTGAGTGTTAGCCGTTGGGACGATACTGGAACTGCGAGAAGCCCCTTTGCGGCTGCCCTTGCAGGGCTTGGCGCAGGGGCAGCGGTGGAGTCACTGGCTCCCCTGGCATCAGGCAGCAGCTCGCTGCTGGCGCTCCATGGCGTGGTTGCTGCCCGCAGCACAGGCAGCTGCGACCTGTCAGCCTCTCGCGCCTGCACATGCTCCTCGGCTGCTCCAGGTCAGAGCTGTCTCCTCTCATTTCAGCTGCTTCGCTGCACGTTGGGCACGCTGAAGGGCCAGGAAAAGATGGGGTAATCCAGGTTCACCTATTGGCTTCCCGCCTCAAACGCTCTCATCGGTCCTCAGCCATCGCTGCTTTGGCAAGTGCTCTACTATGTCCCTGCCACTTGGCTGCCCTGGGGCTACCCAAGGGGTCGTGCTGGCTAGCAGGTCCTCCAAGTGGGCAGTGATGAGCTGAGGGCATGCTTCAGGTCTGTGTTTGTAAGCAGGAGGTGATTACAAAAGGTGTTCCAGGGCAAAGCCACCTTTGTGTTCATGCTGGCTTCTGCCAAAAGTGCCAGTGCCGCAGGTGTGCCTCTGCAGACTTTCCAGCTCGTTTTTCAGTCCTTGAGCTGGATCCTATCTTCACCTTTTGCAAAGCAGTTTTTGACTCTGTGGGCAACTTGATCTAACTGTAAGGATTTGTGCAAGGAGTCCTGTGACTTAAACAGGGCTGCAAAATGCCTGACTGCATTTATCCAGTCTGTTTCAGGATGTGATTTCTGCTGTTAAAAGCTAAGGGGTTACACAGACATTCACATGGCCCAGCGAGACAAACCTGCCAGGTTTCTCTCAGGATCTGGACTGACTTTCCCGCACCTTTCAGACACAGTGTTAAAGACTCCATTGTGGAAAGCTTGGAAGATGGCTCAAAGCAGAGGCAGATCTGCAGGTCTAACCCAGCCGTCTCGCACGGCCGCAGTAAGGTGGAATCGCTTCCCATTTCCCCAGGATCTGACAGATCTGCGGCTTTGATAACACCTGGAAAGTAAAGGAAAGCCAGAGCCAGGCCTGTGCTCACAGGCAAAGGAAGAAACAAGCAGAGCTGCGTTTTAGGCAGTTCAAGGATGGAGAAGAAGGGATGAGTGGAATAAGCTGCCCTCTGCTGCAGGCTGGCATGCTCACAGGTGTTATTCCCTCTCCAAGCTGCGGGGTGCTTGGCCTCCTTGTTTTCTCACCAGGAGAGGCAAGCCCAAGGGAGTGAGGCTTGCTTGGATGCAGAACATGGGTTGTGCTGGTGGACCTGTCCTGCTGACTGTGGAGACTTCTGAGATCTGCTGAGTCTGGGCCAGGAAGAGGGCAGGCACGCTGGGAAGAGGGTGCCTCACCCTTGCATCATACACCAGGAACGGCGTGGGACTTGTGTTCTAGCCCTGGAGCCTCCAAGGTCTGGAGCTTTCAAGCAAGCCTAGGGTAGCAGGCATTCGCCCCTTTGTTGCCTACTGGGTACTAGTGCGGATCGACTATGTCAAAATCATGGGGCAATCCCCTGGATTTCTGACTCCATTGCTTCCTGTTAGGAGCATTTTTTTGCTCTCGTGATAGTCACGCTACATCCAGAAATGCATGTCATGTAGGTGAGTCAGGGGCATGGTAAATGCTGGAAGGGGCGATGTGGATGTGTTTGGGAAGAGCTGAGAAGGCCAGAATTGTGGACATAGCTGGGATGCTTTGATCCAGGTGCTTAGTGGAACAGCCCTCAAGGCTGTCACACAAAATAGCAGAGAGCACAGATGCATATGAAGAGCCTTTTCCAGCAATCCCTTTGTGGAATGGCTAAAACCGTAAAATACTTCCCCGTGACTGTGATCTTACAGCAAGGATTTGCTCTACACCACTTCCCTTTTGCAATGTGCTTTTTTTGTCTTCACAAAAGGCTTCCTTGGCAAAAGGGAGCTGCCAGCCTGCCAGATCTGGCCAAGGGGCTAACGGAAATATTCAGCTCTACGCAGTTGCATCAGCAAAATTGTCTATTCAAAGAAAAGTCATAGTTTTGACTCTGGTTTTTCATCAGGGTTTATTACTCAAGGACCACTGCCAATATAATTTTGTTTAGCTAAAATGAAAAAAATCCTAGCATGTTCAAGTCATACACTTTGAAAGCATCCCTCGCCCTGGCTAGTAGCACTGCTGATTCCCCTCTCTTCATTCTTTTTGGTCCAGGCGGTCACCGTCTTCTCAGTGTCACTTTCCTCCATTCATCCCAAGAGTGGAGAGAAACGGAGACCTACCCATTTCATTGAGTTCTTATTTTTAAACGATCAAAGCATTTTAATTCCTGATGGTTTTAATACCATCCCTGCCTCCCCTCCTTCCTTTTTTAAACCACCTCTAAACCTTGGGGATGGAACTGGCTGACAGGATTCCTTTAATTATCCTCACTCCCAATGCTCGTGTCTTCCACGGTGCCTTCAAGGGACACCACTATGAAAGGTGCTATACACACAAGCAGTACGTCCAAATTGAAGCAGAGAACAAAAACAAAATGTCAAAAAATCCACCCTTAAAGAAATTAATAAGAAATACAACCAGGCGCATTTCATACGCCCCATTAGTCAGTAGTGCTCAGATACCATGGTGATGAGCCTCCTATAAATATTTCCACAGCAGCAAAACTGTCTTAAAGGGACCATGCAGCAGCTCACGCACACCTGGTCAGAGTGCTTCTCCAGAGGCACCTCTTGTCCTGTCCAGACTGCATGGCTGGCACCTGAGCCACGCGCTTAAGGAGGAAGCCAGCACCATCTGCTTTTCTTTTGCCCATCAGGAACACCAGGAGCAGTACAGCCCTGGCGTTATGCCCATAATTCTGCAGTGTGATCTCAACACGTTGCTGGGGACAAGGGCAGTCTATGCTTTACTGTTCAGCAGCCTCTCAAAGCCAAAGAGCCAGGCGAACACTGTGTCCTTTAGCTGCACATCCTCAGCATCACCCAACCTGAGCTTTCACACAGCAGAACCAGACAGCAGCTTGAAGATATGGCTCATATGGAGCCAGACGTATGCTTGTTTATCCTCCCAGAGGCAAATGTTTGTGGAGCAAAATAGCACCTGATCAGGTCATTAGGCATTTGGGAGCTCCTGTTCACAGATCCTCCTGAACAAAAAAGAACCGAGCAAGAGGGATGGGGAGGGAGGGGAAAGAAACACGCGCTCAGATGTTTAGGTTGCAGCAGCCAACTTCTGCCCACGCTGCAGGAGAGCTTTGAGTTTCTTGGCCTTGATGTAACCACCACCAGAAGTTTGTTTTCACAAACCCTTCTTGTCTTGAAAGCTACAACTCACACCTCAGTACCTCATCTGAAAAGAAATGCATCACCCTGTTATTAAGCTGTGGGCAGGATCACCTGGAGGGTGATTCTTCACACACCTGCTGCTCTTCAGAAATAGATGGGAAACTTCGTATTGCAAAATAATTTTCAAGGGACAGCAGCTCCGGTGGAATATGGGGCATAAAAACAGAAAGAAATGATCTTGTGAAAGAAAGCTGACCTAGCCTTAACGCTGAGGGCCCAATGCATGGTTGCTCTGAGTGCCTGTATAAAGGGGCTAGAAACTACTTGGGGCTGTAACCTTACAAATGTTCCCAGTAGAAAGGCTAGGAGTAGGAAGAAAAAAATGCTATTTCTTGCCTATAACTTAGCGCACCCCCTTGCAGCAAGAATTGGAAAGGGGTGGGAACATGAGTTGATTGACCTTATACCCTCTTTGGGTGCCCTCCCATGACAGGTGTCGCTAGTCACAAGATAAGGCAGAGAAGGGCAATGCAAAGGGTATGTATATATGCCTTGGTGGCCATGGTGAGTTTGTTTCTGGTATAGTCCTACAGGAGCACTTGGGGTGGGGATCAAACTCTTTTGGTGAAGGTATGGCAGTAGCTGGTTAGACTGGCTACAGTATGGGTGGAGATGAAGAGACCTTCAGCCCTAATCAAGGAACTGCTGTTCACTTGCTTCATTGCTGCAGGCAAGTCTTCTCCCTCCCTGCCCATCTTCCCCACCACATCCTGCACTCTTTCTGGCTTTCTAGCTTGGTGTTTGTATGGTAGTTCCTGAATGTGTCCCTGGTGTATTTTTTTTCCCTTAATTACACTTTTTAAATTATAACCTTGAAGTCCTCAATAAATGGTGGCTGGCTGGGTGCGCAAGCAGTGTAGAAACATAGTGCTAACCCCCAGGTGCTGGGGTATGTTGATAAGTTACTTGTGCGCCCTATTTACATGGAAGCTAATCAGCTCTCGGTGGAGTTTCTTTTTGATCCTTTGGACGATCTCAAGGGAAGCAGAGCACTAACTGACAAAATATGTATATTTTGGCTTTCAAAAACTATTATGCTTTGCAACTGTCACCCAGACCTTGAGCTTTTTGGTTGCCAGGGAAACATTGCAGGAGATAACCTGATCACAGCCTCGAACTGCATACCTTCCTCTCCCTGTGCTAAACCTGTGCTTCCAGAAATGTCCGCTCTTGGCTAGGGGTATTTAATCTTTGGAAAGCCAGGGGCTTGAAAAATAAGGTTATTTACAGTCCGGAAAATATTTCCTTCTGAAATGAAACTATCTGCTCTTTAGGCTCAAAGCACGTGTGAGGCAGCAGCTCAGGAGCAGAGGGTTTTGTTGTGCTCTGATGATATCGGTGGCTGCTGGAGCTACTGCAACCCTATCCAGATAACATGGGATGGAGTCAATGGGGGTTTTGTACAGTGTCAGCTCCTGGTTTGAAATAGTCAGGTTCTCTGGAGTCATCAGCTCAGAGCATCGCAAACTTGAGTCGGTGCTGTACACTCCAGATAAGATAGATGGAGCCTCCTTTCTAAGACCCACCATAAAAAGGGGTGTGCTGAGTTGTCCCAGAGGGCTGTCAGGGATCGTGTGCCTCTTTTCACAGTGAGAGAACCTTGTGCTGTTGTTCTCATCAGAAACATTTCTTATTCTCCCCTTCTATGCTATGTGATGCCAGGCGGAGATGGGATGTTGGAGAACCTCACTCCCATTTCCTCTCTGTGCCAGCCGGGGCCAAGCCAGCAGGGAAGACAAAAGTTCAGGCTGCATTGTAAGCGGTAATAGCACCAAGCATCCCCGCCTGTTTCTCCAGCCCTGGGAGAGGTGCAGCACCCCTGGATGCAGCTGGTGGGGAGCTTTCGGTTGGGGTTGGAGCGAGGAGAAACTGGACAGCCGTGGGGCTGGGCAGCCGAGCGGCTGGGGGGACGCAGGCTGTGTGTCTGCCACGTGTGCTGGCAGCAGCTCTGGTGAAGGAGAAGGGGGGGACGGGCACGTGGCCCCAGGGAAGCTGGGTGTGTGTCTTCCCCTTCTGGCATGGCAGAACAGCACTTTAAAGACGTGAGATGCAGCTCTTATTCCTGACGTTCAAAGAACAGGTTGACAAGCTGCTGTCAGGGAAATGCTGCCTAACTCCCTTTCCCCCAATAATTTCCCTGGTAAAGCTGCAGTGCGGTGGAATCAAATGGTGACAGAAACCGAGGGGGAATAGATGTTTTTTCCATTTTCTTTTTTTTTTCTTTTTTTTTTTCCCCCCCAAGTGTGTGCCTGTATTGGGAGCCATGTGCACACTGGTAAATCTCGCCATTTCAAAGAAATGTTTTAGCGTTCAAATTCAACCTTTAGTGCTTCCCCCTCTGCTTAAGAAACAACAAAGCCTTGAAGATGCTCCCAGCTTGCATAGTACTAAAAAGATATCTTGGCTGAAGTGGAAAACAGCATCTCATGTTTTCCTTTGGGTTACATGTGCAGAAAGCCCCTTTGCTACTTTTTTAGGTGGTGCTGTGAAAAGTCCTCTCTGCTGAGGAAAGGTAAACTGTAGGTGGAGGGCGGGGGAGCGGGAGGGAGAAGAGGGTTAGGATCATAAAACTATCTGGCAGGCAGGCAGCTTGTGTCCTCAATCATGCCAAAATAACTGGGAGCAAACCTGGGAGTGGGACTGGCAATGTTGGAGAGCTGCTGTGCACGAGGGTGTGAGAGCGAAGTCTGGCCCTTGATGGACATGCCACCATTGAAACCTCCTGGGAAGCTGCTTGCCCCAGTCATTTTGCTCAGGTGGATGCCTGAGGTTCAGTGATGCTCCCTCTCCTCATCTCCATAAACAGGAGAAGATTTCCCGGGTGCGGAGGGAGAGGGAAGGGGCAAGAAGGCTGCAGCTTACCATCAGCTCTGAGGTGCCTCTCCTCATCACCTGATGCTGGAGTGGATGTGTGGCTGTGCGGCTCTTCCCATCATGCAGTACTTGTGCCATCTTTCCTCCCTAAGGCAAGTTTTCATGATTGATTTTTTTTTTTAAATTTTTTTTAAAACTCTTATTCTAAAAGCCCATGTTTGCCATCCTAACTCCTGCCAGTCTTTAATGAGTGCCCAATAAGAGTTTTTAGAAGGGGCTTTCCCTGCTTCTCAGCCTTTAAACCCAGCAGATCAGAGGAAGAGCTACTCGCATCTCCGAGCTGTAGCCATGACAGACTGGCCAGCCCTTTGTTAATATCCAAAGCAGAGCATTCTACTATTAGGATGGATATAAATTGCTTTAAGGCAAACCCTTGGGGCTTCATTTTGCTTTCCAAAATATAACAGCTGCTGAGGCTACGTTTGCTCAAGAGCTGGAAACCCTGCAAGGGTTTGTCCATGAGTTCTGGCTTGGGTCATTAGGATTAATCTAAGCAGTTGCCTCGCCCCTTACTTCAAAGGGCTTAGGTCCATTTCACCGAGATGAATTTGGCCCCAAAATTTGTGTACCTACAGGTCTGATATTCTTTTGTACTTCCCATTCTCAAAAAAAAAAAAAAATCAGATGTCCTTTGGTAGAAGGGCACGTGGCTTTCTACATAGAAAAAGTAAAGCAGAGGGACCTAAAATACATTAAATGCTTCGTTTTATCTTTTAAAGAAGCTACAACATATTCCCTATCACTCAGTTCTGAGGAACTGCCTTAGCACAGTGGAAGAATTGATTGCATAAATGCCAGCTGTAAGTCTCTTATTTTTGGTAACAAGGCATTACTAAAGGCAGATTAATTCAGTGCCACGCTCCAATGAGACCAGTGTCCTTTTGTCTGGGACTGGCTTAGGAACCCTCTGCTACCTAGTTATTGTTTTCAGTTGTGTATGTGGGGAATCTAGTAGTGGTTCAAAACACACACATATATTGCAGCAAGAAGTCATGAAGGGTACGCACATATAGGTTAATTGTCAAGGGACACCGACTTCAAGTACTGTCAGACTGTTTTCAAATGTAATCGTGACATCTAAGAGGATGATCTTTGAGAGATCAGAGAGAGGAAATTATTCTCTTGCTTTGCACATCTGAGTGCAGTTTGGCTACAGTCAAATTAGCTGTTTCAGCCTACACTGTCAGTTTGCTCTTATCTCTCTTTCCTCTTGTATTATTAATAATAAAAAAAAGTTAACGGCAGTGGTAAAGACCTATCTGCGTGAGGCAGGGCTGGAGCCACCGATTGCCTGTAAGTAATTGTGGATGGTGACCAGCGTTTGAATGTCCCTCAAAGGGATGTGCCAGCCCAGGGGATGGCAGGAAGCTCTTTGCCACGCTGCCTGGGGGTGTTTGAAAGGCATGACTGCTGGATTTGAGCGAACTCATTTGCTTCATCTTCCCTGCTTGCCTTCCCTCCCTCTCTCCCCTTGCACAGCTGCATTTAGTAATGAAGCTGGCAGCATTAGAAAGTCACTAGAAGTAACCCAGCTGCCTCCGTCGGTTCACAGGGAGAAAGACTTTGTAGCTGCTCTCAGTCAGTCCATTAATTGCACATAATAAGGCATTTAGTGACAGAAGGATGGTTGATGAGCCTTAGCTGAAATAACAAGGGCCTGCCAAGAGCTGTGTTTCCTTTGTCAGGGAGGACTGTGGAGGGTCCTAGCGCTGAAGTGCAGAGTTCGAGTCGTGCAGGGGTAAGAGCAGCGGGAACCTGCTGCTCCCTGATCCGGAGGGCGCACGGGTGGCCCGGTGCTGAGCAGGGAAGCGCAGCCCTGCACACCAAAGCACTAGCATGGCTGATTCGCTCCGGGGAGAGCAGGTGCCCGCATTTCCAGCTTATGCGGCAGTGCCCGCCTGGTGAAAGCCATGGGGAGCTGCCCCCCCTGCCAGGGGGGCAACTGGTGGCTGCTGGCTGCACTGACAAGCGCCTGACAAGAGACGAGTCGTTCCAAAAGGGCTGGATGTGGGACCTCCATCCCTGCGTGAAGGAGCAGGGCAGGTTGCTTGGAAAACCAGTGTGGACTGGGAAACTCAGGCTCTCTAGTTACCATGCTGGTCCTGTTGGGTTTGATGGGAAAATTAGTAATGGGCTGGGGTGGGTGCTGGCCTCAGCTGTCAGACAGACTCTTCGTGCGCTGCCAGCAGCCCAGGGAGGAGGAGGAGTTGGGGGGATGCACTTGGTGGCTGTCACTGCAGGGAGGAGTGCGAGGGGTGTCCTTGCAACGCAGGCAGGCTTGAGCAGGGCAGCTCAGCTCTCTCATTAATAAAGCAGCGGTTCCCACAGCAGCAAGCCTTCTCACCAGCCTTAGCCCCCAGCATTATGGGGTTCCCGACACCTCATTGCCAGCTCAGCTCTGTGGGGAAGCAGGTCAAAGAGCTGTCACGCCAAAGCTATGCAGCAGTTGTTGGTTTCAGTAGGGAAACAGATAGTGACAGCATCCATGCTGGGAGAAACCCGCCCATGGAGGCAACGAGGAGCCCAGGGCGATCCCCCACAGCCAGGGAACAGGCGGTGCATGTCTGAGTACACAGACCACTGCTGCAATGCCTGTCTTGCCTACAGTGAGGGTCACCCTGCAAGGGAAGGTGTGTGTCTCCTCAAAATAGCCAGCCGGGCTTTGCAGTGGGCATGTACAGGCGGTCCCTCAAGGCCTGCAGCTGGAGCATCTGCCTTGGTTTTGGTCTGTGCAGCCACCCAACTGGTTGGTACGTCCCTCACCTGTGAGAAGGTCTGTGCTAACAGTTGGCAGGAGGTGTTTCTTTGTCTGAATGAGCACTTGGGAATGTCAACATTTCTCCAGGCTAGTTTACTGTTCTCTTACCTATTTATTTTGTTTTAAGATCTCAGTCCTGAGCAGCACTACTTCTTCTAGAGGGTCTGGATGTTTCACAAAGGGATGTAAATATTACCCCTGCATGGAGAAACAGAGGTACAGCACAAATGGTTGGTTTGAGCACAGGTTTTCCAGCCCCAAACTCTTGCTCCATCATGCAAGGTCCAGAAGGAGCAGGAGGCAGGTCTGGCACAGAACCCCACCTGCCTCCAGGAGGGAGGGCAGGCAGCATGCAGCTGCACAGTGGTGTGCAGGAGGAGAGGGAACAACAATTTTTCTGGGTCAGGCTACAGAGGCGGATTTTGGCTTTTATGAAAGGTCCTGGGAAATGCAGAGGATTGGCAGCTCTACTGGCTGCGAGACCCGCGTGGGTCTTTCATGCACCCCTTTGCAGTGGTTGAAGGGGACATTACCCATCCCGCTGCTCAGATGGGTGCATCCTGGGCGGGCTGGGGCAGCTGCCCCACGAGCTGAGCGATCCCATCCACTCTGAAGAGTGGATGTTACTGCTGCCACCTTTATTACTATTTTTAATTAACACCCTGTCATGACTTGGCAACCTTCCCACCTGCCCTACGCCTCAGGACATCTGGCAGAGGGCTGGCTCCCCTACTCCCCAGGGCATCCCTGACAGTGAGCTCAGGGCTTGGAGGCAGACAGCTCCTCCATGCCACAATATCAAAGCACACTGTTAAACAGCTGCTTGTGCCTATGCTTAGCTCTGGTGCTGGCCTTGTCCCCTCCTGTGTCCCTCCAAGGAGAGAGGCAAGGACCTGGGCACAGCTGGCAAGACCCACTGCCGGCAGCAAGCCTTGTGCTGATGCTTTGGCAGGGAGGAGTGGGGCAGCCTTGCTTTGCTGGTGTGCCTTGCTTGTTGTAAAACTGAAGTGAAGGGAGAGGACATGGGCTGATGTCAGGTCCTGACCACCTACCCACAGCTTTTATTTTTTGCTCTGCTTGCCTCCATCTGGGATAGCTTTCCAGCTCTCCTTCTTTCTCTCCCTAAAGGCTCCAGCCTCCCTGTTCTACTCACCTAGCCTAGACAGCCTTGCTTTTATAGGATTTTTGAGGTTTTGCCTTAAGTTTTTCAAAACTTGGAGACCTAAGGCATACACTGCTCATAAGAGTGAGAAGTTCTGTGGCTGGAGCCCATGAGTTTTGTTTCCTTTTCTGCAGGGAAACACATCTGCAAATCACTTCACAGCAGAAGTCCCGGGTAGATCTTAGCAGATCTTTGGTGGGATGCAGGGAAGAGGAATGTATTTATTCACAGAAAAATGCAACTTTAGCTGGCGAATTATTTTGGTCCCTTCTAAAACAAAGTGTTGCAGTTGGTTCGTGGTTGTTTGTTGGTTTGGGGGGCTTTTTTTGAAAGTTTGGGTGAAAGAAGGAAATCTGTCACACTTCTGCAGGCTTGATTTAGAGGGAAAGGTCTTGGCCCCGCTATGGGGAAAAAGGAAGCATCAGGGCTGGCTCCATCTATTCTTGCACTTGACCCCCTTGATGTCCTGCCCTGGCTGGATGCAGCATGTGTAGAGAGACCAGTTACACTGCAGCCATGCAGCTGGAGGCTTTGGCTCAGGAGGTATCAATCCAGCTGGGTTTCTGGGCATGTACTGCCATCCTGGCTTTCCCACCTCTGCTGGGTAGGGGAAGAGCTCCCCCAGACACAGCAGTGGCTGACTGAAGCTCTTGATCTCTGAACTTTGACCGTGCTGCCCCCAAAAGGGAGACCAGACATGACTCTGAATCACAGCCACATGGTTATCATTAAAAAAATAAAGCAGCATCCTGCCTTGAAACAACTCCAAAAGGGCTGTGCCATTCCTACCCCCAGCAGCACAGACTGCTGAGCAAATGGCTGCCCCTGTGCATGCACAAGTAACCTCCTGGCTCTCACCCACTGCTCCACCTCCTGCGTGCCCGGGAGGCAGGGGATGAGAGCACTGCACCCCAGGCTGCCGCAGCTGTACGCAGCATCCTCACCCCTGGTGTGCCTGGGTGACATGCTCTCCCATGCTGCTTTGTGCTTCTATAATGTCTGAGTTAAAAAGGTGGAGACTGGCCAGAGCAGCGCTAAACGCTCTGGAAATTCAGATCCTAATGCCTGTGTCTGGAGCCCAGAGGTTCCTGGTGGGAGGCTTGTTGCTGTAGGACAGGTCCATTACAGAGAGCTAGCTCTTGGACAGGGATTGCCAGAGCAAACTCCTCCAGGAAACAGCCTTAATCCAATAAGTAGCTCTTACCTCCCAATCAATGCCAGACCTCTGCCCTCTTGCAGCCGTGTTGCTGGAAATGCCATTATTCGGGCAGAAGGCAACACCGACGCTCTGACAGTTCCAGTCTCAGCCAAGTGGCATGAAAGGGCAAGCAAGCCTCCGGGCTTGCAGCCTCCGCACAGCCCCGGTGGCACTAAGCCACTCCTCTAGGCAGATCTGGGGGTGCCCCTGTTAATGCTGGAGACAGACACTGCTGACCGAGGCTTTCCTCTCAGTCACTTGTAGTATTGCAAGACCCCGAGTGTTGCAGCTGAATATTTCCATGCCAAATGTCTGCCCCAGGCTAATTTTTTTTTCCTTTAAACAGAAGCTTCAGCAAAATTGGTTCAGTTGTTTCTCAGAGCGAGACTAAGGAAAAATATGTTCATAAAAAGTCTTGCTATGCTTGAGAAATGCAAGCATCTCCAGCCCCAGTGGAGAACTGCAGTCAGCCCTGCCGGCCACCTCTGCTGCGTGCACTGCATGCTCCTCATGTTTTGGATACCGCGAGATGCTGGGGTCTCCTTTGGAGGATGTCAGAGCTGTCTGAGCATATAAAGTGTTAGGTAACAAAACTCATTATCTAGACATTTTGTGTTACCAAAACTAGTAGATATCTCTGTGTCTTAGTCTCACCCCTTTCTCCCCCTGCTCTATTTTACAGGGCTGCAGTGAAAATCAATTCATTAATATATGATGTGAACCCAGATGCTGTAAGCATGATCTCAAGAGAATAGCCCACAAAGAGATTATTGAGTCTTTGGGGAGACTACTGGGCAGCCTGCAGAAGGCAAGGGATACAGCCTCACTCTGGGAATAGCAAGGTTAAACCAATGTTATACCTGTGCTTGTCAGGCAGTCCCATCCAGCCCAGCACTAAGTCAGGTAGGAAACCAGTGGGGAAAAAGCATGCTAAAGACCCTAAGTCTCTCCCCACTCCCCCACCCCCCCCCCCCCCCTTTTCAGCTTCAGTTGCTATTCTTCTAGTGAGTGAGAAGAATTCAAGCTATTTGTTTCTGGCTGCCAGACCTTAGCTTCTGGGCTGTTGTCTCTTATTTGTTTTTAGTTGCAGCATTAGCACACCCCTGGTTTTTCTGTGCTAAGTTTGTTTAAAAAACATGAAACAAGAAAACCAGCAGACTGAAAGGAGTTTCATCCTGTCCTCCTTTCAAAGCTGCCTGCTACCAGCTCCTTTCTAGTTGCATTGCTACTCATCTTCCAGCGCTTGCCCTAATCCTCACCTTTGCTGGCTTAACTGTTAATTTTCCACTAGCTGACATTTTCTGTGAAGTCCAGATAGATGAGGTCTACTGCCGTGCCTTTGTCTAGGAAAGTATTTCACCAAAGCATTATCATCTGTGCAGAACATGACTTACGTGTTGTAAAACCCACCTTGTGTCTGGTTTTTTTTGTTTACCTTTGTCTTCCATATAGGCCTTCACTTCGCATGAGGTATGCAAAGCTTTAGCACTTATGTGCTGCCTGCGTGCACATGTCTGTGTATCCATCACATGCTGTTCTTCAGTATTCTAGTACCATACCTTTTCCTCCTCCCCTACTTGCTAGATCCTTTAGAAACCTCTGCTACCAGCCCCTTGTTTTATTCTGACAGCTCCCTCTGAATTTTAGTCTGGAGCTTGTCTGGCTGTCCTCCTAGCCCAGCTGAGCACGTCAGCCTTTTGCTGGAAATGTCCACGTCCAAGTTCTCATCCCTATCAACCTTTGCACCTTTCGTCTTTTGCTCCCCATCCTCCTCCTCACTGAGAACTCAACCTGGTATTTCTTTCCTTTAAGGTCAATTCTCAATTTTCTTTTTGATAAACAAAATAATTTGAGTGTTTTACATGTCTGCTGGAAAGCTTTGGGGTTTTTCTCCCTGGAGCACTAAGATCATCTGGCTCCTTTCTATCCTCTCTTCTTCCAGAAATCTTTTTAGAGTGTTGTCACTGCACTAGAGGCAGTGAGCTGGGATTCGTCTTGCTAACATGCATCAAAGTTGTATATGACTCGCTTACTCATTATTCCCAGAGCATGCGTCCATTATCACCCTCTTGCCACAGCTTTATGCTGCTAGTTCATATTCTGTCATGATGATCGCCAAAATCCTTCGCAGAGCCTCTGCTTTCCAGATGTGGCACCCTTGGAGTCTGCCTGGCGCTCCTTATTCCAGGAACAACCTTCTGCAGTAAAATGCCGCTTGTTTAAGAGGGCTTTGCTCACTGAGCTGTAGAGATTGCTTTGCCTGGTTGCCCTGTGCCCCTCATTATTCATCACTTTGAATGTCTTTTTGTCATTTATGCACTGTAACAGCACTGAGATTTGCATTTGCTTCCCAGTGATGAAAATGCTGGAAAGTGTCAGGCCTCAAGCAGCTCTCTGAAGAACCCTGCTAGAAACACTCCCATCTGAAGATGATTCACCACTGACAATTACTTGTTGAGATCTGTCAGCCAGCGCTTAATCCAGTTAACATGTGGTTTATTGATATTATATACTGCTAATTTTTTAATCAGAATGTTGTATAGTCAAATGTCAAATGCCTTACAACAGTCCTCCCTGAAGCTGCCTTGGAGTCAGCCTTGGAGTCAAGTGGTAGGTGTGATATGCGTCAAGTAAATGTGTCATCTCATCAGAGAAGGCCCACAAAACTCGCAGAGCCAGTTGTTAAATATATTCCTATCCTCTGATTTGCCATTGTTTGAGACCCACCACAAAACTCTCAGGAACGTCATTCTGGTCTTGATGGGCTTGTTACTGCCTCAGTGTGTGCCCCCATGTCTTTCAGCGCAGAAGGAGCTTCGCTGCCCTCAAATGAAGCTTTATTTGTGCAGCTTTCCTCCACCCAGCATCAGCGTTTGGCCATCTTCAGTCAGGCAGTGTGCCTAGTACTCAAGCCTGGGCAGTCCCTGGGGAAAGTTGGACATACTGTCTGTGATCTCTCTACAACTACCTGAAAGGAGGTTGCAGAGAGGTGGGTGTTGGTCTCTTCTCCCAAGTGACTAGTGACAGGACTAGAGGAAATGGCCTCAAGTTGCGCCAGGGGAGGTTCAGGCTGGATATTAGGAAAAAGTTCTTTACTGAGAGAGTAGTGAAACATTGGAATAGGCTGCCCAGGGAGGTGGTAGAGTCACCCTCCCTGGAGGTATTCAAGGAGCGTGTGGATGTGGCATTGTGGGATGTAGCTTGATGGACATGGTGCTGTGTGGTGTTGGGTGGGTTGGTTTTTGGTGTGTTGTGGCTTGTTGTTGTTGTGTGGTGGTTTGTTTTTTTTTTTTTCAGGTTGGACTTGATGATCTTACAGGTCTTTTCCAACCTTAGTGATTCTGTGATTCTGTGATCCTCAATATCCTCTGTCTCCAAAGGCAGTTGAATGTTTAATTATTCATCTAATCCCCATGCTCCTTCTGGTGTGTCCAAGGTGGAAACCTGGGCTCTGGGGGAGCAGAGAGGACACTGAAGAGCACTTAGACCTACAGGAGGTGTTTGCTCATCCCCAGACTAAACCTCAGACTGATGGACCAAACTGAGCATTTCCCCTCTGAAAAGACCAGTGATGCCATGTGCTTTTCTAGCCCATGGTGAAGCCTGGAGAGACCCTGTGCTGGGGAACTCCAGGGACACAGAGGAGGATGGGGGACAGGCAACGGTCTGGGGGCCTGTCCCCTCCTCTCTGCGTTGCCACCAGCCTCGTCATAACTACGATTCACTTGGCGTAAGTCAGCTGGTAATCACATACGGTGATAAATAGTAAGAGGCAGGCGTTCGTCACAAACAAACGAGCCTCAACTAACCTCATTTCCCTTTTTGACCGGATAACAAGCTTAGAGGATGAACTCTCTGGTGCCAGAACCTGTTTCTCTGCTGCTAGCCACCTCAGCAACTAGCAAAACCCCATCCTTCCTCTTCGCTAACTTCCAGGCTGCCTAGAGCAAAGGTGGGTTCAGACCACCCTCCGCAAGTGTTGGATTCAGTCCCACAAGCTTTTTCCCCTGCAGGCTGGTGAAGTTGTTCCCTACCCTCCCACCCTCTCCTCTGGAGATGCTCGAGCCTCCCCACCACCTGCAGCTGCCAGCAGTGCTGTGGTCCTGTGCTGTCAGCTACATCGGGCTTTTGTACTCGTTGCTGGGCTGGCTGGACAAACTTATGCAAACTCAGCCTGAAGTGTGAAATCTCTCGGATTTTTCTCTGGGCGCTGTAGGGTAAGGTGGGGATGCTGAGCTGAGTGGCCATGTTAGGGAGGGGACTACCCAAATCTCGCTTGGGGAAGGCTGCAGCAAAGGAGGAGGTCCAGCGTGCACACTCCTAACCCAGGTGGCAAAGAGCTGCTTCAGCTGCGGGTCACCCGCTGTCCCTCCTTGTGGCCCCTTGGTAATACCTCTGCAAGGGTGCTTCGTCCCATATCTGTGTCCCCACTTTTTGGCCACATGTTCCTGCTACAGCTTATCCAAGCACAAAGTCCCTCCCAGCCCTCTCTATGGCAGTGTCATTTGAAGGTCTTCCCAATAGCCAGGACTGCCTGTGCTGGCTTAGGAGCAATAACAGGGACAGAGCTGGGAGCAGACCCAGCAGGACCCCTCTTTCTTCCCAGGACCAGAAGAACTCTTGAGCACTGAGCACAGTCCACCGATGGCATGAGGAGCCACACACCCTCTAACAAAGCTTTGCATTTCACATCCTCTGCTGCGGCCAGCCCGGTGCTCAGAGTTACTCCAAAGTGGTTTTTGCGGTGCCAGGAGCAGCAGTCACACATTATGGTATGCAGCTCCGGGGTCACGTTTCCACTCCTGGCAGCAACTCCTCGCAGATAAATCCCTCACTGCCAGCTAAAACTGAGAAACACTGCCTTAGCAGGTGAAGCTGTTTGGGTTTCAATGAGGAGCCCGGGAGAGCTCTGGGGCAATGCCAGGGCAGGACAGCATGGAGCCCATGTTCACCTGAGACCCCGTGGCAGACGCGCTGCCTGCTGGGGTGGGGAAAGCCAGCTGGGTACATCAGCAGCAAGGAGGCTTTTTCTTATGAACCCTTGCAAGGTGTCTGAAGCAACTGTTCCCGGGGACCTCAGCAGCACCGGTAAGTAAATTAGCAAGATAATGATGGTGCTTGGGATCTTCACATGTCTGTCAGGTGTTGCTTGGTTTTGAGACAGCTTGTTGGTGTTGGACACTTTGGAAGTGTCTTTCCTACCCCTCTGGAAGCCACAAAGGCTCTCAGTTGTGTGCTGTGCTTCTTCTTAAAGGAGCTTCCTCTCAGCAGAACTTAGGAGGCTACCAAGTGTCCAGAAATGCCCAGAGATATTTAACATACTTAGCAAGAGAGGCCAGGTTTGCAGAAATCCAGGAAGACCCCTCAGTGGCTAAGGGGTCTGGGATGCTCTGCCTGTGACTAGGAGAGGTTTTGAAGTGCTCTGGATATCCAGCACCTCCTAAAAAATATGGCTGTGAGATGCAGAGCAGCAGGTATACCAGTGTAACGCTCCAGTAACATGCTGTTTAGCAACAGCCCGAAAGAAACTTCTCCTCCAGGCTTCAAGTGCTGGGCATGATGCTCATCTTCTCTGGTGGTCCTTTTTGTGGTACCTTTGTGCAAATAAGAACCTGGACCCTTACCTCCTCTTAGGTGAAAGCACCATGTAAAAAGACATATTTAAATAATTAAAAAGTGCTTTTCCGCATTCGTTGTCGTTGTGTCGTGTCCTCGCTGAGCACAGTTAGGTGTGCAGCACTAAACGGAGCCCTTTGCCAATTTCTCCCAATTGGTCAAGGGCTTGAAGAGTGAAATCAGCAGCATTCAAACTGAAGCAAAACTCTGCCAGCATTAGGTTTTGTTACAAATTCAAATTTGGCCACGGTTTATTTTGAGGATTTGTTAAGGTGCGCAACCTGGGCCCAGATCCAAGTGGTGCTGGCAGGATGAAAATCTTCCCTGTGCCACGAAGGCATACGTTTCTGGGGCACCATTTGCAGTGTGGTGGTCCCTCTGCACAAGGAAAATAGCTGGCCATTTCAATGTAGGCTGACCTACTGCCTGCTTAGAGACTTACACAGCCTGCCTGTCTTTCTCTAGAAGTGCTGAGCATGTACAATTCCCACTGACTCCTTTGCGGGCAAGCTGTGGGTTTGACAGGTTAGAGCCATAGTTTGGAGGATTTTTATCACATTTAGTGACATCTGAAAAATGGCAGATTAAAATACAGTTCTATCTTAACCCTGTGTGCAGATTAGCATTTTAACCAAGTTCCCACCATGCTGGATGAATGGTGTCACAACGTCTTTCCTTATAAGAAACTACCACTTGAGTGCAACTCTGATGCAAGAGCAGATCAATCCCCCTCTTCAGATTGCGGTTGCTCTGAAGTTTTGGACTTGTCCTGAATACAGAATTCAAAACAAAGCTTGAGAGCCTGAAAACCTGTGTGGACTGCGAATAAGGTCTGTGCAAACCCCTGCCAAGCGATAAGGCAGCTCCCCCTGACTCTGAGAACTGAACTTTCCTCCCCAGTGATGCTCAGGTGTGAGGGGAAGATGGTGCTTCTGTGAAAATGCTCAGTCCTGCAGCTCTGGGTTAAGCGGAGGCTCTCGCAAAGTGCTGCGCTGACTGTCTTTCACCTGTGGTTTTCCAGTGTGAGGGGAGGCAAATCAACAATTTGCTCAAGAAAATATCTTTACAATTCAGCACATCGGTTAGCAAATGTGTAACTAAAAGATGCCAGGTCCACCGCTTGGCAGGTATCTGGATTTTGCCTATCTCAGTTTGGATTCTGACTCCACAGGCACAATCTGGTTTTCTCAAAGCTTCTTCCTGCTGTGTGTTTGCCTCGGGCTTAGATGGGCCTCTAGGGCTTTGGATTGCAAAAATCAGATCGGATGCTCCTATCTTTGTTTTCCACAACAGGGACAAACTTTGCCCTTTGCAGTGTCTGCAGGGCAGCGAGTAATGAATGGGGAATATCGGTTAGCTCTGATAATAACCTGCCTGACCTTGCTGGGGAGAATCCCTTCTGCCCTTGCAAGCCAGAAGTGAATTCTCCATCTCTGTAGCTTCGAGTCACCTGCCTTCAAGGCCTTTCACAGCAGAGGGCATGGGGAGATGGTGCAGGTGGGGGAGGCTCTTCCCTGCCTGCCTGCTCTGAGGGTGCAGAGACGAAAGCTCTGGCAGGCTTTCTTGCTCCTCACATACCACTATGAGTATATGCATGGCAGTCCACAGCTCGTTAGCCATGCAAAAGTTTACCTTAAACCAGGTAAATTTCCCTGTACAGCTGGGAAAAATTTAAGCTTTATCCTGCTGCAACTGTACTGCTACTTGCTTTCAAACATGCTCCTAGCTGGTGCCTACCTTGTTGCTCCTTCTGCTTCCTTGCTCAGCCAAATGCTGCTCCTCTCCTGGCCTTGGCGATGTTGTCCCTTCTGCAGCAAATAGCCTCTTGTCATCCCTGCAAACAGGGAACCCCAGGCCCTCAGCTTCTGGGTGCAGGCTCTCCACCGTGGATCTGAGGGACTGGGGACAGCCCAGCTCCTGCCTTCATGTTCACTGGGTGTGCCAAGGGCTTTTTCTGCAGGAGGAGCAGTGAAAGCCATAGGAGACTGGCAAGGGTGCTCAAGCATCACTGGCACTGGAAGGAGCATAGCGCTTGCTGGGAGAAGAAGATAAATCCTGTGTGTGCTTTCTATTCGTTTCTCAAGGCAGGGCTGCCATCCCATCACTTCTGCTATCTCTCTGCCTCTCCCATCTTCTGCATTGAGCAGTGCCTTTATGTTCACAGGATGGGTCCTTCAGTGTATCTCCCTGTCTTCAGAGGCTCTCAGGAGGTTTCCATGGAAGGAGAGGGCTTTGCATCTGGAGCCTGGTTTCTCATTCTGAGCTGCTCGAGGTCTCCCCACTGGCAGAGAAGGTAGGAACTGGTTTCAGAGACTGCATGTGTTCATTTCCCACTAGCCCCTGGGATTTAATTTTACGATTCTCTTCAGGTGCCGTGCTTTCCCTGCCCATCTCCACAGGACAATGTCACATTGCACCAGTAGCTAAGGCAAGATCCATGACAACAGGCAGCAGAGCCAGTGACCTCTCTTGTGGAGTCCCCGCCACTGGGCTATCACAAAGAAGTTAATCACATAATCAGAGCAGACACATGAACAAAATATTACCCTCCAAAAATCCTCCCCTTGTCATCTTCCTGCATGTCTCAGTGCTCTTTGTGGTTTGCTTGTGCACAGCAGCCTGTGTAGCTGAATACACTTCTTCGGGTAGGGTTTGTCCTCCTCTATTCTTCTTGCTTAGCCCTCCCTTATTGAATCTGATTGACTCTGAGGCCATTGATTATAAATAAGGTCTTGGGGGAAGGTTGGATGGGTTTTGCTGGCTTTGAGCAGCAGGCTTTGAGTTCTGGTTGGGAGCCATCGAGCATTGCTGCTATATTAAATGATGGTCAGTGATAGGAATGCAGTCACCACTTAATACCCTAAATTGCTGCTTTTAAGTGGGCAGGCTTTGGCTTTTGGCCAGATATCTGTGCTCCTGGTAGAATGATTCATTACCTTGTTCTGGCAAATGTATTTTCATCTGCTAGTTTAAATCTGATTTCTAGTTCTCTGTGTGGTTCTCACAGCTGAGGAATTTCCTGCCCTTTATCTGCCTGTTTTCTTCCAATCTAGGCTAAAATCAATACACTTAAATAAAGCCATTGGGCTTGCGAGTACCTCCTGCTGTGTCAGCGGCAGAAGTTAAACTGAGTGACCAAAGATTAGTTAAGCTATTTTCTTCTTCTTTAAGTAAATTTCTGTTGTTGAGGCACGCCAGACTGGCCTGGGAGATGGCATTTCTCTCTTGACCACAGCAGGGAGAGTTTATCAGCGGGCAGATCCGGGAGCATGCCTCGGCTTCCTGTCAGTGGTGGCTGCCTCCGTGGGGAAGGGTCCCTGTCCTGGTCTGTCGCCACCCCTACCCCTTAGGGTTTGGTTTGGGCATGGTTTTCTGGCATGGATGCTTTGCGATGGGGATGTTCTGCCACCGAGTTCAAGAAGATGGAGGCCACAGGGGGCAGTCCTGTCCTTAAGCACTTGCCAGGTGCTGCATGTGCTTCTGCTCTTCCCCAGCAGACATAATTTTCAGGTCTGCTTCTTCTGAGAGGGTTATATAGTGCATGGCAGAGACTCCTTCCCACAGCTCCTGTCTGTCCTGCAGAGGGGGATCATGGCAGGAGCATCCTTTGCCAGGATTCATGTATACAGGGGAAAAGGTGAGGGTGGCATAAAATGAGGTCTTCTCTTTCCTCCCTAATGCCAGGAGTTACCCCTCAAGCACTTAGTTCAAGAAGCAAGAAACTAGAGGGATGACTGCAAACAGATTTGGGATTTCTAGACCAAGCCTTAGGGTTTCTGCAGCCCTGCTCTTATGCATGGGGTGTGGAGAAACAGGGGTGTTGTGGTGGAGCAATGTGGTATACTCCCTGCCCTGGACTCAGTGTGCTTCCATGTACCGGGCAGGGAAGACCTCAGTGCAGAGGAAGACAGATCCACTCCTGCCTTCCTGGGCAGAGCCCCCAGTGCTCCACAGGGCCCAGTAAATCAGCTTTGCATTCATAAAAAAAGAGTAGTGGTGCCTCTGTCTGGTACCAGCTTCCAAATCACAGTGTAAGCCCTGGTCCAAAGGTCCTCCCCCTTGAGTTGGCAGAATCATTCAGAGCTATCACTGTGCAGTAGCTGTGATAACACATTTAGGGATGGAAGGAAAGTTCCTCTCTACCATTTTTTGTTCATGATGGGTTTTTGGGTTTGTTTTTTTGAAAGGAAAATTATTTTGGACTAAATTGAAAATGTTAGTGACAAACATAAAACTTTTTTTATTCCTCCCTCCACCACTTACTGCTTAGTTTTTTGAGGAAAAACTGTTTCATAAAAACACATCCCACTTTTTCTTCCCTTATCATCTACCCAGCTCTGGCTGCAACTCACTCTGTGGAAGCAAGTAGGATGTGTTACGACCCAGCAGTTCAGCACAGGCAGGGGAATGAAAGTGCAATGCCTTCCCTCCTTCCTTGCCAACAATTGCAGGGCCTGGAGGTGAAAGCGATGCGGCGTGCAGCATCAGGCTCTTGGCACAGAGACAAGCGGGATGCCACATCGCTGCTGCGATCTTGCAATTCCCTGCTGTGATGGTGGGTGAGATTTGCAGAGCGTGCAATCCCTTGGTCTCTCTGGGCTGGGTTGGGATGCCCTCAGATGCCCAGAGTGGTGAGGGCACCGTGCAAGGAGTTGTGCTGTCTTTGGCAGGGCTGACCCAGGAGATCTTCTGAAGGTGAGTACGGGTATCACAAGCTGTGCCCCAAGCTGTAGAGATGCGACCGAGTGGAAAGGAGACAGGCTCTGTTTACAATCAGATACCTGTGCAGCCAGCAGCGTTAGTGAGAGAAAACAGAAAAGGACATGACAGCTACACTGGGTTTTCATTAAATATTAAATGGAGTGAAGTTTTCCAGAGTGTGCCTGGGCTGTTTTCAATTGTCTGTGTGACAGTAAGAGAGAGAAGCCAAGTGGGGTAACCCTGGGTCTGGAGGTGCAGGACTTCCCGCTCAGGAACCGTGAAGCCAGGCAGCTTTCTATGCTGGGCTGCCTGTGCAGCTCCTGCTTGTTTCAACCAGAGCAGCAAGCATCTCCGCGAGCTGTCCCACCACTGGTACCACCCAAAGAGAAGAGTTAACTCTTGTAGGCGTCTCCAGTGAGAGATCAGGGGAGGGAGACAATTGAGGTCCTAGGGCCAGAGCATCACCAGGCCAGGCTGGAGCAGCGATGGCAAGCAGCAGACCCCTCCCTGGTTGCTAGCTGGGGAAGTAACCAGTCACGTACCCCTTTCTGCCAAGTTTATCGCAGAGGAAATTTCCTGTGCATAGGGAATACTAAACAACTGCTGTAGCCCTTTTTGTGTGCTTCCTTTCCTCTGCTTTGCCCCTGCCGCAGGAGCTGTGCAGCCATGACCCAGCCTGGGCACAGCCCTCCCACCACTCCCCCCACGTAGCCTTGCCTTTCCTTGCGCAGGAGCTTAGCAGGGCGGCAAGAGGAATTCTCCTAACTTGGATTGGGTTAATAAGTTAAAATGCAGAGCCTTAATCCCTGCTGCTAAATCGGAATGTAATTCAGCTTATAACCACAGCCCAATCCATGTGAATTACAATCACTTTAAATACAGCCAGGGCTAGCTGGGATTTAACATCCTCCCAAGAGATCCTGAAAATGGAAACTGGGACAAAGCACTGCTCCAGGTGAACCTGCCATCAGAGGGAGCCAAGGCAGTGGGGCAGAGGGATTTTGTTACCTCCCAGGCCCCCTGGAGAGGGGCACCCTTGGGTGCAACCCTTGGTCAGGGCGCACAGCAGGAAGATATGTGTGTGACTCGGGCAAGAGCTTATCCCCAGGGAGGGGGACAGAGGCTGCCGGCAAACCCACAGCGCTTTTATCTTTAATTTAGGATGTTTATCTCAAGAGATTCTTCAAGCTTTAAAACAAACGTTAAGGAGATCTTTGTTTGCCTGGCAGCATCTGGCCTCTGAAAGCAGGCACGTACAGTCTCAGCAGCAGGGCTGGTAGCGAGGGCTTGTCCTCTGCCTCCTTCCTTCCAACTTTAACCTCTGTTGGGATGAACCTTGCTCTCCCTCTGTCTGCTCCAAGAAACCAGTAGAGAAAATGGGTCTTCCCCACAGCTTGAATGAACAGTGGGCACCTGGCAAGTGGTCCCATAGGTGCCTAGGAAGATCTCTTACTGCAATTAGCTTTCACGGTTACATTATTCAGTCCTGGCTTTCACAGCTTTGTTAGTCAGTCCTGATGGGGAAAGAACAATTGTGTATTGTCTCCTTGCGCTGCCACAGCCTGGGAAAGCAGAGGTTTGGGAGCCTGCATGGGAGCAGCTGAGTCCTTCTGCTGCCACTGACCCACAAGCCTTCCCAGGGAGCCTCGGGCAGTGTCTGGGAGCATGCAAATTCAAAGGCTCCGCAGAAATTGAGGGTCTTGATCGATGCTCTTCCAAGCATTGAACTGGAAAGTCCCTGTGGGAACAAGCCGTTAATTTTGTGGGCTGCCAGGCACAGATACCGAGTTCAAGGAGTCTGAGTTACTACATTGGTAGGGAAAGGTTAGAAAATAAGCTCTTCTTCCCAGACTGGTGCCTATGTTTGGACCTTTTTAGGAAGATTCTGATGGTTTTTTTTCATGTCGCTCTTTTTTGTGGTTTCCTTATATTTCCTCTTTTTCCAATGGTGAAAGGCTAGTGCTGTTGTGCTAATATCTGGCCAAAATGAGAATTCATGGTAATTTCTCAAAGCCTGGTATGTAAAGTGCCTGGTGTACTGGGCTGGTCTGCTCATAAGTTTTCTGTGGGTGTGATGAGGGAATGGAAACGATCTGAGTTTTTGGGTACTTTCCCAAACCCAAGCTAGCCAGTATTCTATGTTTAGATCTGGTTTACTTAGCAGCACGGGTAGGGCGGAGAGGAGGGCAGAGGGTTTGCAGGCGCTGGCAGAGCGTAGCCGGAGTGTTGTGGGCTGGTAAAGATCAGCAGTGGTACAGCAAGGACCTCAGGGCCCCCTCCCTGAATGGCCACAGGGGCTTGCTGAGAGGTGAAAGGAGCGATGGAAAGGGCTTTGAATGGACCCCAGGGGGTGCAGCCCTTCCTCCCTAAAGAGAAGCAGCATACCCTGAGGACACTGGGAGTCCCCCGGGCCTTTCTTTCAAAGCTCCCAGTTAAAAGCTCCCAAAGCCTTTCTTCCATGCTATAAAGGAGGGCAGCCTGCCAGGGGTGACCTGGACACAGCAGAAGAAGCCGCAGAAGCGCTGAGATAGCAGGACAGGTCTATGGACACCAGAGAGAGGAACCGTGGGGATCTGGATGGTGGAGCAGAGATGCACCTTCATTTGCCTGACCTGCCCAAACAAGCAGTGGTGGGACAGGGACCATAGCATGGGGGTGGCTGGAGCAAAGTGCGGAGCAGGGCAGGTGTGAAGGGCTCCAGTGCCCACTCTCTGGAAAGCATCGTCTCCCAGTGGGAGGTCTGTGCAGCCGCCCGTTGTCTGACTATGCCTTAGCACAGACCATCCCACGTAGGGAAACGTGGACCTAAGGTAAGCTTCCTCCCAGGCACTGAGATTTTGGGGTCTTAGGCCAACAATGCCAGTGCAGCCTGAGACTGCTCCCACCCCAGCCAGGGCTGGAGCAGAGCTGGGGCCCTGGCCTAGAAGATGGTAATCTTTGCAGCTCCTCAGACAAGCCATGCATATGGCTCTCATCTGCACTGCTCTTGGCTCCTTACAGAAATATATGATCAGCTGGTGAAACTCTTGCCAAGCAGCTGGGCCAGCTTGGCCCCACAGCCTTTCTTCTGACGTCCTCCCTGCATCCACAGCAATGTCCATGTGCATCATGGATGTTGCCCCTCTCCGCAGCAGGATGGGCGTTAACCAGACTTAGAGGTAAGGACTTTTTTAATTTTTTTTTTTTTTTTTGCTAAAGTCATCATAATAGTTTGAATTTTTGCAAGACTTTACAATCACATTGTTAGTTTCTCCAAAGCTTTCAGAGTGCTGTGAGCAATGCTCCTCCCCTCTTTTGCTGGTCTAATTGCAAAAGGGAGAGAAATGCTTATCCAAGAAAGGTCAGGATGCCACTACCCTCATTCCTGAGGCAGGGTATCACACCACTTGCCAGCAGGGCTGCCCATCCATGCGCACTGCACGTCTGTAAGGAAGGTCTTGTCTCTCTAAGGGTGAACCACCAAATGTGCTTTGAAACAGGGGTGGTGCCAAGACCTTGTGCTGCATCAAGAGGTCAAGCTGACCTGCATATGTTTCTTCATTTTGGCCCATGGTGTTCCCTTTTTTTACACTGGTCCTATCAGCAGGGATCTGTCTGTGGCAGGGCAGGAGGTATGACAAAGTCCCAGATGGCAGGCTGATCCATGCAGCCGTCTGCCCTCATCACCCCGTGTGACGGCTCACGGCAGAGGGATGCAACCCCTGTGCCAGTACTGGAGCAGGCACTGGGTAGCTTGAACAGACCACGCACACCTCCTGCATGTGAGCCGGCTGCTGTGCTGGATGCCCACGGTAACTGGGGTTGAGCATCTCCCCACCTCGGACAAGAGAGGTGTCCTCCCCACCCCAGCATGCGATGTTCCTGCAGCCGAGCTGGGAAGCGTAGCTGTTTCTACCTTCCAGGCCAGGATGAGAGAGGGCATGCTCAGCCCTCCCAGGGGACCGTGGTATCTCACCTCAATCAAAATATTTGCTTTCAATGGGCATGCTGCCCTGGCTGGAGGTTCACGCTTCCTGGGGATCTCCACTGTACAGGTCCTGGCAACTATTTCTTTGAGATTGCTGCTTCTATACATGCCCGAAGATGCCTGGCTGGAGAACAGCCTACACTAGCCAAAGGGCAGGTTTGGTTGGGTTTTTTTTATAGGCTGCTTTGCTAGGTTGCTCACTTTAAAGTCTCTTCTTATTAGGTCTCCTCTCTGGGTGAATGTTAAAGGGCACCTTTTATGATGCTGCTGCCCAGCCCCACCAGCAGCAGAACTCACAGGCTGGCAGTGGGCAGGCTAGCCTTACAGAGAGCATGGTACAGCATCCCTATCATACAGCATGAAATTATCCCTTACCCCATGTGCTGCCATATACAAGTGGGTAATGACAAAATAAGGCTTCCAAGTGATTCTAACAGGGAACTACAACATCTGCTCCATCCGTCACGCAGGCTGCAATACTGGGAGGGCTAAGCAATTTCATGTGAGAGTCTGGCCACAGCTGCAGTTTCTCCTGTGCTGGCAGAGTCATAAAGGCCACCACAAAGGCTCCAGGGAGATCATCCTAAAAGCAGATGAGGTCAGAGATAGCAGGATCACTGTGTGTGCATCCCCTCTCCCTACAGGGGAGTGACTGGAGCACAGGGTAATGCCAGGACAGACTGAACTCCTGCTCTTGCCTTCCCCAAAGACGACCTCGGGACCAGAGCTCTCTCATCAGCAATCATACTGGTCCCTGATGATGCCAAGACATGGGTAGGTCCAAGACTGGCACAGGGTTGGCTTTGCTCTCCTCTGCTCTGGATGTACCTCTCAGCTTGGTCACTGCTCAGCACTGAGATGCCGTTTGGGAATAACAAATAACCAAAATGCTTTGTCAGCGTGGAAGCCTATCACACCAGCAGGGGCTGTGTTTGAAATACAGAAGCAGTTCAGATTTTGCTGAGGAACTCTCTCAGAGACAAGCAGCTCCTGCATTATTAACAACGGTGCTGATGAATCCCTGTTAATGAGATGCGCTGGCTCAGCCAGCAAAGGGGCTGTGGCGTTGTTGCTCTCAGCCCCACACTGCAGCGTGTGCCTTTGAGTGCAAAAGATGACTGGTCTGGGGAGTAATTGGCAACACTGTGCTGTAAGATTTGGCTATTTTCCCTAAAATTTGCTCATGTCCTGCCAGTCTTGAGCTAGGTAGACAGGGAAATCCAGCATTGGTTCTCTGGTGGCTGTGAAAAGGGAAATAAAAAGCTGCCTTCCCAATGATACAGGCTTGTGACTAAAGAAAAAGATCTGTTCTTTGGCGTGTACTCCCTGCTCTGCTCCAGAGAGCGGTGTGGGCTATGTCCTCTAGTCTACTCTTAAACGGCTCAACCAGGGGAGCTTCTTCTTTTATGGCTCAACAGATTTCGCTGTTAGGAAAATCTTTATCCATTTTTTTTTTTTTAAACTCAAGTTCATCTTGCTCCATTTATCAATTCTCCTTTTGGTTTCTGGTTGCAATTACTTTCCCACTGTGGTCATTATACCTCCTAGGATGCTTGTAGAATAGGATCTAACACACCCTTAAGCTGACATCTGGCCAAGAAAGACAGTTTTTGCTAAGTCAAACCTCCCCTGAGCTTTCCTAGCGGTATAGTACTTTTCTGACAATATAGCACATAGGCTGCTAAATACTGTCCAATGTGGATACAGAAAGACTGGCCATCCTCCAGTGCATCATATAATACCTCCACAGTCCAGCACGTCATTGTCTATTGTGCTAATGCATTGCAAGTAGCATAATTCCCCCAGCAGTGCTGCCAAGCTACTTTGCTCTGCACTGCAGCCACTCTCATGCTTTCCAGATGTCACAGATGATGTCAAACTCCTGATGTCATTGCCCTATGCAGAATGAATCTGACAACCTGACGTGCTCATGCTACGCCTTTCTGTCTGTTGATGGGTTTCACTAACATGCAGTGTTGACCTCCAATGTTTGTCTGTGCAAGCAAAGGACAAAGCAAACCCTGCAGGAGCTAAGAGGGCTGGTTAAGATCGCATAGCAGTAATTAGAGTAGTTTTGGGTTTTTTTAATATATTTTAAAGCAGAACTTCTTGCAAATCTTGGGAGCAGTCTGTGGAGTGAGGGCAATGTGGACCCTGGGCAATCAGGGCAATGAAATGAGAGGGGCAGCACTGGGAGGGCACCAGTGCTCCCAGCAAGGATCTTGCTCTCCCAAATGATGGACAAAATGAAAAGACTGAAGTTACGTCTCCTATACTTTCAATTTTTAGGGATGTGACAAGAAGGGATGCTAAGGTAGCCTTTAGGCTCTGATTTTTGGCAGCAGAGCTTTGCAAATGTCCCTCAACTCACGTAAAAGACCAAGAACCCTGACAAGACATTGGAGCAGATCTTGGAGATGCCTGCAGTGCTGGGGATTAAACCCAGAGGTGCTTAGCACTGAAACAGTGGGAGATGAGCGGGTTTGGCATCAAGGAAGGTAGAGCTGAGCCTTTGGAAGGGATCACACAAGAAGAGATATACCGAATGGGCTATTGCCACCTTACAGACAAAGTATTATCTGCAGGCAAAGTGGTGCAGCCTCAGGTAAATATAAGTAGCGTAGGAGCTGAAGAGATCAGAAGTGAAATAACTTAATGTGGAAATGGTGTTGCTAATGCTCAGACTGCAAGAACAGCACTGCACAGAGCCTCCTATGCTCACCCCCACCATACCGCATGTCTCCCAAGCAGCGGTGAGCACATCCTCAGAGCACCCTGGGCCCGGCAGGGACAGTCCCCTTGCAGCACAGGGGGAACACAGCCTGAAAAGGAGCCGGGAATTCACCGAGCATGGGATGGGGAGAAGGGGTCTCTTCCCCCAAGCAGGAGGACAGCTTTCCTCATTGCTTGCAGACGTTGTACCTGTAATGACAGTCTGCACTACAGGTTGAGAATCCTCTGCAGAACGGAAATATCTTGCTAATTGGTGGCAGCAGATTACGCTATCTAAATTTTGCAAGCCTACTGATTGCACATTAATCATCCTAAAAAAGGAATAGGTTAAAGTAAGATGAGGCCTACCAATGATCCCTGTAGCACCCCACCAGACACCTCCTCCAGTATCCCGGCTCTCTAATTACCATCCCCCTTGTGCTGTGGTCATCCTGCCAGCTTTTTGTCAGTGTGGCAAAACGCCTTGAAAGGCCCCACTAAATTCCTCTTAAAAGCACTGTTTCACCAGAGGGAGCACAAGCACGGGGCCATGCTCAGAAGAGCTGGGATCTACTCCCAGCTCAGCTGCTGACCACCTGGGTAACCCTGGGCACGGCCTTCACCTCTGGAATTTAGATATTGCTACCCACAGCCTCATGCATCTTGTGCAGAGTGGGGCTACCACATGCCAAGGGTGACTGTCCCTCCATCGTCCTCCCCTTCTTTTGGCCCTGTTCCCCAGGCTGTGGGCTATGATGGTCCTCCCCATTGGGCCAGGTCATGTTGTGGGCAAGCAACCTTACTCCTGAGCACATCATCTGCGAGGGATGCTGTGAGGCCACTCGGGCTGCGAGGAGGCTTCGGGGGCTGCTAGCCCTGCCAGTGCTGTTGCAGCTCACCGGTGAGCGAGCTCCGGTCGCGCCTTGCCGGCGAGGACTGCAAGCCTGCCGAAGCAAACCTTGAAGTGACAGTGCGGAGCCCCTGTTTGCAATTAGCATTGCTATTTCGGAAGGGAATATCTGCTGTGCAGAGGTAACCCATGGCAACCATCTGCTGAACCACCGTTCCTGCTGCTGGGGCTGGTCAGGGAGGGGGAGTGCGGGTGAGATGGGGGCCAGGGGTGATGCAGGGGGAACCTCGCAAGTATTGGGGAGGCAACGTTTCCTCCCTCCATGTCCCTCTCCTGCTCCCACCGTCACAGAAGCGGCAGGCGGTGTCCGTGAGCCCCTCCGCATCCCACGCAGCTGGATAATTTATGGGCGCTTTGTTTGCAATTTGCCTCTAAATATAGCTGCGCTTTAAAGGAGGAAGGCGAGCTCCCGCCCGCCCGTCTGCCCGCGTCTCCTTCTCGTTAATGAGGGGTCTCTCCTCCTCACTGAGGACAGAAGGGGCCACGCAGACAGCGTTGGCGCGGTGGTGCCCATGCAGCACGTCCCCCATGCGCCCTGCCTCGCTAGAGAAGGGTGGCGATGAGACCCAAGCCTCTTTGGCTGCTGGTTAAACCCCAGCCCAGCCTGGTGACGGTGTCCTGCCCAGCCAATGCTGGTGGCTTGCCTGGGTGTGCTGAGCCCGGCCATGGGGGGATTTTTTTTCCCCTCTCTTCTTTTTTTTTTAGCAAAAAGTGCACTAATTGCATTAGTCCTAACAGAGGTGTAACACCAAGACTGGTGAAAAAGATTGCCTCTGGACATCGCTTCAGCTAGTTAACATTCTAAAAAAAAAATGCTCTCATCTTATCTCCTTCCCGCAGATGCCAGCCTCGGCAGGGAGAACAGCGTGGCCCGGGCCACTCCCTGCGGGCAGGGGTAGAAGCTGTGGGGTACCCTGACAGGGACAGGGTGGGCACCTCCCAGCCCTGGGACAGGGTGCCCGGCAGCAGCCATGGGGACGGGTATCCTCGTCTGTGCTTGTGCAGGTAAACGCAGGGCTCGCCTTGCCAGGTTACGAGTCACCCCGACCCTTGCATTATGGGTGCCAGTGTTGCAAACTGCAATTTCGACCGGGGCTAACACATGAAGGGTTGAACCCAACTCCAGAGCTGACGGGAAAGGCAAGGTACTGAAGTGCTGATGAGGCATTATAATAAGTAGTGAGCAGAAATAAGAACCTACTTATGTTTTAAACATAACATTAATTAATAAAGAAAAGGGTACACTGTAGATACTAAAAGCCCTCAGATACTGAGGAGGAAAAATCTCTTATAATTTAGAAACTGCAAGAACATGGATAGACCTGGATAACAGCAGCTGCATGTCACATGTGGGGAAAAGACCTCTCTGCAGTGAGACCACGCAGACCAGCTCTGCCCCACAGAAGAAGAGCTTTCAGAAAATAGTGTGAGGATAAAAGGAAAAGGTCATTTTCAGACCGCACCACTCCATCACATCAACATTAATTCATGTTGGTCCGTTACTTTGGATGTAACCGAATGCAGTGAAAAATGACTCTAAGATTCCCCGGCCCAATCTGGCAGTACACTTCAGCAAACCTATCTAATAGGTTTATTATAGTTTATTGAGCAAGTGTTAGCCCAGAGTAGATCAGAACAACCACCAAAATGCTAAATGGCCTCAGGAATTATGGCATTTTGGGAAGAATTATTGTGGCAGGATGGGTAACTCAGTGTCTAGGGCCCCATGCTACCTCCATCCCTGTCAGAAGAAATAATGGCCAAATTTTCTTCCGAGCCTCATGGCCCATTGGACTAATATATAGGGGCCAGCCTGTCCAGCACATACAGTACCTTCAGCTCCCCCAGCCTGGAGGATCCTTTACAGTCGCTTTTTACGAGCAGGTTATTCTCAGCATCAGAAGCCATGCTCCTGCCTCTCCTGCTACACACTGAAGGAAATTCCCTTCTCCCAGTGTAGCAATGAATGTTACTGGGACCCAGCTCTTGCAGGAAGATGCAAAACTTGTGTCCCAGCTCTTGGGAATGCCACAATTAGCTCTGGCTAGGAAAAACTTGGAAAACACTTTACTCTTCCTGAAAAAAAAAGATGTCTAAGCCCTGTAAAAAAAAAAAAAAAAAGGCACTTGCAAATCTGCTTTATAGAGAGACTGCATTGTATTACCAGACAGAGTTAATAGCAAGGTTAGTTTACCATACCAAAATAAAAGTTAAACATCCAATTACTATCTCTGGAAACAAGGTTAGGGAGAGAAAAAACAGCAGAAGGCTCCACCAACATCTGCCTGTAACCTTAACTCCATCCTGCCCGCCAGATCCAGATTTCTTTCATTCAATGCCCAAACTGAGGGTTTATTCTAGCAATGCTCTCCCTGGCAGAGGGAAGTTTCAAGAAGCCACCCCTCCTTTCTTTACAGTCCATTATTTATGTGCCTATCTTTTCAGGAGAGTTGTAGAGTGAAAACAGAGCATTGAAGGGTATTGCTGGGGATTTTACAGGGATTCATGACATTTCAGTGCAGGTCTCCAGAATCCCCTTATTTTATGCTAATTTAGAGTCTCTATAGAGTAGCATTGCCTCAGCCATCCGGCATTTGTGAGACTACTAATGGAGTACTTGCAAACTTATTTGAAAACAGACAGCTCTGCTGAGAAGAGGGACTCTGCACTCCTGATTCTGCAGCCTCTGCTTCCATCTCTTCTCAAAGTTGGTCACTTGAAGGGTACTCATAAACTTCCATTGCTCCATTCTCCAAATTACTCAGTATATGAGTTCTTCAGCATCCTACAGCAATTTCTCTTTTGGATCCTCCGTTCCTCAGCAGAATGACTTGCAACATGCTCTCTTAAGTGATTTCATAATAACCTGCAGAAAAATCCTATACTTTTTTTCTCCTTACACCCCCCTCCCCCCCCATAATTATTGCGCTATTTCTGACACCCACAACCTGAGTTACCCTATGGCATGCCCACAGGCAGCGCACCGGACGTATTAATGATGCCTCTGACTGATTCAGCCCCTGGCATAGGACTATCTCCCCCTGTTGTCAGGTTATAAGGAACAGAGGTTTCCCTCACATCGTGTTGATGGACCAGCTGTCAGCATCAGCCTGGAGTGAGCTTTAAACTCACTGTCCCCTTCGGTGGCTGCCTCCCTCTCATGAAAGCTCTCTTTAGCATCATCCCACCTTTCTCTCTCCCCTCAGGGTCCCATCGTTCTCCCAGCCTTTTCACAACTCACAGCCATGCCCCAAGTCCTCTCTAGCAGAGCATCCCAGTGTTAGGTTTTCTGTGAAATCTGTGCTGGTCCAGAGGACGGAGACAATGTTGGCACAACACCTATCTGGATCATTCACCACTGAACAACTTCTCTCTGCCTCGAGAAGTTTCCACTTGAAATATACAGACATAGATGTACACTAGAAGACATGCAGAGGATGGTAGCAGCATATACACAGCCCTATAAAAATCCCAGGTAACGAATTGGCAGGACAAATTCAAATGGGATATGTGCTCAATGATGTTTCTATGGAGTGCGGCTTCTGCTCTTTGCAGAACTGGGGGTGCCAACGAGGGGTGTAACTGAAGCAGAAGCCTCTGCTTGGTGTACCAGACCTTCGTGAGTTATTCCAGGAAAGCGAGGCAGAGGGAAGAAGGCCAGAAGAAATCAAGTGTGACCATACTTTTTCCATATATGAGCATAATCATTAATGTTACTTAAGTCATCTGTTGATAGCACAGGGCCTGATGACTTCTGGTGCAACCCTGTGTTAACAATTAAATTAAAGACCTTCCAGCCTTGTCTTGTTATCCCTCATGTTAGCAGCTAAGGGTCTCCTTCCCCTCATCCCCATTTTTTTTCCTCCGGGTAAGCAGAGGAATTGCCTTTTCACCCAGTTTTAATTACAGGAGCCACATGACCCTTCCTGGAGCAGCTGTCAGAGACCGTACAACTGGAACATCACCAGGCCAGCGGGCTCACAGAAAATATGTAAGTAGGTTACATGGTGGTGGGGGAGGCCATTAAACACAGCGGGACCCACTTAACGGAGCACCTGTTAGTGCAACAGAAAGTGGCAAGAGGATGAATCAGGCGGAGAGGGCAATAACTGCACGGCTTTACTCTGTCTAACAAGCGCTGGCTAGGCTCAAAGAAGAGCGCACGAAGCTGGGTGGTGAGGGTGGCTGGGAGAGAAGGAGCTGAGGGTGTTTTGATGCTCACTGAGGCTAGTGCTGCTAACGACTGCTTACCAAATAAATAAATCAATCAGAGAGTTCAAATATGCTCCTACAGCCATTGCTCTGGGCTGGCTGGCTGGAGGGCTCACACAGCTAATAAGTATTCTGCTGGTGGTGGAAAGCCTTTGCTCTGCTCCAGGAGAGCACGGAGCAGCTTCCTCCTGACCCCATCCCTTCTGCGCGCAGAGGGGTGCTGAGCCTAGCCGGCTCCCATAGCCCCCAAAATGTTGGGGTGGAAGATCCCTGCTACACGCCCTGCTTCTGCCACATGGCCCATCCCTCCCTCCCCTCCTGGCTGGACCTGGTCCTCGCAGCCCGGACCATGCTCTGGGCTCTGTGGTGTCTCATGGTTCCTACTGCTGTGGCCAAACCAACCCACTTTTTCAAACAGCCCCACCTGTGCACCATGCCTAGGGCCACTGCCTGCCCTGCCCTGCCCCTCGCTACAGCCACAGCGGGGGCCAGGGCTATGTAACCACCAGCCCGCCTCCCCAAAGCCCCCCCAGAGCACCCCTCCAGGCAGAGGCTTGCCTGGCGGCTAAACCAGCCTAATGCTGCTGCTGAAACCTGCCTGGCTTTTGTCTGACCTGCGTGGGGCTTTAACCTGGCAGATAAAGACCCCTCAAAAAGCAAGTGGGCATTTTCCTGTGGGTTTCTCATAGTGCAACAGGTCAAGGATGGAGCCAAAGAGGTGCCTCTGCTAGGCAGGCTTGGGGGACCTGGGCAGGGAATGCAGCGACGCTTGGGCTGTTGCATGTGCATATGCCAGAAATTGCAGCTGCTGCTGGTGGCACACGGGTGAGATTTGGGTTTTATCCATATCGTGCCCGCTTGGAGGAGAGTGTCCCCAGGGCAGGGGACAGTGGCAGCAAGGGAGGAACTGTTTTAGATCTAGTCTCCTTTGTGAAGGCTTTCAGGAAGTTCAGGCAGATTTCATCTTTCCTCATAAAATATTTTTAGGCTCTAAGTTATTAAGGGTGGTGTTTTGACATTGCCCTAAATAGATTAAGGACTGCCTTATCTTTTGGGGAGAGGTCCTTCTGGCCACCAGGAGAGCATCTCCAGCATGTGACTAGCCGGGTAATGTTTTCCTTTTCTTGACCAGGGGTAAAACTGCACTTGGTTATATTTCAGTATGAGGATTTTTTCATCAAACCTTGTGTTTATATAATCTGTCTGCTGACAGATATACACAAATCAAACATCTAAATAGGATTAATGCAGGCAGCTTATGACTGGCTCTTGAGGAGGACCAGGAATTACGGTTATCAACCATAAAAGTGAAGTTGGGTTGCCTGACCCCTACAACTTAGCCTTGAAAAATACTATACAAATAGCTTCTGAACCAGTGAAAAGTCACTTCATATTCACTGAATAATAGAGAAAAGCACAAACTAAAATAGCTAGATCTGAATATCAGAATGTATTTTCGGCTCTTTCTTGGTGAGAGGAGGACGAACATAATCATAAGCAAAATAAGTGCCAAGCCATACTTAACCCTCTCAGCACTCCAGTGAGACCAAACATAACTGTTTCAAGCTTTCCAAACATTAAAAAATTGCCTTACCACAGAAAACAATACACTGTTCAGTTTTGGGTCCACCTTCACTATTGCAAGAAAAAAATTCAGTGGTGTCTCCTGCCCTTGGATGGGATTTAGCTGCAAAGCCCAGTGAAACCTTTGCAAAGGCTGCCTAGATGGCTCCTGGTTTCCAAAGAGGCAGGTGGGGTGATGTGTCCAGGACTCTCCAGATCAGGCTTACGGCTGGATGTGATGGTCCTGTACAATTTTGTTCCGGGGAATGTAATGGACAAGGGCATGGTAATGGATACACATTTTTCCACTCCAGATGGCTAAATCAAATTAATCCCATAGAGACAGTGACTGAAAGTACAGTTCTTACCTCCTGGTGGTTACCACCAGCCTGTTTGAATGGTGTTGATGAGTCCCACTGGTGTTGTTGATGGGCAGTGTCTCCATCTTTTAAAATCATCCTTACAGACAGGCGATTATTTCCCTTATTGGCACTTTCACCTACGGAAATGAGGACTGAATGGTCTGGATGATCATTTTGCACAGTAATTTATGCATGTAGTCCAATATAGCTCCCATTGAGGATCTATTCCTCTCTTATAATTGGGGCAAATTCCATCTCTAGAAGCTCTTCTTCCAAGAGAGGATGTGAATTATCTAAGCCATCACCTGTCTAACATGATCCAGCTGCTATTTATTTCTGACATGTTCATGTCAGTAGAAGGCTTTCCAACCTCGCAGAGATATTGGGAGATTTCATTTATACAATACTGTGAGATTGTCTGATCAAAGGCATACAAGTGGAAATCATTACTGTTATTTTCAGACATGTCTGTAATCATAGACTCTCCCTATTCATCGCAATCATTGCAATTGTAAATCAGAAGTGGGTTCCCTCACCACCTGGCCACTCGGTGCTCTTCTAATCTCTGCCTGTTGCCTGTACAGTGAGATTTCTCCTGCATCTCCCCTCCACCTCTCCGTGACACAAACACGTTCGCTAAAATTTGCTATGATAGCTTCACTTTATGTGGATTTGTTTCCACAAACAGAGATGATACTGAACTTTCTGAATCTCTCCCACTAGGAAATGAGGATAATGCTTGGAGCTGTCAATGCAGAGACCATTCATGGTGCCTGACAACCTTGCTGAAATGACTGAATTATATTCCTATCAGCAGAAAGTATGAAATGAGTTACAGTTATTTAAACAAGGGAATAGAGGAATTTGCACTTCTAAATACAGAAAGGAATAAGCTCTTTAATGCCCTGTCTTCTTCACAATGTACATCTTTTTTATCTGATCATGCACTGGGTCTCAGTGCTGTAGTAGCTTCAGGCCAGAAGAACTGAGGTGTCTGCTTTCTGTTGTTTCTATGGGATTTGGGCACATCGTATCGTGGTAGAGCTGGTCTATAGTCTCTCCCAAAACCAATGCACATGCACTTCTTTTTTCTCCCATCTCTCTTTCACCTGTAAAGACTTTGGGAAATGTGGTGTGTGAGGGTGGTGCACCTGCAGAAAGGCCGATGTGAGAGAGGCCCACTAGACTCATCTGAGATCTCTGCTGGGGATCCTAGATCCACTAGAACCAAGGAAGCCCATCTACTGCACCCCTGTGTTTTGTTTCAGAGGCTGGATCTTTTATTCTGAAAAGGTTACAAGCACACAGGATGGGGTGGCTTTGCCCAGTAGTTCAAGTCAATCCAGCTTGAAAATGGCAGTGGAAATCTGGTTTGGTTTTGAGCATAGTGATTTGAGATGCTGGAAACCATAAGACTGCCAAGAAAACGTTGATGTTGCTGACTGCCTCAAGTGAGAGCAAATCTCATACACCCCAACCAAGGAAGTGCCTTCGTTCCAGCAGCTGCAGGTATTGACTCTGTTTCCACGTGTTTGTCACGTTTGTCTTGAGCCCCCTGTGCAGTAGCTCTTGCTGCTTTTATAAAGGCTGAGGTGTTTCCCAGTTCCCATGCCAGGGGATCAATGGCTCGGGAGGACAGGAATGAGAGGTGGAGCCTTCCCATCTGAAATCATAAATTCTAGTCTGGGCCCAGGTCATCTGAAAGTTGTTGTCACCTAGAATTTCAATCTGCTTGTATTTGCCCTGCGTGATTAAATATTCATGCCAGGATACTCTGCCATACGCGATGAGAATATTCAATGTAACCTCACTGGAAAGACTATGTTGCAGATGTAGTCAATGTCCTACTGCTTTCTGAAATTAATTCTGCATTTGTCAGTTGTCCAGCTTCCCTCTGATGGACTTCAGACTAGTCCCAGATGTCTATATGATCATCCCATTCCCAGAGACTGATTTTTTCACACACACACACACACACACACACACACACAAAACCCTCCTTATCTTGCCTGATAAGGCCAAGGACATAACATGGTAAATAGCCTTCTCACTCCCAGAGGTGGGTGATCCACATAAGAATGAAGAGACTGCTGGGGAGCAAACCCTTTGCGAAGGATCATAGCAGAGCAGCTTCTAGTGCAACTAGCTGATGGCTAATTTGCTTGGGGCTGGCAGCCTGGTGCTTTCAACAGCCTGAACTTCACTTAAAAAAAATTATAGTGATTAAGTAAACACAGCTATAATGGAAATCTTTACTCTGCATATTACAAACCAAAATGGCCATGAAGGGAGCAATTATGAAATCTCAGGACTGTGGTGAGGGGAGGAATCATTTGAGCTGTGCTGTTGTTTGTTTTTGTTCATCATTTATTTCCCCTGGGAAGCTTGGCTCTGAAGCAGTCTCTGCTGCATTGTGAGATTCTTTACATTTTTGTTAACCTGGTTTTCCATCCAGTCTTGAGCAAGATGGGAGGAAATATAAGGGTTTTACATAAAGTCACAAGACATGATGGACTACCTTGGGGAAGGATTCCTAGATCCAGTTTCCGATTCCCATTATAAGCCCACAACACAAGTTGCACATCGATTGCGCTCTTTCTCTCTCTCTCTCTCTGTTAGTCTTCAGTGACATGGCTAATTTTACAAAGACTTGAGAGAGTGGTGACGATAATGCAGGAGTGGCAATGTTAAAGCTGTACTAATGGGAACTGCAATGACGGTTCAGAGACAGTGGTCATCGTCCCTTTCTGGAGATATATGATTGGTCCTAGTGGGTCTTTGGGACTTGCCTGATTCAGGAAAATTATAGTGTAAAGCAGCACCAGGCTTTCAGCTTCAGCTGATTTTTGCTGATGTTTGTTCAGGACCAGAGGGAAATTAGCTGGTGGACTAGTCAGGTGTTGGTAGAAAATTGACTGAGAAATGGAGAACACAGCAGAGAAACAGTTGGTGAATGATGGGATGAGTGGTAATTCCTAGGTAGCAAAAAGACTGATGCAATCCAAAAACGCAATATAGTTCCCAAATATATATAATAATGCAAGTTCAGGAGCTGCTTCAAGGGCAGAAACCAACTCGAACACCTTTTCCTTGACTGGACAGACTTAACCAAAGAAAGAAGGTCTAGCATTTCCTTTTGAGCCCTGCTAAAGCTGCAGATCTATCAGCACAGGAGCTCAATGCTAGAGCCAAGTGATGTACAGACATGACAGCTAAGCAAAGCAACTGGCCATCAAATTATAATTGTTCAAGATCTCCATATGAGCACAAACATTTCTGTTACTGGCTTAGCATGTTTCAGGAATGGAGAGCAACCCAGGTAGACTTGAAAGAAGGGAACAGAAATGTTTGGCAAGTCCTATCACATGGCTGTATATTAGCTAAGGAAGAAAACTGTCCAGACTCTTTCCTGGTGCAATAGTGAGCACATCCTGGAGAGATGCTGTGTGAAAAAAGAGAGGACAATCTTTCCCTTTCCGAGGCGAACCACACTCAGGCCTCGGAGTTCAGCTAACCGGCTGCCAAGGCAGTCTGAAACAGCAGCAAAGTGGGTGGTGTCTAGGGAAGAAGGGATCGAGTTTGGAGGAAGAGGGACTGAGGGCTGAAAGAAAGGACTGAGTTTGGAGGGATAGGAATAAGTATGGCAAGGTTTTCACAGCAGGCTACTGCTACTGCCTCAGCAAGCCAACCGAAGCAGGGGACCCTCAGCACATACACGCAAAAGGAATTGTTTCTCTTACTCCTATTCCAGGATAATCAAACACATACCTGCAGGTTGGTCTGAAACCACCTCCCCTGTTCATCCTCACTTCTTCCAGAAGCCAATTAAGTCCTTTCCAAAGAGATCCTACATGAAACAGTGGCTTTTCTGAGATTGGTAATGGTTGTCACCCCAGCAATAATCATAATAAATCACACTCGGGCTCCTGTTGAGCTCATATTTTCAAAGAGATGTTGGTTCTTGATCCATTCATTAATATTAATTAGCATGGATTCACGTTTCATTTCCCTCTTATGTGTCCAACCTGCAGCATCCTTGTGTGTCCCGTGCTAATGAACCAGATGCCATTTATGGCTGGCACAAAATAATTAGCTAATTGTTGAGGAATACGTGTCTCAAGTTAGTTAAATATTTATGCCAGACTTTTTCCATTTTGGCTCCCAGCCCTCATCTGGGGGTTGCAGTGCAATTTAGGGAGGATATGAGAAAGTTTTCACAGTCTTATGCAGCAAGCTTTAATTATACATTCTCCATATGGATGCAAATGTTTGATGTTATACAGATGTTGGCAATGAATTGACCACCAGGTACCAGAGTAGAAATAGCAAACTTCAGCAAGCAGATCAAAATCTAATTCCCTTGTTGTGACTGGATGCTGCATAATGCAACAGTCACTCTTTCGCTTCCGACCCAGCCTCTTTTGCTCAGTCAGAGACCTCTGCTGCAAAATACTTCCAGGCAAACAGATAAAACAAATTGCCAGGGCTGGAGAGAGGGCACATGTGGCTTGGAACTGGAAGTCACATCCTGCATCTTCCCTAGAGCTGATTTCTGGCAGTGGGAGAAGGGTCTGCCTTTATGAGTCTTCAGATTTTGTTTATAACATCCCGAGATCCCCAGGCATCCCAGATCTCTTGCTTTGTCTCCTGAGAGCTCTCTCACACAGCCCTGTGCTGTGTGTAACATTTAAGAGCCAGGACTATGAGCCAGGAGCATGTTAGGAAAAGCAGGATAGCCACACTAGGAGGTGAGAAGATAACTCTGAGCTGCTGCATGGTGTGTTTCTGCCAAGCTGCTCCTGTGCATCTACAGGCAGTAGATGTTTGGTACTGTGCTGCATGAAGCTGCTGGGCATAGAAGCACTCTGCACTGAAAATTAGCTCTGGCAGAGACATTCACCACCCCGCTCCTGCTGGCTGCTGAAGGAGGCTGGGACCATAGAGATGCTATCAGGAAAAACAAGGACATCCAGTCCTCCTCTGAGTTGTATGGGAGCTGGGACTCCCAGTGTTGTGCAAAATCAAGGAGCATATTCCCCCTCCTGACTCCCGGTGTCATGCGGAGATGTGTTTGCATGTGTAATTCCCAGCGTGCCTCCCAGCGAAGGAGCAGAGAATGAAGGTGGCAGGCAGGGATGGCACAGGGCTGTTAGCCAAATCTCTCCTTGAGGATATGCACAGAACATCTACTCTATTCCCTACTGTATATATGAATAACATTGATAAATGAGGTCCCGCTGACAGCTGATTTTTGCTTAACTAACCTACCTCTCCCATGTCCTGACCTTCCACTCTTACCAGTGTAGAGAGGGTTTGCTTTTGCTTGCTCAGAAGCTCGGAACCCCCAAATTATCTGTAATGTCTTGAGCACATAATTATATTGAGCTAATCGCTGTGATACCTAGGTGCTTTCACCTTACTGTGCTCTCAGTCAGGCACAGTCCCTGAACGAGGTTCGGTGGTGATACAGTTCTGCTGAAGCTTTCATTTTCTGGAGCAGGTGTGGGCAGGGAAATGGTGGGGGCGAAGGGGTAGTGTT